>NC_089228.1:48931623-49241298 GCF_963924675.1 Phocoena phocoena | reverse complement strand
ATTTAGCTTTAAACCTGAATATGCACCTATTTCAGTAAGGGTGGAGCTAACAAAACTTCAGGCAAATACTAACCTTTGGAACGAATACAGAACCAAAGACTTAGGGCAGTTCTATGCCGGATTGTCTGCTGAATCTTACCCGATTATCAAAGGGGTTGCCTGTAAGGTGGCATCCTTGTTTGATAGTAGCAAAATCTGTGAAAAGGCTTTTTCATATTTGACTCGAAACCAGCACACTTTGAGCCAGCCATTGACAGACGAACACCTCCATGCCCTGTTTCGGATTGCCACCACTGAAATAGAGCCGCATTGGGATGATCTTGTGAGACGAAGAAATGAATCAAATCCATAAACTTTTGAAGTACAACATTGAAACACTCAACAAGAATCCAATTCTAAAAGCAAACATCTGTTTGATTTTCAAGTTTACTAATTTGGATTGTGGGAAAGCACCACATTATTCATCCAAATTGATCACAATTCAAATTCTTCAGACATATTTTTTTTTCCATCTCAAGAGGCAGCATGGGACTGAAACATGCAGACACCTTTTTTTAAAACTTAATTTGATGGCAAAGTCATTATCTTTTGCTTTTATGATACAACTGTTTTTAAAGACATTTAGTACTAATAATGTGAGTTGAATTAGAAGTCTGTTTTTAAGGTGTTTCGAAGAAACTTTAGTTCTTATTTTAACAAAGTGTTAAAATTCTGATGCCTATAGTCTGAAATTATCAACTGCTTAAATATATGTTTGAGCCAATTTGCAGAAACTCACATAGCAAGTGCAGAAGTTTCTGAAAAGGAGGAACGTACATACAGTGGAGGTATTTTGTCAAACTGTCAGAATGTTTGAGACTATTTTTTTTAGACATATTTCTGAGTCTGAAGTAAATATTGACATATTTCCTCCCTCTCACCTCCCTCCCACCCGCCCTAGCGATAATGATATTACTAATACAGAAAACAAGCACGTAAAATTTTAGTCAGAGGAGCAAGAATTTTTTTTTAATTGCTAGTTTAGGAGGCTTCCTGCAGTCTGGAGATCAGACTGACCAATTTTTGGAGGTTTCCCCTGAATTTTTCACAATTGGGTGCTGTTTTATGAGCTTGCCTACTAACGGACTACGGTAAGTATAGACTCTTAGGGGTTGCCCGCTAGTAATTCTTTTTTCTACTCTAGACAGTTTGGCCCTGTCAAAAAAGGATGAGGAAAAAAAGATGTTTGCATCCCAGGATCAGGAGGTGTGAGATATTTTAGCTAATTTGTCCTATCTGCATGAGTGTTGCAGCTTTATAAAGAAATCCTGCTTAGAGGAAACCCTTTATTTTAAAGTGATATAATATCAAATGTTGTTTGTTGCTGGAAATGGATTTATTATAAATTTGACACTATCCCACACATTGTGTATTTAAGACAGTGCACAGGTGGAAATATTTAACTCTCAAGAAGCAGCTTTATTTACAGATTGTAGCACTTCCGTATTTCTAAGTGAGACATCTGCTTTGTGCTAAAACAGTAATTTTCAAACATGTTAACCATGAAAAGGAAATCTTACAGTAAAGCCAAATATGTGAAATGATTTAAGAAGAGGACCCAACTTAGAGATCCTCTCAAGTACAATTTGAAAACTTGTGTTCAAGTCCTGTCTTAACAATTGTAATGCATTTTTCTGTGGCCACTAATTCAGCAAATTCAAGGCACCAGAATACAAACAAGAATTTAGAAGGAACTGAAGCCTGAGCTATCAAAATAGATGCCATAAAGAGCCCAAGAACCAAAATTCTGCCAGTGGTTCTCAACCAGAGACAGTATGCCCTCTTTCCAGAGGATGTTGGGAGACATAAAGGGGACTGTTTTAATTGTCACACTTATTGAGGGAAGTTCTGCTGGCATGTCAGCATGAACGACACCCCGTCCCCCACAGTGCATAGGACAGCCCAGCACAATAAAGACTTATTCCTCCCAAAGTGCCAGTAGACCCCCTGTGTAGATTCTCTTCTATTTCGAGGGACAGGGCAAATTACCGGTAGAAGCAGAATTAGAAGGGCAAGTTGGGAAGACTGATAATACTTGATAAGGGACACTAATTCCAACATTCCAAGTTTGGCTGGTAAGATGCAATCAAGGCCTTGCTAGGTTCTGGTAGCTCACAATAGCATTTATAAACCAGTAATTGGTATTGAACCAGATTAAAGGGCTCTGTTCTATTATACATATTGGTTTAGGGCAGAAAAGAACGTGTAATGTATTACTAAGATACTTAGCAAGAAGGGTCAAGTTAAGATTTGGGTTAACAGGAAGTAAACTTAAATATCTGGAAAAACAACATAGTGAAAAACCAAACAACAACAAAAATCTACCGGTAATTTCCCAGTAGTTTGGAGTATTCTCTTTCATGCAGGTGCTTTATTGAAAGGGTAATTGGAAGACCTGAAAGCTGCTTCTGCTTTCTAACCCCAGTTCCTTAAATATTGAACTCTTGTACATTTTGTGAAGTTCCACTATATATATTTTGCTTAAGGTAATAATAAGATTAGTTATATAGTCAGTGAATGTGGGGGAGGCATAAGCTAAGAATTTTAAATTCACCCTGAACAATAGAGAATTGCCATAAACTAGTCTTTGTAAAAAAGAAAAAAAAAGTGTGTATTTTACTGTTTTCTGTACTAAGTAATTCTGTAACTGCATGGCAGTCTTTAAAACTTTCTTTTTATAAAATAGTTGTTAACTAGTCCTGTTGTATCAGTGAATATAGTTAAAATAAGTACTATTTTTTAAAAACTCTGTGTCCCCATATCTCCCATTCCTCCTGGTTTTCTTAAAAGATTTGTCTGTGTTTCCACTGTCCCGTATTGCTGCTGAGACTGCTCTACCAAGCTTACTAAGTCCTTGTCAATATTCCTACCCTCTTTACACCACTGACCACCCTTCATTAAATACTTGTTTAGTTTGGCTTCAGGGAGATACCATCTCCAAGTATGCTTTCTCAGTCTTCTTTGCAGGCACCTCTTTCCCTTAAACATCTGTGTCCTTGGGATTTTTAAATTTGGTTTTAAGCTGTCTTATTCTACATCATCTCCGTAGCTGATCTCTTTTTTCTTTCATGGCTTCACTTACCAACTTTATGCAAATGACTCCCAAATTCATATCTCCTTTCTAGACCTTTCCTGATTCCTATATCTAATTGCTAACTTAAGTCCACTTTGCTGTCTCATAGGCACCACAACATGTCCTTGACCTTGCCCCCCAAACCTGCTCCTCCTTTCCTGGTCCCTCTCTCAGTAAATGGCACCACCACTGCCAACCATTCAGTTGCCTTGACCCAAGCCCCAAACCCAGTTAGCCATGACTTTTCCCTCTTCATCCATCACATCCACTCACACCTTTCTGTTAAGCCTGTTGCCTAAACTTTCCTTGATTCTACAATGCTACTATCCTGATCAAGGCCATCAACCTACCTATATTATAGCACTGGCCTTCTCAGGCTCCAGTTCTCTGGTTGTGATCCCTTTCACAGTGCAGCCAGATTTTTCCAAAAGACGTATCTGGTCATATCACTCCTCTGCTTTCACCACTGCTCTTAGGATACGGCTGTTCAAGTTTCAGTTTATATGCCACTTCCTCTAGGAAGCCTTCATCAATACCCTCTAGACTAGGTGCCCCTACTGTGCACTCCCTAAATACCCTGTTCTTCCCCAGCCATATACTTAGCACACTTTGTTGTTCCTTCTTATTGATCAGTGCTAGACTGTAAGCTTCACAAGGGCTGGGACCATATATATGCCTGCACACTGCTATATCTAGTGCTTAGCACAATGCCTGACATTTCAATAAATGTTTGGATGAATAAATACTTGTATAGTGCTTTACGATCTTTGCAGCCCTTTCATAGTCTCCTTTGACCTTCACAGTGGTCCTGCTGTACCTGCTTGCTGGGTATTGTTATCCGCATATTACAAATCAAGAAATGAAACTAAGATCTTTGTGACTTGGGAATTGTATTCCTAGAATTTAGTTCAGTGCTTGGCATGTGGCTCAAATATTTACTATGTGAATGTTGTTGAGGAAACAAACTTAGATTGCAGTTTGCCCTAGTAAACGTAAGTAGTAAAGCTGGGTATACTCACATAAATCCACCATGTAATATTGTCTTTACCTCCTTGATGTAGAAGTCTTAATTTTTTTTTTTTTTTTTAATTTCTAAAGGGAGGCTTGCAAAGGAACCTGGATGAGAAAGATTGGACAACTATTTAGTGGACTAAAACAATACCTCAGTAATTAAAAAGTTGCATTCAGTATTGGAAAAAGATAGTGCTGCTTAAGAGTTAATATCCATTTTCCTTCTGTAAGCATCAACCCTAGGAGAAAATGGCATCTTATTTACTTGCTCTTTTCCTTTACAGATAATTTCTGGCTCTTCTGGGATTTTAAAGTAAGTAAATTTAACAAAATGTTAGAAGAATGACTCAGTCAGCCCTTCTGGTCACTAGATATTCAGTTCACTTGCTTTCCTACCTGCAGAATGTCCTCATCACCTCCCCAAGGAAGGTAACCCGAAAGTGACATCTGGTCAATATGTACTTCTTAGATTTGCTAACGTTTCTTTGCTTTCTTGTTTGCATGCCTCTCTGAACTTACTTTCTGGGTAACTTGGGCTTTCAGGCTTTGTGGGAGAGCCATACCCTTAGTCTCTTTTTCCCTGAGCCATTTTTTTCCAGTTTAAGGGATTAACCAGTGTTACACTCTTAGTTGGACTTTTCATCTGAGGCCCATTAACTAATTCAGAGGTTTTAACAGTAGGTGTGATAGTCATCCAGTGATTTGATCCTTGCTGCAAAAGTGGGTTTTAGTCAACCTTTGGCATATAGGATTTCTCGCTTTTATCTCTTTGTAATTGAGAAGTAGCTTCTTCCTACCCAGTAAGTACTTGAGTTTGTGAACTCTCTTTATTCCCTTGCTTTTTTGCTTACAAACTGATTAATTCTTTTCTGAGTTCATCTCTTTCCTGTCTATTTTGTCAAATGGGGCCAACAGCAACCATAACATATTTTGTTTTCTTGTCTTTTTCTTTTTTTTTCTTGAATAAGGTATAGATTCTCTGCCTTCCAGGTTCTCTCCGGACAGTTTCATCACTCCATTAACATGCATCGCCCCTGCATAAGTTATTTCTTCCATCTTCCACTAGCAATTTCCTGAATGCCTGCCAACTAAGCCAATGTTCAGTATGCTAGGTTTTTCGAAAACAGAACCAGTTTCTGTATCAGAATGGGCTAGGTTGCTGTGTGGTAACAACCCCAAAATCCCAGCTTTTCTCTTGTAGTTTGGCTAGGGGCTTTGCTCTAAGTCAGGAATTGAAGAACTATGGCCATGGGCAAAATCTGTCCTGCTGCCTGTTACTGTAAATAAAGTTTTATTGGAAAATAGCCTTGCCCGTTTGCTTATGTATTGTCTGGCTGCTTTTGCTCTACAGTGGCAGAGTCACGTAGTTGTGGAAGAAAGTGTCTGGCCCACAAAGTCTAAAATATTTAGTGCGTGACCCTTTACAGAAAATGTTCACTGATCCCTGCTCTAAGTGGTCCTCATTCTAGGACTCAGGCTGACCAAGCAGATATCATGTGTGGTGTGGCTGCTCATTTTGGGAAATGAAAAAGTCTGACAAATCACTTATAGGCCAGCCCTTAAAGCACTTTCACTGGCCAAAGGAAATCACATGGCCACACCAGAGTTCAAGGAGGAGTGTAATCCTTCCTCGTGCCTTGGAAGAGAACCCGAGATACTTGGAAGACAAAACTACCGACTACACATATAGTTATATCTCCCTATTTATAAAATTTCTTTGAAAATATTTTTTCTTTTTAATTGAGGTGAAATTACATTCAGTAAAATGCAAATATTTAATGTACACCTCAGTGGATTTTTATATACACCCTTGAACCCATCACACAAATCAAGATATTGAACATTTCTCGTACCCCGGTCAGTGCCCTGTGCCCCCCCCCACACACACAAATAACCGCTATTCTGACCTTTATCACCATGGATTACTTTTGTCTGTTTTAAAGCTTCATGTAAATGTAATAATTATATGTACTCTTTTGTTCAACATTGTGTCTGTGAGTCATCCATGTTGTGTGTAGCAGCAATTCGTTTTTTACTTCTGTGTAGTATACCATTGTATGACTTATACCACAACTTATGAATCCATTCTACTGTTGATGGAAATTTTAGTTGTTTCCAGTTTGTGGTTATTATGAATAAAGTTGCTATGAACATTTTTGTGTCTGTCTTTCAGTGAATGTGAGCACCCACTTTTCTTGGTATTCTCCTTGGTATATACCCTGCTTCCATACTTCCCTCATAATTATTCGCACAGCAACTAAACTGATGCTTAATTTTAAAATATAAATCAGCATGCCAATCCTCTGTTCAGAATCCTCCAGCGGCTTACTATCACAATTAGAATAAGATCCAAGGTCTATCATGGTCTGCAAGATCTGTACCCACACACACCCTTTTTCTTCCTACCCCATCTTATATCCTTTATCCCTTCCCTTCCCCCAACTTGCTCTGCTGTGTACTAGACACTGCTGGTAAATTGGGGATTGAAGATAAATGGCTTGACCCCATACTTAAAGTGGTTGTAGTCTACATAGATAATTTTAACAAGCCATGACACTGATTTACGTTAAGTCAATTACCAGTTCTGTAGGGAATAAGAGGCAAATACGCCCTATGATTAAAATAATTAGTATAACATAATTTACAATAATATTTAACTCCTGGAAGGGATTTAGAGAAGTAAGATTAAAATGTAAAACCCTGTTGATAAATTCAAGAAATGTGTAAGTTCTCGCATTTTAGTTCCACTGATTATGAATTAGAGTTCACCAACTTGGTTACATTATTACAATTTACTATTACATGTTCACTTCCATGAGGGGTAGGTGGGGGCTGAGAGGGGTGAACAGGGGTGAGAAGGCATTGGAATAAATAAGTGCTGATATTAAGCACAGTCCAAAATAGCAGTCATAACAAAGGCCTCCTTAAATTATTGGTACATTATTGGTTATTGTAAAATAACTGAAAGAATTCGACTTAAGCACTTACCACATCTTTTATAACTTTACTGATGTATCGATACAATGAAGTAACAATAAACTGCACATATTGAAAGTATAAAATTTGATTTGTTTTGACATAAATGCATGAAACTCACCACAATCAAAATATTTCCTCACCTGCAAAAGTTCGCCATTTGGTTTTGACTAATGGGAAGGAAATTTTACTCCAATTTAAGGGGGAGGATGTCTCTCAGAACCACCACTGTCAACTTCCCTCCATTTGCCAGCCAGCCTCGTACACCTCCGTGGCTCTCCATCACTACCCCACTCCAGGGCCATCGACCAACTAACCCAGTCTCATATGCCAGTTCCACATTCCGGGCAGGAACTTGTGGCAGTTCAGTCTTTGATGTCTTCCCTGAGGCCAGAGTGATGGTTGTGAAGGGAACGGTCCCATAACGTATTTGATAGGGATTTCTGATTGTGAGAACCAACAAGCACTAGCTTAAAGGGAAAGAAGGGAATGCTTAGAGAAATGCAGAAGTATTTTACAGAAGCCATGTGGGGGAATTGAATTCAGTGGTCATTCAGCAATTATTTAATGAAGGCCCGCTAGAGCCAGGCACTGATCTGGACACCGGAGATTCAGATTTTGAAGCCAAATAAATTTCCTACCCTCATGGATCTTGTGTGTTCCCTCTGCACGTCTGCTTCATTCTTCTCTCTGAACACCAGCCTCCACTGCTCATATATATTTTTTTAATGGGAGAACCCTGTTATGACTGGAAAGATATTTTTCTTAAAAGGGGTCCATAACATACACTCCAGTCCTGCGGTTGGGGTGGGTTGAAGAGGAAGACTCTACAAAAGAGTTTGGGCTGGGCAGACACACCAAAAGTTGTCTATCACATCTCTGGTGGTTAAGCAACCATTGATATTCAAAACCATTCCGATGGATTTATTGTCTCCTGTTATCAGAGTTCTCATTGATCCTTCTGAGTCAGAATTTATAGAACTGAATGTTAAAGAATCCATAGAAAGCTCATTTATCCCAACTCCTTTACAGGTAAAGAAATTGGGTCCCAGATTGGGGGCTAAGGTTATTCTGAATTACGCAGCAGAACCGGTTCCCCCTCAAGGGATACACATAACAATATCTTTGAGCTGTTTAGTAGATACTGAAACGCCCACCAGGTGGGAGGAGTTAAGGACGGTGTGCCACCCACAAGCATGTAGACCCCAGGCTAGTTGGAACCAGAAGGTTGATGATGCTGACTCCCACTTACCTCACCACCAACCAATCAGAAGAATGTCCACAAGCTGATCATCCCCTCTTTGAATGATTACTATAAAACTTCTCACTACCCCTCTAGGTTGGGACACAGAGTTTTGAGGACATTAGCCCTCTGTGGCCCCCTTTGCCTGGCAAAGCAATAAAGCTATTCTTTTCTACTTCACCCAAAACTCTGTCTCTGAGATTTAATTCAGTGTTGGGGGCCAGAGGCTGAATTCAGCTTCATTCTGAAACAGTTTAAATACTGTACATATTACCAGTTTCCGGAGGGCTTTGGTGGGGAGCAGGGCACAGCCTTTAAAAGAATGACAGAGCCGTTGAGGATACAACAAAACTGGTTACAACCAACTAGGTCCAAGATAGTCAAAAATTCAACTTCCAGTAGACCTTGAGCCTCATTATGCGCTCATTGTAGCATATTAGCATATGCTAAATAACACACCCACAGGCACCATGACAGTTCCGAGCCTCCCATAAAAGGCTCAAAAGTGGATGGTGGCCCAATTCCTGGAAATCCCTGCCCCTTCCCCAAGCTAGTTGGAATAATTCTCCCACTCATTAGCCTATGAAATTACCCAGCCCCTAAAAACAAACGATCCCATATTCTGGGGCCGCTCTCGCCTTCTGAGACGACCTACACTCTATGGAGTATCTCAATAAACCTGCTTTCACTTTACTACGCAAAGCCCCACTTGGTGGCCCGTCCCAGGAACTCACCTGAGACCTGGGTCATGACCATCCTCTCGCACCCCATTTTCCTGCAACCTCTTTACAAAGGATTTTTTTTAAAAATGGACACTTTATTATATACACAGGTGATAAAATCCCAGACTCACCGTTAGGCACATAAATATAGACCCTGCTAAATATTTAATATTATCAAGCTTATACAACTTGAGCATGATTTTGAGGCCAGCAACCTCAATGTCTATCTAAATGGGGGTCTGATCTTGCTAAGATGTACTATCACTTTTTTTTTTTATTGGAGTATAATTGCTTGACAATGTTGGGTTAGTTTCTGCTGTAAAACAAAGTGAATCAGCTATATGTATACATACATCCCCTCCCTCTTCAGCCTCCCTCCCACCCCCCGATCCTACCCCTCTAGGTCATCACAGAGCACCGAGCTGAGTTCCCTGTGCTATACAGCAACTTCCCACTAACTATTTTACACTGGTAGTGTATATATGTCAGTGCTACTCTCTCAGTTTGTCCCACCCTCCCTTTCCCCATCCCCCATGTCCACAAGTCAGTTCTCTATGTCTGCGTCTCTTTTCGTGCCCTGCAAATAGGTTCATCAGTACCATTTGTTTTTCTCTTTCTGACTTCACTCTGTATGACAGACTCTAGGTTCATCCACATCACTACAAATGACCCTACTTCGTCCCTTGTATGGCTGAGTAATATTCCATTGTATGTATGTACCACATCTTCTTTATCTATTCATCTGTCGGTGGACATTTAGGTTGCTTCCAAGTCCTGGCTATGGTAAATAGTGCTGCAATGAACATTGGGGTACATGTATCTTTTTGAATTGTTTTTCTCGGGATACATGCCCAGTAGTGGGATTGCTGGGTCATATGGTAGTTCTATTTTTAGTCTTTTAAGGAACCTCCATACTATTCTCCAAAGTGGCTATATCAATTTACATTCCCACCAACAGTGCAAGAGGGTCACCTTTTCTCCACACCCTCTGCAGCATTTATTGTTTGTAGATTTTTCTTATTATTTATTTTTATTTATTATTTTTTGGCTGCGTTGGGTCTTTGCTGCTGCGCGTGGGCTTTCTCTAGTTGTGGCAAGTGGGGGCTGCTCTTCATTGCGGTGCGCAGCCTTCTCATTGCAGTGGCTTCTCTTGTTGCAGAGCACGGACTCTAAGCGTGCAGTCTTCAGTAGTTGTGGCTCACAGGCTCAGTAGTTGTGGATCGTGGGCTCTAGAGTGCAAGCTCAGTAGTTGTGGCACACGGAATTAATTGCTCTGCGGCGTGTGGGATCTTCCCAGGCCAGGGCTCGAACCCGTGTCCCCTATTGGCAGGTGGATTCTTAACCACTGAGCCACCAGGGAAGTCCCATTTGTAGATTTTTTGATGATGGCCATTCAGACTGGTATGAGGTGATACCTCATTGTGGTTTTGATTTGCATTTCTCTAACAATTAGTGATGTTGAGCATCTTTTCATGTGTTTACTGGCCATCTGTATGCCTTCTTTGGAGAAATGTCTATTTAGATCTTCTGCCCATTTTTTGATTGGGTTGTTTGTTTTTCTAATATTGAGCTGCATGAGCTGCTTGTGTATTTTGGAGATTAATCCTTTGTCAGCTGCTCCATTTGCAAGTATTTTCTCCCATTCGGAGGGTTGTCTTTTCATCTTGTTTATGGCTTCCTTTGCAATGCGACAGCTTTTAAATTTAATTAGGTCCCTTTTCTTTTAATAAATTGATTTATTTTATTTATTTCTGGTTGCGTTGGGTCTTCATTGCTGCGTGCAGGCTTTCTCTAGTTGCGGCAAGAAGGGGCTACTCTTCGTTGTGGTGTGCAGGCTTCTCATTGCAGTGGCTTCTCTTGTTGCAGAGCATGGGCTCTACGCGCACAGGCTTCAGTAGTTGTGGCACATGGGTTCAGTAGTTGTGGCTCACAGGCTCTAGAGCGCAGGCTCAGTAGTTGTGGCGCACGGGCTTAGTCACTCCACGGCATGTGGAATCTTCCCGGACAAGGGCTCGAACCCGTGTCCCCTGCATTAGCAGGCGGACTCTTAACCACTGCACCACCAGGGAAGCCCCTCATTTATTATTAATAATTACTTCTTACCTATCACTTTGCCTCTCGCTGATTTCCTTCTGCAGCAAGACACAAAGAACCTGAGCTTCATTAAGTCCTGAGACCAGGTGTGTGGTTTCAGTTGGAAGATTGTGGGTTCGACTCCCATCTGAGGTGTGGTTTTAACAGGGCTTACACAGAAAGCCTTTAGGAATCTAGAATTCTTTGAGATATTGCTAAATGAGGTATATAATAAAAATATAAAATTTTCATATTTTGATGTGTATTCTGAAACTGTTTAAATACTGTATATATTACCTGTTTCTGGAGGGTTTGAAAAAATTTATCTGAAAAGAATGAGACTGCAGCCACTTTAGGGAGTTCTCTGACAGTTTTTGCATTTCCTCTTATGTCTCTTGTATATTGAATTAATTCCAATTTTTGGAATTTTCCCAGGAAATTTTCCATTAAATGAAGGTTTCCAAATTTATCAAGTTGTTCATAGCATTTTTATTTCATCTCCTTGGTATCTCTGGTTATACTCTCTCTCATTCCCAATGTTTGAGCTTTCTTTTTCTTAATTAGCCTCATTGCAGAATTTTTTTTTTTGCCCTTTTCAAAGAATTTGTTTCCGTGTTAATATATCAGTACCATTATTTTCTAATTCATTGATTTCTGCTTTTATTTTCTTTAATTCATTCTTCCTATTTTCTTATTCATTTTTTCTGTTAATGTATTTTTCCCACATCCTTGAGAGGAATATTTTTACACTTTGTTTACTAACTAACCTATCCTCATTGTACCTCAAACCTATTATCAATATAAAATAAAATTTTAAGACCTATATTATGCCTTTCATTGCCCTGAATTATTTGACTGGTATGGATACTTTGACATGCCACAATACCTCTTTTAGCCCTGAAATTTTTATTTCATCTTTAAAAAACCAAGAACATTTTCTTCTATAATTACAATGCTACTGTCACACCTAATAATAATTCTTCGACAAAAACTAATGCCTAGTCCATATTCACATGTCCCCATTTGTTTGTAAAAATTACTTTTTTTTTAACATCTTTATTGGAGTATAATTGCTTTACAATGGTGTGTTAGTTTCTGCTGTATAACAAAGTGAATCAGTTATATATATACATATATCTCCATATCTCCTCCCTCTTTTGTCTCCCTCCCTCCCTCCCTATCCCACCCCTCTAGGTGGTCACAAAGCACCGAGCTGATCTCCCTGTGCTATGCGGCTGCTTCCCACTAGCTATCTATTTTACATTTGGTAGTGTATATATGTCCATGCCACTCTCTCACTTTGTCCCAGCTTACCCTTCCCCCTCCCCATATCCTCAAGTCCATTCTCTACATCTGCATGATTATTCCTGCCCTGCCCCTAGGTTCTTCAGAACCTTTTTTTTTTTTGAGATTCCATGTATATGTGTTAGCATACAATATTTATTTTTCTCTTTCTGACTTACTTCACTCTGTATGACAGTCTATAGCTCCATCCACCTCACTACAAATAACTCAATTTCGTTTCTTTCTATGGCTGAGTAATATTCCATTGTATATATGTGCCACATCTTCTTTACCTATTCATCTGTTGATGGACATTTAGGTTGCTTCCATGTCCTGGCTATTGTAAATAGAGCTGCAATGAACATTGTGGTACATGACTCTTTTTTGAATTATGGTTTTCTCAGGGTATATGCCCAGTAGTGGGATTGCTGCATCGTATGGTAGTTCTCCTTTTAGTTTTTTAAGGAACCTACATACTGTTCTCCATAGTGGCTATATCAGTTTACATTCCCACCAACAGTGCAAGAGGGTTCCCTTTTCTCCACAACCTCTCCAGCATTTATTATTTGTAAATTTTTTGATGATGGCCATTCTGACTGGTGTGAGGTGATACCTCATTGTAGTTTTGATTTTCATTTCTCTAATGATTAGTGATGTTGAGCATTCTTTCATGTGTTTGTTAGCAATCTGTATATCTTCTTTGGAGAACTGTCTATTTAGGTCTTCTGTGTATTTTTGGATTGGTTTGTTTGTTTTTTTGATATTGAGCTGCATGAGCTACTTGTAAATTTTGGAGATTAATCCTTTGTCAGTTGCTTCATTTGTAAATATTTTCTCCCATTCTGAGGGTTGTCTTTTCATCTTGTTTATGGTTTCCTTTGCTGTGCAAAAGCTTTGAAGTTTCATGAGGTCCCATTTGTTTATTCTTGTTTTTACTTCCATTTCTCTAGGAGGTGGGTCAAAAAGGATCTTGCTGTGATTTATGTCATAGTGTTCTGCCTATGTTTTCTTCTAAGGGTTTTATAGTTTCTGGCCTTACATTTAGGTCTTTAATCCATTTTGAGTTTATTTTTGTGTATGGTGTTAAGGAGTGTTCTAATTCCACTCTTTTAACATGTAGCTGTCCAGTTTTCCCAGCACCACTTATTGAAGAGGCTGCCTTTTCTCCATTGTATGTTCTTGCTTCCTTTATCAAAAATAAGGTGACCATATGTGTGTGGGTTTATCTCTGGGTTTTCTATCTTGTTCCATTGATCTATATGTCTTTTTTTGTGTCAGTACCATACTGTCTTGATTACTGTAGCTTTGTAGTATAGTCTGAAGTCCAGGAGCCTGATTCCTCCAGCTCCATTTTTCTTTCTCAAGATTGCTTTGGTTATTCAGGGTCTTTTGTGTTTCCATACAAGTTGTGCAATTTTTTGTTCTAGTTCTGTGAAAAATGCCATTGGTAGTTTGATAGGGATTGCATTGAATCTGTAGATAGCTTTGGGTAGTAGAGTCATTTTCACAATGTTGATTCTTCCAATCCAAGAACATGGCATATCTCTCCATCTGTTTGTATCATCTTTAATTTCTTTCATCAGTGTCTTATAGTTTTCTGCACACAGGTCTTTTGTCTCCTTAGGTAGGTTTATTCCTAGGTATTTTATTCTTTTTGTTGCAATGGTAAATGGGAGTGTTTCCTTAATTTCCCTTTCATATTTTTCATCATTAGTGTATAGGAATGCAAGAGATTTCTGTGCATTAATTTTGTATCCTGCTACTTTACCAAATTCATTGATTAGCTCTAGTAGTTTTCTGGTAGCATCTTTAGGATTCTCTATGTATAGTATCATGTCATCTGCAAACAGTGACAGCTTTACTTCTTCCTTTCCAGTTTGGATTCCTTTTATTTCTTTTTCTTTTCTGATTGCTGTGGCTAAAACTTCCAAAACTATGTTGAATAATAGTGGTGAGAGTGGGCAACCTTATCTTGTTCCTAATCTTAGTGGAAATGGTTTCAGTTTTTTACCATTGAGAATGATGTTGGCTGTGGGTTTGTCATATGTAACCTTTATCATGATGAGGTAAGTTCCCTCTATGCCTACTTTCTGCAGGGTTTTTATCATAAATGGGTGTTGAATTTTGTCGAAAGCTTTTTCTGCATCTATTGAGATGATCATATGGTTTTTCTCCTTCACTTTGTTAGTATGGTGTATCACATTGATTTATTTGTGTATATTGAAGAATCCTTGCATTCCTGGGATATACCCCACTTGATCATGGTGTATGATCCTTTTACTGAGCTGTTGGATTCTGTTTGCTAGTATTTTGTTGAGGATTTCTGCATCTATGTTCGTCAGTGATATTGGCCTGTAATTTTCTTCCTTTGTAACATCTTTTTCTGGTTTTGGTATCAGGGTGATGGTGGCCTTGTAGAATGAGTTCGGGAGTGTTCCTCCCTCTGCTATATTTTGGAAGAGTTTGAGAAGGATCGGTGTTAGCTCTTCTCTAAATGTTTGATAGAATCCGCCTGTGAAGCCATCTGGTCCTGGGCTTTGGTTTGTTAGAAGATTTTTAATCACAGTTTCAATTTCATTACTTGTGATTGGTCTGTTCATATTTTCTGTTTCTTCCTGGTTCAGTCTGGGAAGGTTATACCTTTCTAAGAATTTGTCCATTTCTTCCAGGTTGTCCATTTTATTGGCATAGAGTTGCTTGTAGTAGTCTCTTAGGATGCTTTGTATTTCTGCGGTGTCTGTTGTAACTTCTCCTTTTCCATTTCTAATTTTATTGATTTAAGTCCTCTCCCTCTTTTTCTTGATGAGTATGGCTAATGGTTTATCAATTTTATTTATCTTCTCAAAGAACCAGCTTTTAGTTTTATTGATCTTTGCAATTGTTTTCTTTGTTTCTATTTCATTTATTTCTGCTCTGATCTTTATGATTTCTTTCCTTCTGCTAACTTTGGGTTTTGTTTGTTCTTCTTTCTCTAGTTCCTTTAGGTGTAAGGTTAGATTGTTTACTTGAGATTTTTCTTGTTTCTTGAGGTAGGCTTGTATAGCTATAAACTTCCCTCCTAGAACTGCTTTTGCTGCATCCCAGGTTTTGGATCGTCACGTTTTCATTATCATTTGTCTCTAGGTATTTTTTGATTTCCTCTTTGATTTCTTCAGTGATCTCTTGGTTATTTAGTAACGTATTGTTTAGCCTCCATGTGTTTGTGTTTTTCACTTTTTTTTCCCTGTAATTGATTTCTAATCTCATAGCATTGTGGTCAGAAAAGATGCTTGATATGATTTCAATTTTCTTAAATTTACTGAGGCTTGATGTGTGACCCAAGATGAGATCTATCCGGAGAATGTTCCGTGCACACTTGAGAAGAAAGTGTAATCTGCATGTTTTGGATGGAATGTCCTATATATATCAATTAAATCTATCTGGTCTATTGTGTCACTTAAAGCTTGTGTTTCCTTATTAATTTTCTGTTTGAATGATCTGTCCATTGGTGTAAGTGAGGTGTTAAAGTCCCCCACTATTATTGTGTTACGGTCGATTTCCTCTTTTATCACTGTTAGCAGTTGCCTTATGTATTGAGGTGCTCCTATGTTGGGTGCATATATATTTATAATTGTTATATCTTCTTCTTGGATCGATCCCTTGATCATTATGTAGTGTCCTTCCTTGTCTCTTGTAAAATTCTTTATTTTAAAGTCTATTTTATCTGATATGATTATAGCTATTCCAGCTTTCTTTTGATTTCCATTTGCATGGAATATCTTTTTCCATCCCTCACTTTCAGTCTGTATGTGTCCCTAGGTCTGAAGTGGGTCTCTTGTAGACAGCATATATATGGGTCTTGTTTTTGTTTCCATTCAGCAAGCCTGTGTCTTTTGGTTGGAGCTTTTAATCCATTCACGTTTAAGGTAATTATCAATATGTATGTTCCTATTACCATTTTCTTAATTGTTTTGGGTTTGTTTTTGTAGGTTCTTTTCTTCTCTTGTGTTTCCCACTTAGAGAAGTTCCTTTAGCATTTGTTGTAGAGCTGGTTTGGTGGTGCTGAATTCTCTTAGCTTTTGCTTGTCTGTAAAGCTTTTGATTTCTCCATCGAATCTGAATGAGAACCTTGCCAGGTAGAGTAATCTTGGTTGTAGGCTCTATACTTTCATCACTTTAAGTATATCATGCCACTCCCTTCTGGCTTGTAGAGTTTCTGCTGAGAAATCAGCTGTTAACCTTATGGGAGTTCCCTTGTATATTATTTGTCGTTTTTCTCTTGCTGCTTTCAATAATTTTTCTTTGTCTTTAATTTTTGCCAATTTGATTACTATGTGTCTCGGCGTGTTTCTCCTTGGGTTTATCCTGTATGAGACTCACTGTGCTTCCTGGACTTGGGTGGCTATTTCCTTTCCCATGTTAGGGAAGGTTTTGACTATAATCTCTTCAAATATTTTCTCTTGTCCTTTCTCTCTCTCTTCTCCTTCTGGGACCCCTATAATGTGAATGTTGTTGTGTTTAATGTTCTCCCAAAGGTCTCCTAGGCTGTCTTCATTTCTTTTCATTCTTTTTTCTTTATTCTGTTCCACAGCAGTGAATTCCACTATTCTGTCTTCTAGGTCACTTATCCATTCTTCTGCCTCAGTTATTCTGCTATTGATTCCTTCTAGTGTAGTTTTCATTTCAGTTATTGTATTGTTCATCTCTGTTTGTTTGTTCTTTAATTCTTCTAGGTTTTTGTTAAACATTTCTTGCATCTTCTCGATCTTTGCCTCCATTCTTTTTCCGAGGTCCTGGATCATCTTTACTATCATTATTCTGAATTAATTTTCTGGAATGTTGCCTATCTTCACTTCATTTAGTTGTTTTTCTGGGGTTTTATCTTGTTCCTTCATCTGGTACATAGCCCTCGGCCTTTTCATCTTATCTATCTTTCTGTGAATGTGGTTTTTTTCCCACAGCCTGCAGGATTGTAGTTCTTCTTACTTCTGCTGTCTGCACTCTCATGGATGAGGCTATCTAAGAGGTTTGATGGGAGCAACTGGTGGTGGGTAGAGCTGACTGTTGTTCTGACAAATGCATATCTTAATGAATTTTTTTATACATTTATTTATTTTATTTTTGCCTGCATTGGGTCTTCATTGCTGCGTGCACGCTTTCTCTAGTTGCGGCGAGTGGGGGCTACTCTTCGTTGCAGTGTGTGGGCTTCTCATTGGGGTGGCTTCTCTTGTTGCGGAGCATGGGCTCTAGGTGTGCGGGCTTCAATAGTTGTGGTGCATGGGCTGTAGAGTGCAGGCTCAGTAGTTGTGGCTCACAGGTTCAGTTGCTCTGCAGCATGTGGGATCTTCCTGGACCAGGGCTAAAACCCATGTCCCCTGCATTGGCAGGAGGATTCTTAACCACTGCGCCACCAGGGAAGCCCCTATCTTAATGAATTGTTATAAAGTAAATACCCATATAACCACCATTCAAGCCATAAAATAAAATTTTGCCAAAACCCTAGAAGTCTATACCAACATTCTCACCCCCCAGCTTATACTCCCCTTCCTGATCACAATGCTGCCTTTCCCTCCTAGAGAGATCCATAATTCTGAGTTCTGTGTACATAACTTGCTTTCTTTCAAAAAAATAATGTTATCGGGAACTCCCTAGCAGTTCAGTGGTTAGGATCCAGTGCTTTCACTGCCTTGGGCCCTGGTTCAATTCCTGGTCAGGGAACTAAGAGCCCACAAGATGTGTGGCAAAAAAAAAAAAAAAAAAATTATCATTTAAGTATGCATCCCAAAACACAGTCTAGTTTTGCTTATTTTAAGCTTCATATAAATAGAAGAATATAGTATATATTATAGCTGACCTCATTTGCTCAATATTATATTTTGAAATTCATGTTGTTGCATGAGGCTGCAGCTCATTCATTTTCATTGCTGTATTCCATCAGATGAATCTAATACAATGTATTTAGCCCTATACTGCTGATGCATATTTACGTTATTTCCAGTTTTTGCTACTGTGAATAATGCTGCTATAAAATATCCTTGTCTTGGAGATTTGTAGAAGAATTTTTTATGGGTTACTAGTATAGCATTGTTAAAATCTCCCAGCAGCATTGCAAATTTCTCTTTGAAGAAAAAGTCTGACAACTTTTGCTTTAGACATATGGAGGTAGTTATTTGGTACGTACACATTTAGAATTGTTCATTCATCCTGATGACTTGAACCTTTTGTCAGCATGAAGTGGCTGTCTCTAATGCTTTTTGACCTAAATTCTGTTTTTTTGTTTTTTGTTTTGGCTGCATTGGGTCTTCATTGCTGCACCCGGGTTTTCTCTAGTTGGGGTGAGCAGAGGCTACTCTTCATTGCGGCGCGTGGGCTTCTCATTGCAGTGGCTTCTCTTTTTGCGGAGCACGGGTTCTAGGTACGCAGGCTCAGTAGTTGTGGCTCGCGGGCTATAGAGTGCAGGCTCAGTAGTTGTGGCACATGGGCTTAGTTGCTCCACTGCGTGTGGGATCTTCCTGGACCAGGGCTCGAACTCATGTCCCCTGCATTGGCAGGCAGATTCTCAACCACTGCTCCACTAGGGAAGCCCCTAAATTCTGTTCTGTGTGATGTTACTAATGCGAGACCAGCTTTCTTTCTTTCTTCCTTTCTTTTTTCTTTCGGCCATGCCGTGCGCCTTGTGGGATCCTACTTCTCCAACCAGGGATCAAACCTGGGCCCATTGCAGTGAAAGCACTGAGTCTCAACCACTGCACCTTCAGGGAATTCCCCTCTTTCATTTTTTTAATTGCTGTAAAATACACATAATGTAAAATTTGCACTTTAGCCATTTTAAAATGTACAACTCAGTGGCATAAAGTACATTCACAATCACCACTATCTCATTTCAGAACTTTTTCAATCTTCCAAACAGAAACTGTATACCCATTAAACAACAACTGCCCCTCCCCCTTTCCCCTCGGCCCCTGGTAACCACTATTCTACCTTGTCTTTATGAATTTGAGTGTTCTAGGTACCTCACACAAGTGGAATCATACAACCTTTGTCCTTTGGTGCCTGGCTTATTTCACTTGTTTTTGGAGCTTTAAACAAACTTGCTATAAGACATCATCTTCATATAAGTGCACTAAGCAGAGATTTAAAAACAAACAAAACAAAACACCCACTGAGCGTAAGGCCCTGTGGTAAAGCAAAGATAAATAAACCACTGTCCCTACAGCGGAGGGCATGATGGATTGTGAGATGAGTGGCGTGTGGTTTTCCTTTTGCTTGACCTCAGCCGCTGTAAAGAGAAGTCTGTGTATGACATTTAGATGCCACTGAAGTTGCATCCCTAAGCGTGCGGGGCCAGAGTTGTTTTCGCTTGATGGAGGTAAATCCCGAGTCCACTGCCCAGGTGTAGTTGCTTGCTCCGGCCTCACGGTGGCGCATTTCCAAAGCAGCAAGGGTGCTCTTACCAGGGGAGGAAACAAACCCCTTCCCAAGTGTGGTGGCCGTGATCGAGGTGCTGCAAGAGCTTTCTTCTTCTCATGACGCCACCTCCGTTGTCCCTACACAACCCTCACGCCACAGTCCCCCTTTACACAGTCACTGCCTTTCACCTGCGGTCTTAACATTTCCCCCTGCCATCCTCACCGTCACAGCCCAGTAGGGCTGTCCTTTGAGCCCTCAGTTTCATTTCTTTCATTTCATTTGCTCCTCCCTCTGCCATATGAGAATCAGTTTCCGCATTGAATTGCAAATTTCTTGGCAAAATCCTGCTGAACTTTTTTTGTTTGCCCCACTCCTAAGCTCTTAAGATGAGACACTCGTTGTCACAAATACCAACTTGGAACTATAGTCAGCAGCTTCGAGACGAGGGGCTCGTTACTGACATGTATTGCTTACTCATTCATTCCACGAGCATTGTGTCACTAAGTGCCAGGGAGCTAGCAGCACAGAACCAACAAGATAAAATCCTAGGGTTCAAGGTATGTGCTGTCCAGGGGTAAATAACAAGTAAACTGTTATAAAACAATGTGGTAAGGGCTGTAAGAGGGAATAAGCGGCAGTGAGCAGGAAGTGCTGAAGATGGGGAGGTGGGGCTGGTGGATGGTCAGCTTAGGCTTCCATGGGAAGCGAGGATGGAGATGAGTCATCCAGAGACCTTTGGAGTTTACCAGATGGAAGAGGGCAGCAAGGCCATTATCAGGCTGCAAAAATAGCCCCTGAAAACAACATTATTTCCTCATGCCTGTCTGGAGTTCAAGAGGTCAGGGCAAACCACGTGTGGGGAGCTCCCTGCTTGCTTCGGCTTGCCAACTGGATCTGGCAGGGGTGTTTAGTTTTATTAGTGATGATAAAGGTGGCTGATCTATCTGGCCCGTATTGCTGCTCTCTCTCAGTAGTTTTCATCTCTTGCGCACTACCAGTTGCCCCGCCGTCCACTCTAGCCTCCAGTTTACATTACTGAGAAATGGTCTGGTACGGAAAATCGCTGTGGTCCCTGTCGTAACAGCTTTCTCACAAGTTGGGCTCAGTGGGAACTGGCCAGTTGGCCATGGCTGCCATTGGGATAGGTGCCTGCCCACCCTTGTCCAAGTAACTGTGTCCAGGGTTGGGATCTTGTTGTACAAACCATGGCCAGTTGTCCCAGAGGAAGCAGCCCCAACTGGTTTATTAGCAAGTTGCTGAGGGCAGGACAGTTGTCCCCTGCTTCTTCAAAGGCAAGGTTTCCCAGTCTTGGCACTATTGACATTTTGGGCTGTGTAATTCTTTGTCGTGGGGGACTGACCTATGCATTGTAGGATGTTTAGCAGCATCCCTTCCCCCTCTCAATGAGTTATGATAAGTAAAAATGTCTCCTGGGAGAAAACTCATCCCTGGTTGAGAACCACTGTTCTAAGGGGATAGGAGAGTACAGGATTGGTCCTTCCAGGTGGATGTAGTCAGTGGTCAGGACTGTGAGAATGAAGTCTACTGCGTATATACCTGCCTCTATAGGGCTGGCTCAGAGGCTGAGAGGAGCAGCTCCTGCTGTGGGCAGGGATCTGAATGGAGCATTGGTGGGTTCAGATGTGAACAGCTATGCTCAGAGCGGGGAAACCAAGACAGAGTATCGTGTGTGTGTGTGCATGTGTGTGTGTGTGTAGCTGCATGGATTTGAATGAGCATGTGCTGTGGTTTACTCTTTGTGTACATATTTCTGAGAATGTGCAGTTCTCAGTGTGGGTGTACGTATATGCATGAGGACATAGATATCTGTGTGTTTCGAGGTTGGACTGTACATAGTCCACACTGCCCCTCCTTCTGTGTTATCAAGATAAATTAGTGTCATATATGACACTTAATTGGTACTCTCAGTATGCTGATTCAGCTCTACTGAAGTTGAAATGAAACTTGGTTTGGAGTGGTTTTTCCTATTGTGTAGACCTGTCTATCCCTAGACATAAGTAATGTGTAATGAATGGGTGTTAACCCCAACGGTCTCCAATGACATCATGCTTCAGCACCAGAATCCAGGGTGGACCGAACTCAGGGTCCAAGAAGCACAGCCAAGTCCATTCTGAGCTCATCTGTGTTCTAGAGACTAGAGTCTCAGCCCTTTGACCAACTGGTTGTACAACAAACCAGTTAACCTTTCATTTCTTTAATTTCCCTTCTTGTAAAGTGGAGTTAATTAATATCCTTCTTAGGGGACTCTCTTGAGAACAACTTACATTATCATAAAGACTTAAAAAAATAGTGCTACATAAATGTTGAGTGAAAATAAATTGTTCTTCCTCATTATATAATCTCCTCCCTTAAAAAGTCAGCTGATGTTTATTTATGTACTCTGTGTTCCTGCTACTTTATCTAAATATTTGTCTTTCTTACTTGGTTAGCTATGTGGATTGGGTCTGTATCTTCATTTGGTATAGTGGCCATTGTGGCCACTAGTGACTCAATTGTCATTCGTGTTCATGATGTTTTTGACAGTGATGATTCTGTCCTGCCTAATTCCCCAGATCATCAATCAATTTGAAATGAGTTCTTGGACACTTTCAAGAGAGAAGAGCTTGTATTCTTTCAACCAACCAACCAACCAACCAACCACATGTGAAAAGCAAAAAGATATGTGGGTTAAGACTCTGTCCCTGAAAACACAGTAGTAAGGGACAAGGCACAGACTTGGAGGAGAGAGACTCATGGATGCTCCTGCCAGGTGACTTTCCTGCTCTTTTAAATTAATATTATTTTTTTTCCCCTCCAACTCTATTGAGGTACAATTGACAGATTAAATTGTTTATATTTAAAGTGTACAACATGATGATTTAATATACGCATACTTTGTGAAATGATTACCACAATGAACACATCCATCACCTTATGTAGTCACCGTGTGTGTGTGTGTGTGTGTGTGTGTGTGTGGTGAAAATAAGATCTATTCTGTTAGCAAATTTCAAGTGGTCATTGTGGGTTTTCTTTCTTTTCTTTTCTTTTCTTCTTTGGCCACACTGCATGGCTTACGGAATCTTAGTTCCCTGAGCAGGGATTGAACCCGCGCCCTTGGTGGCAAAAGCTCAGAGTCCTAACCACTGGACCACCAGGGAATTTCCTCAAGTGTTCAGTATAGTATAGTTAGTTATAGTCATCATGCTATACATTGTATCGCCAGAACTTATTCATCTTACTGAGGCTTATATCCCTTGACCAGCATCTCACCATTTCCCCCATCTCTAGCCCCTGGTAACCACCATTCTACTCTCTGTTTCTATGGGATTGGCTTTCTTTACTTTTGATTCCACATATAACTAAGATCATACAGTATTTGTCTTTTTCTGTGAAGCTTATTTCACCTAGCATAATGTCCTCTAGGTTCATCCGTGTTTTTTGCAAATGGTAAGATTTCCTTCCTTCTCATGGCTCAATACTATTCCATTATACTCTATCCACGTATGTATGTATGTATGTATCTCATTTACTATATCCATTCCCTATCTTGGCTATTGTGAATAATGCTGCAATGAAAATGAGAGTACAGATATCTCCACAACGGACTGATTTCATTCCCTTTGGATAAATATCCAGAAGTGAAATTGCTGGATCATACAGTTCTCTTTTTAAGTTTTTTGAGGAAACTCCATACTGTTTTCCAAGGTGGCTGCACCAGCTTACATTCCCACCAACATTGCACAAGGGTTCCCTTTTCTCCACATCCTTGCCAACACTTGTTATCTCTTGTCTTTCTGATGATAGCTATTCTAACAGGTGAGGGGTGATATCTTACTGTAATTTTGATTTGCATTTCCCTGATGATTATTGACGTTGAGCACCTTTTCACGTACCCATTGGTCATTTGTTCGTGGCTTTTTTCAATAGTAAATACTACTACACTATCTGCAGTTGGTTGAATACGTGGAGGCAGAACCTCGGATATGGAGGAACCTCGGATATGCAGGAACCTCGGATATGAGGGCCAACTATAAGTTATACGTGGATTTTCGACTATGCGGAGGGTCAGTGCCCCTAACACCTGCATTGTTCAAGGGTCAACTGTAGTTATTTATTTATTTATTTTGGCCGTGCTGCGCGGCACGCAGGATCTTAGCTCCCCAACCAGGGATTGAACCTGCGTCCCCTGCAGTGGAAGTGTAGAGTCTTAACCACTGGACCACCAGGGAAGTCCCCTGTAGTTATTTTTAATACTTTTGTTCTTTAACCTCTATACTAGAATTAAATGATTAACACACCACTGTTACAGTATTAAAGTATTCTGAATTTGATTATACACTTACTTTTATTTTATATGCTCATATTCCTAAGTAGCATCCTTTCATTTCAGCTTTAGGAATACCTTTCAGCATTTCTTGTAGGGCAGGTCTATCGGCAATGAATGCCCTTGGCTTTTGTGTGCCTGGCAAAGGGTTTATCTTTCCTTTGTTGCTAAAGGACAGGCAGCTTTGCTGGGTAAAGTGTTCTTGGTTGGCAGTTTTTTCTTTCAGCACTTTTATGTATCATCCCACTCTCTCATGGACTGCAAATTTTCTGCTGATAGCCTGTTGAGGGTTCCTTTGTATGTGAGATTCTTTTTTTTCTCTTGCTGCTTTAAAAATTCTCTCTTTGTCTTTGATTTTAGAAAGTTATATTGCAATGTGTCTTGGAGAAGATCTCTTTGGGCTGAATCTGTTTCGGGACCTATGAGCTTCATAAACTTGGATGTCCAAATCTCTCCCTAGATTTGGGAAGTTCTCAGCCATTATTTATTTAAATAAGCTTTCTGCTCCTTTCTCTCTTTCTTCTCCTTTGAGGACTCCAATAACATGTTGTTTTGTCTGATGGTATCCTATAATTCACATAGACTTTCTTCATTTTCATTCCCTGTGATAGCTTCTTTGCTTTCTAGAACAACAAAGTATCCCAGGATCAACCTGTACATTTCTGCCCCCAACGTGGAATTAATGATTTTCTTTAAAGAGTCCTGGCTCCTTGTATTGATAGAAAGGAATGGTGTTTAGGGATCACCTCCTGGGTGTCAGGGATGCATGCTGTTATTAAACCCAGCAATAATGCATCACATCAAGGATGAATAGAATGTACAGAGCCAGACAATAAACTACAAGTTCATACTGATATTTCCAATTTAGTTTTCAGATTATAGAATTTTCCCTAACTTCTTTGAGTTTATATTTGCATTTCTTTTCTCTTACACTGAAAATCTTGATTCTGAATGAATTTACTATAATTGATTATTTGCTTATTCTAACTTATACACATTACTGAGTAATAAAAATATTTCCAAGTAATATCTCTAAATACATGTTTTTAAGAATGTTTGTAAAACATACCAATATTACTTAGTAACAATAAGACTATGAAATTCAAGATTTCTCTGTTCTTTCTTTCCCTTAGGGTATATCCCTTTGGTAAACAAAACTGTGTTTTAAAGTCACTTGAAATAATTTTTGTTTGGTTGTGCTACCCACTTGATATACAGTTAAGTTCATTTGTCTCAGTATGGTTTCAATTTTAGGAACTACTCTTCAGAAATTAGATTTAATTTTTCAATTATATTAAAGGTTCCCATGGTTTCAAAGTCAAAGCTATAAAACAAGGTGTATTTAAAGAAGCCTAGCTTCCCTATCTTTCCCCTCTACTCTGTTCCTCCTTATAAGTAACCACTTGTCTTAGTTTTTGGTTTTCCTTCCATTGTTTCAGAAAATATAAGCAAATGCATAAAAATATCCACCTCTTGTTATTACTCTAAAGGTAGCATACTATAAACACTTTTTCCCACTTAATAGTATTTTCTGCCCACTAGCCCATAGTGTTTTATCCTAGTGGTCCTCCTCATGACTCAGTGCACAGTTCTCTATGGTGTGAATATATCATGGTTTATTCAATCATTCTCTATTAATGTACATCTGGTTCCCTCATTCTTAATTCTGAGCGGATAACCATCTGAGGAAAATCCATAACAAGGAAAACAAAACAAAAAACAGAAACAGAAAAAGGAACCTGGAAAACAGAGCCTATGTAGAGAAAACAAAAACTACTATATCTGCAGGGAAATTAGAAAAGTTATGTAACCATGGAAAAGAGAACAGGGTACTCCAATGAAGGAATGCTTACAGAATAAGAAAGAGCTCTTGGAAAAATCAAAGTGTGGAATCAGAAATTAAAAAAAATTAAAAACCAAAAACTTCATTAAGAAGGATCAGAAGATAAAGTTGAGGAAAGCTCTCAGAAATTAGAGCAAAAAACCAAAAAACCAAAACCCATAAAGATGGAAAATAGGAGAGAAGTGATTTGAAAATCAGGGGACTACATCATAGAGATCAGTCCTGGAAGTCCAATATTTGAATAATAGGAATTCCTAAAAGAGAGAATAGGGAAAATGGAGGAGAAGAAATAACAAAATTATTTAAGATAATTTCCAAGAACCAAAGAGCTTGAGTTTCAAGACTGAAAGAACTCACTCAGTATACAGTGGATGGATGAATAGGCTTGCATCACAGAACATCGTTGTACAACTTCAAAACATTGGGGAGAAAAAGAAGATTTTTTTAGACTTCTTAAAATTAAAAAAAAAAAGAGGTCACATAAGATGAGTAATTGGATGTTTTCAGAATTTGGAACAGCAGAAGTGGAAGCTAGTGGTCATTGGAGTAATAGCTTCAAAGTCCTGAAGGAAAATGATTTCCAACCTAGAATTTTACACCCAGCCAAACTATATTGAGGGTGAAGGTTTTCAGACAAGCACAATCTAAAAAAACATAAATTACCCGATGATGCATAAAACTGGAAAAAAAAATCCCAATAGGAAGTAGAATGTTATTTACAGACACAAACACAGCCATCAAAACAATCAGTTAACAGAGGTAAAAGTGGTTGCCCCTGGGAATAGATCATGTGGGAGGGGGGAATTATCTTTCAACTGTGAGAATGAGTAATTTTGATAAAAATAGCAGATAAAAAATATCAGAGAGAGAAGAAACAATTTTTTTAAAAAAGATGACTTTTGAGAACTGTTTTAAGTTGATGTGACTGTTTTGAAGACTATGATAAAAGATACAGAGGAAGAAGTATGACTCTGAGATGTTTATGGAAACTGGTTAAAGCATCAAAGTTTAGAGGCACCTTTTAAACCATCTGCACTCACCAATCTCCTGGCTTGCCCTCCTTTATGTAAGAACCTGACTAGGCCTTCTGGAAAAAGAGACTCCTTTCAGTTGGTAAAAAAAAAAAAAAAAAAAAAAAAAAAACGAGAGAGAGAGACATGCTGGAAGAGGTGTCTTGGGCCTTTCCTAAATACAGAACTGGGAGATGTTGGGAAAAACATTGAAGAAAGGATATTTCAACTTTCTTAAAAGTGAAAGGACCAGTGATGTCAGGGAAATGCCAAATAGCTCCAATGATTTGGAGAGTAGGTGTTTCCCAAATTTATTTCATGTTATAATCACCAGGAGAGCCTTTAAAAATCCTGAGGCCCATATCATACCGCATACCAATTAAATCAGATTAAGTAGGAGTAGGGGCCAGACATCAGTATTTTTTTTCTTTTTTTTTTTGGCCATGCCGGGGGACTTGCAGGATCTTAGTTCCCCCACCTGGGCCCTCAGCAGTGAAAGCATGGAGTCCTAATCACTGGACCACCAGAGAATTCCCCGACATCAGTATTTTTTCAAAGACCCTCAGGTGATTCCTGTGTGCAGTCAAGTTTGGGAACCACTGGGGTAGAGTGTGTGTATGAGGAGGATAAGACTGAAAGGATAGGGTAAAATTGTGAAGGGTCTCAAATGCCCAGCTACTAGAGGGCAATGGAGGTGCCACTGAAAGCTTTTGAACTGGAAGTGATGCAGTGTGGTATATGGGGAGATTAATACATAGAAGAAGTGGGAGGAGGTGAGTTCCAAAAGCACGGAGAACACCGGTTAGACTGATAGTCTAGTTCTTCAAGTCAGAGGAAGCAGCACAGAGAAGTACGCAGGCTGTGTGCGCTTGGTGTGTCCACGGGTCACCGAGTCCTCCCTGCCTCATTGGAAACTACTGTTCCTCTCTCTCAAGCTCCACGGGGCCCGTCTGGTGTGGTGGTCCCCCAGATGGGTGGGAGAACCACCAGGAGGCAGTGTCGGCCAAAGCCCGGCCCAAGAGAGGGCGGCGGACTCCACTCTCTGATTAGGCCAGATCCCCGGCGTGGGGGAAAGTGATCCCTGTCCCAGAGAAGTTGAAGACCAAGCAGGGGCGGTGGGTAAGGAGGCTGTGCAGCTTTTTGCGCCAACAACCGAAGGGGCAATGACAGCCTGAGGTCGTCCTAACTGCCCCCCAACTCCTTAGGTCGTCACTGCCCTTCCTTGCTATTCCCGCCTGCGGTGAGAGGTTCACTCCTCTGCCGGCGCCATGAAAAAGCCAGTGAGGGTCTAGAAGTCGGCGGCCTCGCCGGCCTCTTCCCACCCGAATCCCCAGCACCCCTACAATGGAGGGCCGAGCGCATAGTAAGTACTCCGTATGCAAGGAAAGACTCAACGGAGGCAAACAGGAAGTGGGAGCTGCTGGGCACGAGGGGCATCGACCCCGGGCTTGTCCCCCTAGTTTCTTTGTTGTCGGGGACGGGAGGCCAGGGGCAGAGGCGGGCCAAGGCCGTGGGCTGACCATTTCCTCAGTCCCCCCGACAATCGCGGTGACCCAGCTAGGGCGAGAAGTCACGGTGACCGAAACCTGTTGGAGGGGGGCTGTATGCTCGCCCGGTCCCTCGTGGTGACCGGCTCGAAGCACTAGTTTTCCAAAGGCGGCCGAGAGCCACCCCACTGGAGCGCTCGCCCGCAAGATGGGATACATCGAAACGCCTCTTTTGAACACACGGTGACAAAGACCCCCTCCCACCCAGCGGCGACGTGCACGTGACAGTTTTCGGGCCGTCGCAACTACGTGGGAACTTGGAATAGGTCTGCGGCTGCACACAGCCGGGCGCCGGGGTCCCCGCACCCACACCCCGCTCGTCAGGGCCCGGGGGCCGAGCCACTGCGAGCAGGGGACACCCCCCGGGGACCCCCCGCCCCCGCCGCGTCTGTCCCCCGGGAAGCGGCTCCCGAGGCGGCGGCGCCGGCCATGTGGGACCCGCGGGCAACCAGGTGCGTAGCGGCGCGGGAAGCGCGGGGGCCGCCTCCGCTTTCAGGGCCCCGCGCCTCTTTCCGGAAGGAGGCGGACCCGCGCTGGGGCCGGCTACCCCCGAGGCTGCGGCCGGGCGGGCTGCCCTCGCGTTCATCCAGGTGCAGACTCGGGCCTGTTGCGCGGGGTCGGACGCGGGGGGCGGCTACGGCCTTCCAGGCGAAGCGGGACGGGGCGCGCGCTGCGACAGGACTGCGGCGGCCTGCGGCCTGCCTCGTCCCCACCCGGGCACCGAAGATGAAGCTCCGGGTCCACCTCCCGCCTCCTTCCGGGGACCCCGGGGCCGCGAATGAAATGATATGGGAACGCGCCCCCGGGGCACGCCTCGGGCTGGCAGGCGCCTGGGCGCAGGGCGGGATTTGTGGGGAACTTGGGAGATTGCTGGCCACTTCCCGGCCGGAGGAGGTTGGCGATTCCAGCTCCAGGCAGGTCTCTCCCCCAGCCTGCTGGATCGTGAGCTGGGCTTGCCCGAAAGGGGCTTCACGACCCACCGTCCTCGGCTAAACGAGTGGGAGAAGGGGATTGCAGTAGGGGCTCGGGGCTCAGAAGCAGAGTTCCCCAGAAGCCCAGGCTTCTTCTGCTTCTGAGCGTTTGCAAACGCGGACTCGGAGCCCGGAGCCTGGGAGGCGCAGTCCGCCCCCTCGCCGCGCGCCCACTAGGAGCCCTAGCCGGATGAAATTGTGCCTTTATGCAGGCCAGCTCCCAGCTGGGGGCGTTTCTGTGAGGCTGCAAGCTTTGGTGCTTCCCAGGGAAAATATTTCGGGAGATGTGCAATTTGAAAAAAAACAAAAATTTAAAGAGGAGAGAGAATGGGGGACTCTGAGGTCTCTAGTCCCCAGCCCAGTTGCTTGTGGTCCAATCAGTCCATACTCTGGAAGAAAGCAGGGAGCCAAAGGGCCTTTCGTTCCCAGCACCCAGGTTCTGCCCCCTGTCTGGTGCTGAGCCTCCAAGGTGGAAGACGCCTTTCTGAAGAAAGGCTGTTACCCGGATGGCTTGGTCTTTTGTAGTTCACGCTGTTGTAGGAGAGTCAGAAGTTTGTTTCAACTGTTTTGTAGTCAACTCTGTTTTGTAGAATTGCAGGATGGATGCTTGAGTTCTAAGTACCCTGTGCCGGCCCTTGCATCCTCCACATGGCATGGAGGTGGGATGGGTGTGTGTGGCATTCGTCCCTAGGGTCAGATCCCTCTGCTTCAGGCCTGTGATCTTTTCAGTCTTTTCCTGATCAAGATCCACAGTAGAGAAGCACACCCACCCACATACATCTATAAGTACAAAACTGCAAGAAGAGCTTCACAGGATATTCTCTCTACAGGGAGAGGCACAGTGATATTTTCTATCCTATTCTATTTTCTGTTTTTTAAGAAAGCTAGTCATAATCCCCTAACTTGATTTGATGACTGACTAACCAATTCTAGGTGGCAAGCTTTCTTTGGGGCACGCCCAGAGGGGCTGAGGAGAGAGCATCAGCATTTCCCTGGGAACTAACTTTGGAAGGGATGAGCTGGTTGATGAGGAGACATGAAGAAGGCTGAGATTCAAACTTGAGTAAGGAAATTCATACTTGAGTAAGGAGAGTATTACAGGTTGTGGCTGCAAAGGTGGGCTGAAGGGTACTTCTGGTTACTCTGGCTCCATGTGTCTGGCCCCGCCAAGCTGGCCGCCTGCCATAAGCATAGTGAGTGGGGTCTTGTGTGAGTGGTGTGAGTGCTGGGGAGGTAGGGGAGTAATGGCTTCTTGCCATCATGTCTTTTTTCTTTTCTTTTCTTTTCTTTTTTTTTTTTTTGGAGGAAGAAGGAAGGAGAGTGCTGAAAGGCTGCCACGAGCTCTGGATTCATAAATTCGAAAGGGGACTCTTAAGTCTCTGCACAGAATTTCACAGCAGGGTCAGGAGCAGGGCTGTGAATATTTTATAGATGAGGAGCCTGAGGCCCATCACCTGGTAGTCATTATAGCTAATTAGTAGTAGATCTGGGGTTAGACCAAAAAGAGGCTTTGTCTTTGTGGAATTCTTAAACTTCTCATTGCTGACCAGTCCTGTTTTCCTGCACTTGCTACCAAAGTCCCATGGCTATGCTGTGCACCCTCTTATTATTTTATTTTTGCTTCTTGGGATGAAGATTCTGTTAGCAGACAAAGTAGAGCTTGCAAGCCCCATGTTTGGGTGGGGAAGGTAAGTGACCCTGAGGATGTTTTTAAAAACTGAAGTGGGGTTGGGCTGTGGGCCTCTGGTCATTGTCACGGTGTTGGCATTGCTTTTATTGACCTCGAGGAACAAGCTCACCTCTGCCTTTCCAGATGAAGAAGTGGAGCTGACAAATCAGTGCCCTGCCTCTGGGTTTCTAGTCAGTGACACAGCTGACCTTGGCTCCTGGCTTTTGTAATAAGTTTCCTTGAAGTGTAGCCTGAGGTTCTAAGGCCAAGAAATCTTTGTTATGAGAAACCTTTACAAGAAAGAAGACCTTGGGGGAAATGGACAGTCTCTTTAGCAAAGATGACACTTTACATCACTGCTGAGATTGATGGTGTGGACAGTGGCAAGGGTGGGGATAAAATTTGGGTTTAAACTTTATTTTTTATTTTTGGCTGTGACACATGGCTTGTGGGGAGTCTTAGTTCCCCGACCAGGGATTGAACCCGCACCCTCAGTGGAAGTGTGGCGTCCTAACCACTGGACTGGCAGGGAATTCCCTGTTTGTTTGTTTTTTAATATTTGTTTATTTGGTTGCGCCAGGTCTTAGTTGCAGCACGGAGCTCCTTAGTTGGGGCATGCAAACTCTTAGTTGGGGCATGCATGTGGGATCTAGTTCCCTGACCAGGGATCAAACCCGGGCCCCCTGCATTGGGAGCACGGAGTCTTAACCCCTGTACCACCAGGGGAGTTCCTCCCTGGGTTTAAACTTTAAAAAAAAGGTATTGAACCAGGTAAACAGACATCTTGTGAACCCCAAAATCTCACAGTGCCCAAACCAAGAGCAGTGTTCTTTCTTTGGTTAGTGAGGTTGTCCATTCTGCCTGATCAGACATTTTTCTTTGTTTCAAATTTCCTAAGTAAGCATTGCCTTGTTTCCTTGATTTTGTGGAAAATCTGGAAGTGTGAATGAGCCTTACCTCTGACCCCCTGACCCAGCTTACCTGATCTACTCCATCTTTTGCCTGGGCATTGAACATCAGCATCAGTGCCCACCTGCACCCCCGTGGCAGACAAATCTCCATTTGTCTGAGCTTCCATGAGCCTGGCGAGCTGGTGGGACCTCCTGTGTGTCTGTTGGAGACAAGCCACGTCTGAGTTTAGCTATGTCTATGTTTGAAGTTCCGATGACATCTAGATTGAGATGTTTTTATCTTTTAAGCACTGAGTCCTCCGATCAATGGGGTCAGCACTTGGAAAGGGGGTGGGATTGCTAGCCTTAGAAAATGGTGATGACCTTTTGAAGGTGTGGAGGCAGAAAAATGTTCCCGTCTTCTCTTTTATGTTCCTTGGCTGGTTCTAATAATTAAATTGACATAAGAGAGTAACAGGAAAAAAACGAATTTAATTTCCTGCATATGGGAGCCCCATAAAAACATGAGACTCAAAGAAGTGACCAATATAGGAAGCTTTTATACCTTTTAGGCAAAGAAACAATACATTTGTGAAGCATTGACAAGACAAAGGGGCTTGGGGTAATAAATTGGTGAAAAAGTAACAAGGTTTGTTTACACAGCTCTCTTGGCCCTAAATTCCCTGTCTCTGGTGACAAGGATGCCTTCTACCCTCCTGGTACAGGGAGGGTGCCTTTCACATGGGAAATTTATTTTCTGCTTCCAGGGGGACAAAGGAGGGTCACAGTGTCCTTTTCGCACTGGCTGTTTGTCAAGTACCTTTAATTCGAAATAATCACTATGCCAGAGGGGCATATTATTGGGTGGCATATTCAGAGGAAACCACGCCATTTTGGGGAAAACTGCACAACAACAGAAAATATAGAGAATTATGTGCTCTACTGAGCAGCTGGATTTACTGTGAAAAATACTCTGGATCACAGCCTTGAACTGGGATGACCTTCGTGTCCACCTGCGGCCCCTGGGGCTGTCTCCTTTGGTCACCCTCGGGCCAGCTCATCCTCTGCCATCAGAGTCCACTGCACCTGGAGGCTCCAAAATTGGTGACTTCCAAGGCTTATTGGCGTCTGGGGTCTGAACTCACTGTCCAGGTACTAAGGGTCCCCGTAATCTGGCCTCAGACTTTCTCTCTAATATACCCTTTCTTCTCCCGTCAGTATCTCACCTCTTTTTGCTTTTCTGTTTTCCAAGGCAGTTTCTCTCCTCATATACCTGAGGGCTCGTTCTGGCCGATGGAAGGTGTAAACACCCAAGACCTAGGCGCTGCTAACGGGGTCAGAACAGAGGCAGTGCCAGGCAGCCCTGTGAGAAAGGGTGAGTGGACCTGCAGACAAGCCCTCCAGGAGGGTTCCCAGATCCTGAATCCTTCCCAGGACGAAGTCTGGGAGGTCAGCTTTGAGCTGTGCCCGGACAGATGGAGGGCACTTCCAGCAGGCAGATTGAGGGGCGCCAGGAGGGGGAGGGGACATTCCAGGTAAAAGGGGCAGCTTCGGGCTTCCCTGGTGGTGCAGTGGTTGGGGGTCCGCCTGCCGATGCAGGGGACACGGGTTCGTGCCCCGGTCTGGGAGGATCCCGCGTGCCGCGGAGCTGCTGGGCCCGTGAGCCATGGCCGCTGGGCCTGCGCGTCCGGAGCCTGTGCTCCGTAATGGGAGAGGCCACGGCAGTGGGAGGCCCGCGTACCGCAAAAAAAAAAAAAAAAAGGGGGCAGCTCCTTATGAAGAATAATGGCGAGCACCGTTTCCTTACATACAGGCTAGAGGTAATAAGACCTTGAGAGCGTGTTTGGAGGTTCTGACTGGGGAGCGAAGCTCCTTTTAAACCCTGACTGAAAAGTGGTCCTCCTCAATGGGGGAAGGGCGTCGTCTTCCACCGGGCATGCGCAGGAGGCCGTGAGGGAGGAGCCGCGGCAGATGTCATTTAAGGGTACAATCTTGCAACTACTAGTTTTGGAGACCTAATGCACAGCCTAGTGATTATAGTCAACAGTATTGTATATAAATCTCAAAGTTGCCAGAAGACTAGATCTTAACTGTTCTCACCACAAAAAAGAAATTATACTTGTGTGTCATAATAGAGGTATTAGCTAATGCTATGGTGGTAATCATATTGAAATAGATAAATATCGGGAATTCCCTGGGGGTCCAATGGTTAGGGCTCCATGCTTTCAGTGCAGAGAGCATGGGTTTGATCCCTGGTCCGGGAACTAAGGTCCCACAAGCTGTGAGGAGGGGCCAAAAAAAAAAAGATAAATATCAAATCACAGTGTACACCTTAAACTTACAAGAGGTTATATGTCAGTTACATCTCAATAAATTTTTTTTTTTTTTAAAAGAATAGTGGTGGGCTTCCCTGGTGGTGCAGTGGTTGAGAGTCCGCCTGCCGATGCAGGGGACACGGGTTCGTGCCCCGGTCCGGGAAGATCCCACATGCCGCGGAGCGGCTGGGCCCGTGAGCCATGGCCGCTGAGCCTGCGCGTCCGGAGCCTGTGCTCCGCAACGGGAGAGGCCACAACAGTGAGAGGCCTGCGTACCTCAAAAAAATAATAATAATAAAATAAAAAGAATAGTGGTGAGCAAAAGGCCTTATACGCACCAATATAATGATAATAATAATAGTTGACTCTGTGCCAGGCTCTATATTAAGTGTATTTCATATATTTTTATTTAATCCTCATAAAAATATTATAAGCAATCTCCATTGTACAGGTTTATCTGCACCAGAATGTAAGCTTCATGAAGGCAGCAGAGGTTTGGGTCAGTCCTGCTTATTCCCATGTCCCAGCATCCAGCAGAGTGCCTTGCACCCAGGAGGTGCTCAATACTTGTTGACTGGCTGAGGAAATAGGGAGTCCAGTCATGTAGGTGATACTGTCCCTGTTTTGCACTAAGGAAACTGAGGCCCAGGGTTAAGGGAATTGGCTACCTGACACCAGGCCTGGGAGAGGCCCAGTGGAACTGGATCACAGGTTTCTGGACTTTCTCTTCTGTGAGGAGGAGAGAGACACTCCTATCCTCCCCGTGGTGCTGGCTCTGGCCCTGTGACACGCTGTGCAAAGGCATGTGACAGGGAGGGAGCCAGATGAATTTGGGTTCGTGTGGTTACAACGTGGAGAAGGCTGGAAAGGGAAGTTGAAAGGTGTGTGTGTGTGTGTGTGTGTGTGTGTGTGTGTGTGTGTGTGTAACAGCTTTGTATTTTATTTAGAAGGCTGGGAGAGTGGCTGAACCACATCATTTCAGCCTGGCCCACGTTCGTATTTTTTTCAAGGCCAAGTGCAAAGCCCTGTGTTTCAGGAAACTGTCAGCTGGTGTTAGAACTTGGGCTAGACCTCAGGTCCCCCCAGCACTGCTAAGGGATCTTCCTTCGAGGGGGTGCCCTTCAGGAACACCTGTAGACTCTTAATTATGGGGAGCTCCTGGGCACCTCTGGATCCTTCCCATGCCCCAGTGGATGGTGTGTCAGACTCTCTGCTGTGTTTGTCTTGCCTTTCAGACTGAGGGGAAAGCAGGTTGCTGTGGTCTTAGGGGAGGGAGGTGGGACAGAGGCCATTAATCTGCATCTAAAGTATTACAGAGGGGCTTGGGGAGTGATGTGGAGGTGAGCGTGACTGGGCTGCTGTTATCCAACTTGAGTTCTCCTCTGAATGATGAGAAAGCACCTTTGTTCATGGGCTGTCACAGGGGTGGGGTGGGGGTGGGGCTTATGCCCTTGTAGGGGCTGCTGCAACTTCACAACCATCTGTAGCTCCCAGGTGCTCTGAGGGAGAGCGAGAAGCCTAAATGAAGGGATTGTGGCAGTAGTTGGGCATCCTGGATTTAGCACAGATACTGAGTCAAGACTTATGAGCAGCCTGAGCTGGCCGATGTGTAACTTCCTCATTTGTCTTGGGGCAGAGTGTGGAATGCCAGCTTTTCAGGGTCGCTTTTTTCCAGGTTTGATTTTAATTTTCAAGGCCACCCTTCCTGTTTCCCCCAGTCCCCCTGACTGCTTGTTCACCTCATCTCTCTGGGGTATTGTGAACACAGATTTTGGTATCAGACTTGGCTTTGTGCCTTGTTTGGAGAAGTCCCTTTTCTTTTTTTTTTTTTGTCCTTTTTAAAATAAATTCATTTATTTTATTTTTGGCTGCGTTGGGTCTTTGCTGCTGCGCTCGGGCTTTCTCTAGTTGCAGCAAGCAGGGGCTACTCTTCGTTGTGGTGCATGGGCTTCTCCTTGCGGTGGCTTCTCTTGTTGCAGAGCACGGGCTCTAGGTGCGCGGGCTTCAGTAGTTGTGGCTCACGGGCTCAGTTGTTGTGGTGCGTGGGCCTAGTTGCTCCGCAGCATGTGGGATCGTCCCGGACCAGGGCTTGAACCCGTGTCCCCTGCATTGGCAGGCGGATTCTTAACCACTGTGCCACTAGGGAAGCCCCCCCACCCCTATTCTTTGGTTAAACCTGTTTTCTGATCTGTAAAATTGGGATCATAATTATACTTCCCTCACTGGCATTGTCAGGGACATTTGATGAGAAAATGTCCGAGAAGGGCTTAGCATAGGGCCTGGCACATAGTAAGTGCTCCGTGAATGTTACCTGTTATCACACAGCTGCCTGGGACTACTCTCATTAGAACTGAGCAGTGCAAAAAGGCCAATCTGTGACACACATGGAGGAGAAATTGTGCCCACCCCCAGCCACCAACTGGGGGAGGGGGGCCTCCTTATGGCCTTTCTCTTTGGAGGTCAAGTGATTGAGACTCCACTTCAGAGCCAGGAGTTGAGATGCATCCATCTTGGCCCTTCAGCGATATTTCTTGAGCATCTTCCAGGGACCTGGTGGTTTTAGGTACTTGGAACATCTGCCTTTCAGGGTCCAAACCATCTGCACTCTATCCAAGACTAAAATGTGCTGGAAAGCTCTTAGCTCTTCCTTCCTTGAGAATGGATTTCTTTAGTCTGAGTTTACATTCTTCCTCCTATTTATTTATTTATTAGAGTTAAAATACTCCTCTTGTGAAATTGTGGGGTCAGCAGATGGTACACCTTTATTTATTTCTTTATAAAGATGGTACACTTAAAAAAATGTTCTGATTTGGCAAATTAAGGAGTTGGCAACCTTATTTAGATTCCCTTCGATTTCTTTTCTGTGTGTGCAAATGTTACTGTTTGTCAGTTCCAAAAGTCTACCACTGATCTACAGGATTATTCTTTGCTTTTAGCATTTCTGAATCTCTGGGGCTATCATTTCACAGGTGATACGTGGCCCTGTTTGCTGACTGTTGAATTTTCAACAGGTGCTTATAAATTTGGGTAAACATCTTTCTCCTTTGTTTTCCCCAAATTGCCAACAGCTTTGGCAGTTTTATTTTGGTTGGAGTCATCTGGTTGTTTCTGGTTTGTACTTTATGTGGTTGGCTTTTATTAAATTTGTGTTCTTCTCCGAGGGAACAATTGACGTTTCTTGGCTTTCCCCGGAGATGGCCAGAAGGCCAAACCACCAGTGAAATCGGCTAGTTTAAATGAAACCCCCCCAAACCTTTCTTCCTCTCCCATTTCTCTCACTTAATCTGTTTTTGATAGGTAAAGAAAGCCAGAGAATCATTTATTCAGGCAACAACGCTGAGTCCTCGGTTGCAGAAATAATAAAACTTAGTAAAACTTAGTTTCTGCCTTAAGGGTTCAGGCTACTGGGGAAAGGCAGAAAAACAGTGTCTAGCATGGAGCTTTTGAGACCTAGCACAAGGCCTGCAATATCGAGGTTATGGGGGAAATACATGTTGAAAGAATGATTAGATCCTAACTCAGAGCGTTCAGTGGTTATAAAAGCTACACACAGGGCCTGACAGAGGCGTTCGGAGCAGCAGTGGTGACTTCAGCTGGGGTGAGCGTGGCAGTTGACAGGTTTGCAGGGATGTAGAGTGTAGGGGAGAAGGGCCACAGAATCTGAAAGTCCTTTGGAACTTTCATGGAACTTGTGCTTGAGAGGAGGTGGGGGTGGAGGAGGCCTCATTCATGATCCTGGAGGCTTTTTTAACCTGGGCACAGCACATGATCTGATGGATCTGGGGACTGTCTTGCTGATGGAGATGAAGAGGCTGAGCAGGAGCTGGGTGAGTGTGGAGCAGGGAGCGCTAATTACAAGGCTGATATGGTAGCAATCCAGGCTGATGGGAGCGATATCTCTGGAGGGTGTGTGTGAGCCCAGCTTGGGGACACCTGTTCCGGGGCCTGCATGCCTCTTTGGGAGACAAAGCTGAGGGTGAGGTGGGGAAAGTGACTTGCTGTAGGGCACTTTGGGTGTTCATGCTTGGATGCACAAATTGATTTTGGCCCAAGTCTTTGTTATGCAAACTAGGAGTGGCACTCAGGATTCATCTGGGGCATGAAAGTGTGGCCACCTAGAATGAATGTTGCCAAAAGGATTCTGAGGCCTCCTCAGGCCCTGCGGGCATGAGTAATGTGACCAGAGGCATCGGGTGGGAGGGGCAGGACCCTGGATAGGGACGCTTGCCTAACGCGAAGTCGTAGAGAGGGGTGACATAGGCAAGCCATTCTCACTTCCTTCCTTTCTACTGAATGAAAGAAAAAACTCCAATGACTTAGGCCAAAGGTGGAAAGTTCTGGAAGGCTGCTCTTGTCTTTGGCAACCAGGGGAGGTGCAGGGCAGCTGCTGGGCCTCAGAGGCAGGGGCATGTGGACTTGTGGGGCCCCAGAAGGCCCTCCTTCTGCCTCTCCTCTCTCCAGGTATAGGAACTGTCATCTCTCTCCCAGAGTGCTTTCTTCTCTGGGTTGGGGGTAAGGCCACACACACTCCTCTGGAGCCTCCTACCCGAGCGGCCACCACCAGAGGAACTTTTCCCAAAGTTCCAGTCCAAACCCTCCCAGGAAGGGGGACTCTCTGGCCTGGAGGTCTGGCACCCAGAGCCCAGTCGAGGCCCTGGGCCTGCCTCCACACACTTGGGCCCACCCTTTCAAAGGAGCAATCCCAGTAGAGAAAGATTTGGGGCCATTTTCAGATGTTAACACCGCTGATCCCTCCCACCCTTCATTCAAGGCCTTGAATCACAGATCTTCCTCAGCTGCTTGACTGGTAATTTCAGGGAACCCCTGTGAAAACCGGCAAATCCTAGGGCTGTGGTTTTGCCCCCCCTCCCCTCAGGGCTATGTATATATGTTTGTGTGTGTGTGTGTGTGTATATATATATATATTTTTTAATTGGAGTATAGTTGATGTACAATGTTTTGTTAGTTTCTGCTGTACAGCCAAGTGAATCAGTTATACATATATATATATCCACTCCTTTTTAGATTCTTTTCCCATATAGGTTATTACAGAGTGTTGGGTCGAGTTCCCTGTGCTATCCAGTAAGTCCTTATTATCAATACTTATCTATTTTAAGCCAGGACCTGGAAGCAACCTAAGTGTCCATCAACAGATGAATGGATAAAGATGATGTGGCACATATATACAATGGAATATTACTCAGCCATAAAAAGAAATGAAATTGAGTTATTTGTAGTGAGGTGGATGGACCTAGAGACTGTCATACAGAGTGAAGTCAGTCAGAAAGAGAAAAACAAATAGCGTGTGCTAACACATATATATGGAATCTAAAAAAAAAAGAAAAAATGTTTCTGAAGAACCTAGGGGCAGGACAGGAATAAAGATGCAGACGTAGAGAATGGAGTTGAGGACACATGGAGGGGGAAGGGTAAGCTGAGACGAAGTGAGAGAGTGGCATGGACCATATATACACTACCAAATGTAAAATAGATAGCTAGTGGGAAGCAGCCGCATAGCACAGGGAGATCAGCTTGGTGCTTTGTGTCCACCTAGATGGGTAGGATAGGGAGGGTGGGAGGGAGACGCAAGAGGAGATATGGGGATATATGTATACGTATAGCTGATTCACTTTGTAATACAGCAGAAACTAACACACTATTTTAAAGCAATTATACTCTGATAAAGATGTTAAAAAAATAGTTATCTATTTTATATACAGTAGTGTGTATATGTCAATCTCAATCTTCCAATTTATCCCTTCCCCCTGGTAACCACAAGATTGTTTTCTACATCTGTAGCTCTATTTCTGTTTTGCAAATAAGTTCATTTGTACTGTTTTTTTAGATTCCACATATAAGTGCTATCATACAATATTTGTCCTTCTCTGTCTGACTTACTTCACTCTGTCTGACCCCAGGGCTATGTTTTTAACAAAATATTTTCTCTTTGCTGGGTAAACAAAGCAAAGGTCCTGTAAATGTTGCAGGGATCACCACAGCCCGTACTGCTAACCTGAACCTTCCTGAACTGGGGGCAAGACCAGGTTCTGGTCCTGGCTTTCCTGCCCACTCACAGGCGGTGTGGCCCAGGGTGCTGGGTAGGGGCAGGAGTCAGCCCAGGTCTCACCCCTGGTGCTCACCACAGTGTGACTGTGGTCAGGCCCCCGAATCTCTGAGCCTGGGATTCCTTGCTCGGGAAAGTTTAGTCCAACCATCTCACTTTCTGAAATCCTTTCTCTTTATATAATTCTGAGAATATATTCAGAGAGGTGTTGTATTATGTTCCTAGGTCTGCAGGAAGTAATTGTGCAACCACAAACTGGGTGACTTGACAGAAAGGTATACTTTCCTAGTTCAGGAGCATCTTCCCCATTTTTTTTTTTTTGCGGTACGCGGGCCTCTCACTGTTGTGGCCTCTCCCGTTGCGGAGCACAGGCTCCGGACGCACAGGCTCAGTGGCCATGGCTCACGGACCCAGCCGCCCTGCGGCATGTGGGATCCTCCCGGACCGGGGCACGAACCGTGTCCCCTGCATCGGCAGGCGGACTCTCAACCGCTGTGCCACCAGGGAAGCCCAGCCTTATATTTTTAACAACTATAGTGTTCTCTACTGAGCTGTACATTCTTTATGTAAACGTCTCCACTTGTTGGACTTTTGGATTTGTATCCTTTTTGCTTTGACAAAGAATGAGGCAATTAACATCCTCATGTACTTGAACGACGTAGGTCTGTAGAATAAATTCCGAGCGGCTGTGTGAGAAGTTCGTGCATTTCTGAAGACAGATGCTGCACCACTTAATCTTGCCATTTTAGCTGTATGTGAGAGTGATTCTCCACCCATAATCTTGCTACTTAGGATGTTATTAAACTATTTTCAGGGCTTTTTGATGTACAGAAGTTTTAAGTTTTTAATGAATTCATGGCTATCACTGTATGGTTTCTGCTTTTGGTATCATTAGAATGGGCTTCTCAAATGTGAAGATTACATACAATTTTTTCATTGCATTAAAACCTTTTCGAATTTATGTAATTCAAGAATCAAATAATACAGAAAGGTTACAATGAAAAGGCGGGATTAGGTCTCTGCTCCCTCCTCCATCCCATACCCCAATAAAGGTAAATAATTTTATTTCTGGTGCATCCTTCCAGAATTTCTTTATGCATATATAAGCAATTGCAAATATATATTCTTATTCAGCTCTCCCCTCTTTTTAAAAATTTTGCACAAAATGGAACGTAATGTACACACTGTTCTAAATTTACTTTGTGCAAATATATTTTGCAGATTATCCCAGATCAGTAAATACAAAGCATCTTCTTTCTTTTTAAAAACTTGTGTAATACTTCACTGTGGGGGGGGGGGCGCTACGCTATAATTTATTAAACCAGTCCTCTGTTGATGGGCATTCAAGCTGGTCCCAGTCTTTTATTACTGTAAACAATTTGACAGTGAATAACGTTGTACATCTACCATTTCCTGTGTGTGCAATCGGTCTGTAACATTGATTCCCAGAAGTGGAACTGCTGGGTCAAAGGCCCTATGTATGTGGCACTTGATTAGATCTGACCAAGTTTCCTCCTGGAGCAGTTGAAGATAATCTAAAATTTGTAGCTATGGTTTCTTTCTCTCAATGGTTTTTTAAAAAGCATTGGTATAAAAAAATGAGATATTTGCAGCTAATAAAAGGCACAGATTTTAAGGGTACTGTTCAATGAGCTTTAACCAATGTATATATATACCTGTGTGACCACCATCCCAATCACAGTAGAGAACATTTCCATCCCCCAGAAAGTGCACTCACACCCCCTTTCCAGTCAGTCATCCTCCCTCATTCCCTAGGCAACCACTCTTCTGCTTTCTTAGATACACCAGTTCTAGAGCATCAGCCAAATGGAATCACACAGTATTTAGTCTTTTGAGTCTGGCTTCTCTTGCTTAACATAATGTTTTTGAGGTTCTTTACGTTGCTGTGTGTGCCAGCAGTTTCTTTTTATTGCCGTGGTGTCTTTTATTTTTTAACCTTTTTTTTTTAAACACTTAAAATTTTTTAATTTACTTTATTCATTTATATTTGGCTGCGTTGGGTCTTCGTTACCGCGTGAGGGCTTTCTCTAGTTGTGGTGAGTGGGGGCTACTCTTGGTTGCGGTGCGTGGGCTTCTCATTACGGTGGCTTCTCTTGTTGTGGAGCACAGGCTGTAGGCGCGTGGGCTTCAGTAGTTGTGGTACACGGGCTCAGTAGTTGTGGCTCGTGGGCTCTAGAGCTCAGGCTCAGTAGTTGTGGTGCACGGGCTTAGTTGCTCCGCAGCATGTGGATCTTCCCGGACCAGGGCTCGAACCCATGTCCCCTGCATTGGCAGGCGGATTCTTAACCACTGCACCACTAGGGAAGCCCCTGCCATGGTGTCTTTTTAACACTAGCAATTTTTTCATTGACTTAAACGAATTTTGGTATATGATGTGTTAGTTTTCTACGGCTACCATATTAAATGTCCACGAACAGTGGCTGAAAATCATGCAGATTAATTACCTCACAGTCTGTAGGTGAGACATCCGGGTTTGCGCAGCAGGTTTTACAAAGCTGAAATCAAGGTATTGGCTGGCCGGGCTCTTACAGGGAGGGTCTGCCAAGAATCCTCTTCTTCTTCTTCTTTTTTTTAATATTTATTTATTTAGTTATTTGGTTGCACCGGGTCTTAGTTGTGGCAGGTGGGCTCCTTAGTTGCAGCATGTGGGCTCCTTAGTGTCAGCATATGGGCTCCTTAGTTGCAGCTTGCTGGCTCCTTAGTTGTGGCAAGCAGGCTCCTTAGTTGTGGCTCACCGGCTCCTTAGTTGTAGCACATGGGCTCCTTAGTTGCCACAGGCGGGCTCCTTAGTTAAGGCTCCAGGGCTCCTTAGTTGTGGCATACATGTGGGATTTAGTTCCCTGACCAGGGATCAAACCCGGGCCCTTGCATTGGGAGTGCAGAGTCTTACCCACTGTACCACCAGGGAAGTCCCCAAGAATCCTCTTCTAAGCTCAGTCGTGTTGTAGGCAGCATCCAGTTCCTTGCAGCTGTAGGACCAAGGTTCCTGTTTCCTGTCACCCAGGAGCCTCTCTCTGTTTCCAAGGCCACCTGCATTCCTCCCCACGAAGCCTCCCTCCATCTTCAAGGCACGAAGTGATGGGGCTAGTCTTTCTTGGGTTTCACATCTGCTGCTGCATCTCTCTTGCCTTCCTCTTCCCCAGCATCTTTCTGACTCCAGCCAGAGAAGGTTTCCTGCTTTAGAGGATTCATGTAATGAGATTGGGCTCACCCAATCCAGGATAATAGCCTTGTTTTACAGTCTGTAATCTTGATTACATCTACAAAGGCCCTTTTGCCACACAATGCATTGACAGGTTCTGGAGACTGGGGCATGGACATCCTTGGGGGAGGGTGTGTGTGTGTGTGTGTGTGTGTGTGTGTGTCTATTATTCGGCCTATCAAATAGTATGAATTAGAAATTTGACTTCTTTTCAAGATATTTCACCAGTTGTGTCAATGGATTCATTCTTTCCCTATTTTAAAAGCTACCTTTTTGACACATGGAATTCTTTTATAGTGTATGTTTATTTCTGGACGTTCTGTTTTGTTCCACCGATCTGCTTGCTTTCACGTTAGTATCAAACTTTAAAACTTAGTTAAGTTTTATGAATACATTTTAAAATGTTAGAGAAGGTTTTTCTCTTGATACTTTTCTTTTTGTTAAGAATATCTTGGCTATTCTGTCTTGTGTATTCTGAGATGAATTTGAGAATTCTTGCATTAATTTCTTTAAATATCCTGTTTCTTAATTGGAATTTTGTTGAAAATACATTAATTAATTTAGAGAGGATTTGATATTTTATAATAGTGAATTTCTCCAGACAGAATAATGTTGAGTATTAAAAGTTAAAATTCAAGACTGTTTATTGTTGGGTTTTTTTTGGTGATATGCGGGCCTCCCACTGTTGTGGCCTCTCCCGTTGCGAAGCACAGGCTCCGGGCGCGCAGGCTCAGCGATCATGGCTCACGGGCCCAGCTGCTCCGCGGCATGTGGGATCTACCCGGACCAGGGCACGAACCCGTATCCCCTGTATCAGCAGGCAGACTCTCAACCACTGCACCACCAGGGAAGCCCAAGACTGTTTTTTTGAGTAAAGTTTTATTTGTTTTTTTCCATATCAGTTTTGCAATTTTAAGAGTGCTAGTGGCTATTTTATAAGGAGATTTTTTTTAAGTTTCTTTGAGAATTTTATGTGTAATATATACTTACATTTTTTTAGTTAAAAGTTTTCTTATTACTCTTTTTTCTTTGAAAATCTGTGTCTGTTCCCTCAGGTTGGACAGATACAAGGTTTTTGTTTCTGCTTATTTGGGTTTTTTGTTGTTGTTGTTGTCCTGTATTAACTTAAGCCTGTGAACATCAAATTGTAAAGCAGTGTAAATATAACGGACTTCCCAGGAGTCCTGCTTCTGCTTTTCTGCCCATAGTGACATGTTCCATTTGTAATCGAGAATTTAACAAAAAACATGCTTTGAAGTACTGGTTAGTTGCAGGACAGGAGTGAGTCAGTCTGAGGTGAATCGAGTCTTAATATGAATATCAGGGGAAACAGGACTTTCAGTTGGCTGTATTGACAGGTCTGAACAGTAGGGATCGAGCTTGAATAGTGGACTAAAACAATTCTGTCCCCCTCAGACAGAAACCAAGCTGCTTCATGAAATCATGTCAGAAACCTTTTCTTCTTTATGCTTGCTTCGCAAGGTCAATAACAGCTTAATTGACTTGTACCTTGCTTTTGCACATCTTTGCTCTGTTTAAGGGAATAAGTAGGATGGAAACTTAAGGTTGTGTATTTATGGGGAAGCTATGGAACAGTGAGCTAGTTTCTAGTTGTACTACTGCGGCCACTAACGGAGGATATATGGCAACCTGTGACCCCACGTTCTATGCTGAAATGTGGTGAAGAAGTAATTCCATGAGAACTTAGTTCCTGATAGCAGATACTATTCATCCCAATGTGTTAGATGTTGTGTGGGATAGAAAGCACGGTGCTCAGAGGTGGCAATAAGGTAGTGCAAGGAGCGTGGAAATTGCACCCCTTCCCCCAAGAGAAAAAGAAAGAAAAACAAAGAAAACAAATTGGAGTCCCCAGAATGAGTTCTGACTTTCGATATTTATCCCGGACTGTCTGTACCCACCTTCCTGTGGGGAGCAGGAGGGAGTCGGTTTTAAGAATTGCTGTCTCTGGCCTCAGTCTGGAATTGTCTCTACACCCAGCTTTCCAGAGTTGATCTTGGATCATCCACTAATTTGGGGGTGTTTTGAAAGGATTTTAATAAAAAAAGAAACACCACCACCAGAAACCAAAAAAAGTAAACACATTTGCTCTTAGGATGTCAAGTCGTACCCAGAGAAGAGATAGGGGAAAAGCGTCTCTCTGCCCCTTTCAGCTGTCCTGAGCCCACCCCAGTTTTCAGTTTTGCTCCTACAAGTCAGTTATAGAAAACTTCATGTGTATATACACAATGGAACTATAATGGAAAAGAATTGAAAAAAAAAAGTATAGATATATACATATGTATGTGTAACCCAATCACTTTACTGTACCCCTGAAACTAATACAACATTGTAAATCAACTATCCTTCGATAACCAAAACACACACACACACACACACACACACACACACACACACACGAAACTATAACAACATGCATCTGCTCTGTTTCAAACTTGCTTGTTTCAGAACCTCCCTAGTGCGTTTGCATTTTTCTTGCATCTACTTCCTCCATTGTTGCCAGGCAGCCCTGGCCACCTCCCAACAGCTGGACCTTGAATCCTCCTAGGGACGTAGTGAAACTGAGCAAAAGACAACTCTACCCTGTGAAACTGCCTTTATGTTCTAATCTTTTAGCTTTAGCCCCGCTGACAAAACTGAAAGTGCAGGGGTGTGATCGCTCGGTGCCAGCAAGTGTCACACTCTGAGGGGTCTGACTGCCTGCTGACCGTTTAGCCTCTGCCTTGGCTCTTCAGAGTGGAGTCGAGTTCCCAAAGTCAGCCCACCTACCTTTGGATTCCAGCACTACCACTGTCCCTGGGACTATGGCAAGGCGCTTACCTCTCCTTGCCTCAGTTTCCCCATATTGTGTCAAATGGGGACACAGTCAAGCCTACCTCCTGGGGCCTCTTGTAAGAATGAAATGACGTGATGCTGTAAAGCATGTAGCAGGTGCTAACCACATATTCGTTCTCAAGGGTATTGGCATTATGGTAAATTATTACCGCTTGTATTTAACGGTTTCATCCTACAAATAGACTGCTCACTTGTTAAAAAGAAGACTCAGTAGCTGAGCCCTAAGTATTCAAAGGCAGAGATATAAAGCATTCTCCCCTGCAGTGAGGATGTAACTGTAAATAAATCCTACTGAGAAACAAAAAGCCTTCCCTGTGGTTGGCAATCTCCCTTTCCCCTGTCACGTGATTGCACCAAGAAAAAATAGAGATGTAAGTGGATGAATACATTTGATGTCTACTCACATAACGTTAAGAGCTCACTCTTGGTTTCTAGAGGAGTATGAAAAAAATTTCTGACGTGAATAGTTTTTATTGTATTTGTAAATACAGTGGAAAGGTTTTGTGTTTGAATTCTTCAATTAAGCCCTTAAAGAGTCTCATTTTAATAACATTTATGGTCTGATTATGAAGGTGGAACATTCTTGGGCAACTGGAAATTCAAAAAGCACGAGGAGGAAGATTAAAACCCTGCCTAATCCCTATGGTGTGGCTGTTAACATTCTGGCGTGTTTTCAATACATTAGATGTGTTTAAAATTTAATTTGGGATTATACGCCTTTTTATGTAGCCCATATCTTTCATTTACTAACATAGCCTATCTTTAAGTGTTCTTTTACAACATGACTTTAAAAATAACTATGTGGGGCTTCCCTGGTGGCGCAGTGGTTGGGAGTCCGCCTGCGATGCAGGGGACACGGGTTCGTGCCCCGGTCCGGGAAGATCCCACGTGCCGCGGAGCGGCTGGGCCCGTGAGCCATGGCCGCTGAGCCTGCGCGTCTGGAGCCTGTGCTCCGCAACGGGAGAGGCCACAACAGTGAGAGGCCCGCGTACCGCAAAACAACAACAACAACTGTGTGCTGTTCTGCCATATGGATATTGTACAACTAATTCAAATCCGTTATGCATTATGAAATATTTAGGGTTATTTCTGGTTTTTCACTGTGGCAAACATCCATGAGGCTAAAAATATATCAGCGATGTAGTGTATTTACCCTGTAAAAAGGATATGACTGGGGCTTCCCTGGTGTCACAGTGGTTGAGAGTCCGCCTGTCGATGCAGGGGACACGGGTTCGTGCCCCAGTCTGGGAAGATCCCACATGCCACAGAGCGGCTGGGTCTGTGAGCCATGGCCACTGAGCCTGCGCATCCGGAGCCTGTGCTCCGCAACGGGAGAGGCCACAACAGTGAGAGGCCCGCGTACCACAAAAAAAAAAAAAAAAAAAGGATATGACTGCTCCCACCATTTGGGGTCATTCTTTTAAGTATTTCCCAGTGATACCTTGCCATTTTAATTCTTCATTTCTTTGCTTACTAGTGACGGTGGACCTGGGTATCCACTCTCCATGTATTTAGCAATTACTTGTATTCCTTTGTGAATTTTCTGTTTAGGGCCTTACGCATTTTGGTCAGGGTTGTTGGTCCTTTCTTGCAGTGAAAAGGTATTTATCAAAGAGGGGTATCGGGAATTCCCTGGCTGTCCAGTGGTTAAGACTCAGCACTTTCACTGCCGTGGGCCTGGGTTCAGTCCCTGGTCGGGGAACTAATATCCCACAAGCTGAGTGGTGTGGCCAAAAAAAGGGGGGGGGGGTATTAACCCTTTGTCAGTTGTTACAGCCATTTCCTTTTTCTAGCTGTCCAAAAATGGCCAGTTTAAGATTACTCATTGGACACACTGGCCTGCAATATTTGAAAGAGAAACATGTTTTTATTCTCTATTCAATCAATTCTTTAAATTTTTTTCATGTTCTACTCTGTCATCTCTGTATAAATGTGAGCCATAAAATTGAGAGATTATCTAATGCAAAGTCTAGGTGGAATTTCGTATTCTGACTTGTTTAGCAATCACATGCCTCATTCTGGTACACCTCTGCCTGAGGAACGCAGGAATGCAGTTCAAAAGTCCAATAAGCTCATATGGGTTTAAAATAAGCCACCACTTCTATCTGCTTGAGTCTGCTTCCCCAGCCCCAAAACCCCTGGACAAGATTTGAAATAAGAACAATAAGAATTATTCGCTATCCAAGAATTGTGCTGGTGGAGAAGGCCTTTGGTAATTGTATGACCCCACAGGTACAGGGCCTGTGCAGCCACCTGAAGTGTCCTCATTTTTAAGACCCTCCCCACTGCCTTGCCTTTGCTGCTGCCATCTTGGGAGGAGAAAATTCTAAGGGGCATCTCTTCTGACCCCTACCTTTTTTTTGGCCACAGCGCACAGCATGCAGGATCTTAGTTCCCCCAACAGGGATTGAACCTGTGCCCCCTGCCATGGAAGCACATAGTCTTAACCACTGGACTGTAAGAATGAAATGACGTGATGGAAGTCCCTGACCCCCACCTGTTCCCTGCCTCATTGGCAGCTGCTTCTCAGGGCTCTCCAAGGCCTCTCCTCTCCACTACCTTGGTTCAGCAAACACTTGCTGAGGCCCATCAGGTGGGCAGGGCTCCAGGCCCTTCTCTCCAACCACCCAGAGACCACGCCAGAGAGAATCAGTAACAGGCAGCCTGTCTGAGTCTGGCATTCAAATTTATTACACCACAAATATTTAAGTACCCATTCTGTGTTAGGCCATAGCATTACAAAATAAATAAAGCAAGAGTCATGAAAGAGGCAGGTGCTTCCTGGGGGATGCAGACAGGTAAGCAGGAAGTGGCAGTCTCAGAGACAAATACTCCAAGGCTTATTTTACTGGTGTTTTTAGGAAGAGAGGAGGGTGGGAGAGGCAGTGGTGGTGGCCCCGTGTCCTAGCCCTTTGAGGCCTTTAGGACTGTACCTCCCCTCCCCTTTCCCTCCTTCTAAGAGAGTGGAGGGACTGTCAGCTCCTTGTATGAGTAGGTGATGCAGGACAGGGTCAAGGGCAGAAACTTGGAATTGGAGTCAGAATCGGGAAACGCCATTAGCAGATCCTTAGGCAAGTGACTTGAACCCCTTTGAGCCTCAGTTTCCTCATCTGAACAGTGAGGACAGAGCCTCCTTCTGGGCTGCTGTGATGGGTAAAATCAGAGAGTAATACTAGTGGCGGTTATGGGAAGAGCTGCCACTACCTACCAGCTTTATGTCAGCTTGTGCATGGAAGCAGCCTCTTTGCTCAGAGCCTAGCTGGTCATTAACACAGAATAAATGGAATCATTCTGGCTGCTTGCTCCTGAGGTCAGAAGAGAACTGAGGAAGAAACCGTCTCATCAGAGCAGACACCCAGTCTGGTTCCCGGGTGGTGAGGGGTGTGGTCAGGGTGTAACCTAGGCCGGTGGGAGGGGCCAGGATGAACCACCTGCCTCTCCAGACTCAGCGATGCAGATGTGGAGGGGAAGGAGACCTGTTCAGGCGGGCAGCCAGCCTTTCCTCCGTCTCCTCACAGGATGGACCCCACAGCTTACGCTGAGCAGTTGAAAGAATCTGGCAACCAGGTTTTTAAGAATGGAAACTTCTCTTTGGCCATCAGAAAGTACGATGAAGCCATCCAGATTCTCCTGCACTTATACCAGTGGGGGTAAGTGTTTGGATTTTCTCCCTGCCTTTTGTTTGTAATTTTTTTAAGTAAAGGGGGACTCACTCTCTTGCTTTTGTTTTTTTCTCATTTGTTACCACACCACCTAGTTTCTGTTTCCTTTCTCCTCCCACTTTCTGTTTCTCTTCTCTGCAGTGTTAGCTCGGAGACTAGAGGAATTCAGGAAACGGAAAGTGAAACATAGGGGACTGTTGATAAACATTACAAACTTCCCCTTCTTTCTGGTTCCTGGGATGACTGAAGCCCCCAAGCCCCTCACTTGTCGTTCATTTCATCTTGTTTATCCATTCCATCAACCCCCTGGCCACAGGGCACACCACCAGGAACTAAGCCTCACCTCTTCCCCTGCCCCTTCAACTTCTAGCAGACCTGTTCCCAAACATTTCAGGATCACGACTGCTTACAGGCAGGACCCCAAAGAGCTTTTGTTGATGTAGTTTGTAACTATCAATAAAGCCTGTATTAGAACTCAAAACTGAGAAACATTTAAAATATGTATTTATTCATTTTTTAAAATAGCAGTAATAAACCCATGATGTTAACATAAGCAGCATTTTTATGAGAAATAACTATTTTTCAAAATGAAAAATTTGGTGAGAAGAGTTTTACATTTTCGCAAGTCTCTTTAATGTCTGTCTCAATGGAAGATGTCTGTCTTCTCACATCTGCTTCTGCATTTAGTCTGTTGTGATACCACACGCCAGGTAGCCTCTGGAAAATTCCCCGTCCACGTGAGAGAATGAATGTGAAAAAGGCACACACTGTCTTGGTATTATTGTATTCATTTCCTGTTGCTGCTTTAACAAATGACCACCAATTTAGTTGCTTAAAACAATACCCGTTTATTATCTTACACTTCTGGAGGTCAGAGGTCTGAAAGGAGTCTTACAACGCTAAAATTAAGGTGTCACCAGGGCTGGTTCCTTGTGGAGGAGACTCCATTTCCTTGCCTCTTTTACCCTCGAATGGCTGCCTGTATCCTTGGCTTGTGGTCCCTTCCTGCATCCTCAAAGCGCATCATTCCAGTCTCTGCTTCTGTTGTCACATCACCTTCTCCTCTGCTGTGGCCGGCTCTCTCAGTCTCCCTCTTATAAGGACCTTTGTGACTGTATCATAATCCAGGATAATCTCCTCTCAAGATCCTTAAATTAATCCCATCTCCAGAGTTCCTTTTGCCATAAAAGAAAATATTATTTGACATATATACACTAATATGTATTAAATGGATAATTAATAAGAACCTGCTGCATAAAAAAATAAATAAAATTCAAAACAAAAAAACCCGTCATTTGGAAACCATTATTCAGCCAACTACAATTGTGAAGATATTTTGACCTTGGAAACTATTTGAAATAGTAGTTCCCAAGGGAACTACTGTTGTTCCCTCTGGGGGAACTACCCCCCAGAGGTTCCCAGATCATACTCTGGGGACAGCTGTAGTAGAGGAAGCAGAAGTTGGCATTTGTAGGGTGCATGCAGCCTAAACGTGTACCGAGAAGGGGCACTGACTTGAATTCCCGACACATGGCTCCCACCTCCTCCCTCCTTGGTGTCTACACTCCAGCTGGACTTGAATTGACTGCAATTGGCCTGAGCCTGTGTAGTTCTGTCATTCTGCCCCCTCAGGTCAGACTGGGCCTAGAGCTCCTCATTCGGGGGAAAACATTGACCTTTCTTGAAAAGCTAATGTTGTGTCATGGTTGTGGCCATAGACTGACCACACTGTGAGTACTCAAATCTCAGCACCACCACTTACTAGCTGTGTGACCACTAATGGGACACCTGCCTGCACCCTCACATGTCGCCTGTCATGGGACCTTCCTGACACAGTTCCCCGTGCCCATCACTGCCTTCCTGCTGCTGCCAGCTGACATAGGGGTTCAGGGAATTGTGGTTAACTGAGCAGGTGCTCTCAGGAGAAGGGGACTGAGGGAGAAGCAGGGTGGGGCAGGGATGGTGTCTCCGCTGGAGTCAGCTGCAGCCTGATCCCCTGGGGAGCTCTGGGGCCCCTGAGATGTACTGCAGAGCTGTCCCACTTTAGGAAAGGAGGCTGACCTTTTAATTCCCATGTCAGTCAGTCACCGGTCATAGGCTGTCTGGCCCCAGGAGTTGTCCTAGGGAGTGGGGCTGGATTAGTCAGCTCAGGCTGCAGTAACGAACTACCACTGACAGGGTGGAATAACAACAGAAATTTATTCCTCACAGTTCTGGAGGCTGGGAAGTCCAAGGTCCAGGTGCCAGCCAATTCAGTTCCTGGTAAGTGCCCCCTTCCTGGTTTGCAGCCAGCCACATTTTCACTACATCCTCACATGGTGGAGAGAGAGAACGGAAACCCTCTGCCATCTCTTATAAGGGCACTAATCCTATCGTGAGGGACCCACTCTCCTGACTTCATCTAAACCTAATCACCTCCCCAAAGGCACCCTCTCCAAATACCATCACTGTGGGGGCTGGGGCCTCAACGTATGAATTTGTGGGGGGAGGGACACAGTCCATAACGGGGGTGTAACTTTCTGGGGAGAGGGCAGCTCCCATTAGGCTGAGGATAAATCTCTGGAGAACGGGGCATCAGGAGACCCTAGCTGCAGCCAGCACTCATTCCTGCTGGGGTCGGCTGCACTGGCCAGGTGTCTGGGCAGGACACGTGGCGACTACTACAGTATGGCCATGGCTCCATTGTCAGTTACCCTCTGACAGCCCCGCTGCTTCTTCTGTGCTTCTGGGTCCTCATCCTTCACTGAGAGGGAATGATGGGCAGTGAGAGGAGCCGGATACACCAAGCACTGCGGGTAGGGACATAGTAGAGGAGATTTTTGCTTTGCTTTATTTTTGTGGGTATCTATATTAACTAACTTTTCTGTTTGTATTATTTTTACAGTTAAAGTATTCAATAAAAAAAAAAGAAGCATAAGCCTTGCTTTTCCACCTTGTGTGTCTTGAATTCAACAGCACTTGGGCTTCTGTTGACCTGTTATGGTATATTTTGTGTTTTGCTTCTTGCAGCCTGGTTTCAGCACTAACCTTGCAGCTGTGTGACCCCCTAGACCCAGGCAGGAGGGGCCCTGCCCTGCCAGGCTTTATAGGCCTGCTTTGGCCGTCCTCCAGCTGTACCCTCCCCACAGGTGGGAGTCTGGGGCCAGGGGCTTTACCCAGCCAGAGCCCTCTGTGGGTACCAGGCCCCTGGAAGTCCTGTCCGACCCTGCTCCTAGGGCCTACACAGGCCTCTTACCCACAGTCCATTCTTTGGAGCGCTGTCCAAGGTCAGGAGTGTGGACAGAGCTTGGGATTGTGTCTTCTGCAGTGCAGGATGAAGGCTGAGATGGAAAGAGACGAGGGAGTGGGCAGGGGTGCCAGCTTGGCTCACCCTCCCCTGACAGTGCCTGTGTTCTAAATTTGAAGCTTGCCTTTCAGTTATTATAAAGTAGAAGGCTAAGAGATATTTTATTGAACATTTGTAAGCTTGAGTTATGGCCTTCAAATACTTAGACTAGCACTGTCCAATAGGACTTTCTGTGATGATGAAAATGTTCTATAGCAGAGAATTTGGCTATTGAGTACTTAACAGGTGGCTAATACAACTAAGGTACTGAATTTTAAATTTTAATTAATTTTAATTAATTTAAATTAATTTTAATTTAAATGGCTACACGTGGCCTGTGGCTACTGTATCAGACAGAGATTAGCCACATGGTGTGAGGGCCTCCTTTTGCACTCTGGCCCTGGGTTCTGCACGCATTTGGGTGGCCCTGCCTATGTAGTAGAACAGTGTTCATCCTGCATCTTTTGCAGGGCCCGTGGGGACAGTGTGGTCATGTGTTCTGATGAGCTCTGCCTCCGTGCGTGTGGGGTGGCTCCCACGGTGTCTGTTCTCTGCGAGGGCTCGGTGGGAACTCCCATCCTCTCCATCTTTTCGCAGCATCTTCTCCAATGGTCTCTAAAGGATAAAAAGACCTGTGGAGATCGGTAGGAGGTAGACCCAAGGTGTTGAGAACATTTGTCGCGAAAAGTTGGGAACAGGATTTGGGAGTGAGGAAGGGAGATTGGGACGTCGCAAACATCCCAGGCTTTCCAGGCTATGAGGGTCAGATGTCATAGGCATCGTGGGGACACTTCCTGCTGAAACTCTATCACCATGGCAGCAACCAGCACCAGAATGGTGGCCTTCGAGGTTCTGTATTTGCAGGACGAAAGAACTATTTACTGACCACCAGTTTGTCCTTTCTCACAGGGCTCCCCGCAGGGACTTGGCTGTGCTGCTATGCAACAAATCCAATGCGTTTTTCAGCCTCGGGAAATGGAACGAGGCCTCCGTGGCCGCCAAGGAGTGTCTCCAGTGGGATCCAACCTACGCGAAGGTATGGTGATCACCAGATGCTGCGACTGCTGCCTCTTCCTCTTCCTCTGCCTCCTTCGCTTCCTTCTTTTTAAAATGGAAATGCTAGGAGTGCTTCTCATTCAACTTTCTTTGCACTTAAGACAGATGTGCACAGAGCACGCATGCTGTATCTGGAGAAGAGCAAGAAGGATGGTGGCCAAGTGTTGAAAGGCATTTTCAGGGGAGAGTGGAGCCGGGCCTTTTGGCAGATGGAGTCCAGTGGAGATCGTGGTGGAGCTCATTTTGTTCTGATGTAGTTGCACCAAAATTCATAGTCTGTTCATGTTCTTTGCAGTTTGCAAGTTTCTTTGTGGCCATAAGAATTCTCCGGGAGAGGGGATTTATGGCAATCTATATTTCTTGGAGTTTCTGCTTCTAATCAGAAAAGGGAGGCTCCAGGAAGGCTCCTTCCTCTTTCTTTCTTTCTTTCTTCCTTCCTTCCTTCCTTTCTTTTCTTTCTCTCTTTCTCTCTCTCTCTCTCCCTCCCTCCTTTCCTTTCCTTCCTCCCTTCCTCCCTTCCTCCCTTCCTTCCTTCCTTCCTTCCTTTCTTCCTTATTTGGTTGTGCTGGGTCTTTAGTTGCAGCAGGCAGGCTCCTTAGTTGCAGCACATGGGCTCCTTAGTTGTGGCAGGTGGGCTTCTTAGTTGTGGCATGCAAACTCTTAGTTTTGGCATGCATGTGGGGTCTAGTTACCTAACCAGGGAATGAGCCCCGGCCCCCTGCATTGGGAGTGTGGAGTCTTAACCACTGTGCCACCAGGGAGGTCCCAGGAAGGCTTCTTTCTGCATCTGTTGAATCTCAGAGGCCTTCAGCCTAAAAGAATCCTTATGCCAAAGTGTCACGTTTTGGGGTGATGTATTCTGATCCCCTTCACCTCCCTCCAAAATAAAAGGTGAAACTTAGAACTGGAAGGTAAAGACATGGGAAATTCTGTACCAGCTTGCTTGGTTTGGGCAGGGGGAACACCTTTTTTTCTTTCCTTTTTCTGATTGTTATCTACTGTTTTAGACTTTTAAATGATGGTGAAAACAAATCAGTAAATAATCAGGGATTTGGTATTAAGTGGAATTTCAGGTGCTTGCTTTTTTATGAACCCAGTTGGTGAACACCTTGTGTTATCTTAGACAGAAAATTGTTTTGGTACCTCTTGATACTGATTCTTTTTGATGGTTAAAGTGGGGAAAGCAGTACGAATCATTTTGTTCCTTCTCAAGAGTTTGACAGTTTGTATACAGGCAAAACTGACCATTTTCTTGTATTAATCATTGTAATTTTCCTCTCTCTCCAGAAACCAAAAAAATTTTTTGGCCTCTGGTGTATGTTGCCTATAATGTGGGGCTGGGTAAACCTCAGTGCTTGTCATTACCATTGGAAATTGTGTTTACTTTGATTGAAAGGAGCAGGGAACAACTCCTGTGCTGACATGACAATCTCATTCTTCTCCAGAACACTGTATTCGTAAGATTGGTTTCATTCCTCCCTTCTTGGCCAGGCTGCGATTTGAAGCATGAATACATAAACCACACATGTCATTGGAACCGGGCCTGCTCCCTTCTCTCTGGGTCCTATGTTAGATGCTGTACATGTCATGGACTTGAAAGGGATTATTTTCTTGCCAGTTAAAAAATGGCAGGAACAATGGAAATCCTGTATCCAGAGCTTGTTAGAAATCTGTATGTATCTAGAAGTCAGACTCCTGCAGTCTGTTTCCTCACAGCCTCAATCTTGCCTTCAGCAGCAGGTCAGAAAAGATGGGTGTGTTAACGGTTTTGCTTTTCTTTGTTGCAGGGATACTACCGAGCTGGTTATTCCTTGCTGCGGTTGCTCCAGCCTTATGAAGCTGCTCACATGTTTTTCAAGGGTCTGAGACTCGTGCAAAGCGTCCAGGACCAGACCCAGGTTGCTGATTTCTTGGTGGGAGTCTTCACCACGATGGGCAGTAAGTCAGGACTGGGGGAGGCCCACCCTCTTTCTTTTAAAGTGCTTGTGATTTCTTTGAAAGCCTCCTGGGGACTCAGGTTTCTGGGGAGATAATTACAGGGTGTTTTTCTTTGTGGCTCATTTATGTAGCTTGAATGAAACTGGTTTTTACACTAGAAAGCACATGGGAAGCTTTGTTGGCTGGGGCCTTTGTGAAAACAACTGGGTCCTTTTGCACAAATCACTTAAAGTTGTCCCAATTTTCCAGTTTTGTTTCAGACTTCTTAAGTTTTCTGTGTTGCTAGCCATAGGGATTTCCCTGCTTATACTACGTGTTTTATGCGATTTTTGCATGTATCTCTCCAGTGTGTCGAGAAAATGTTCCTGTTTGCTATAAAACCAATCTGAAAAGGCTGAGGGAGGGGCCTGTGGAAGCTGACAGTCTACGAGGGACACACCAGGTTGGGCGGGGGGTGGCGGTTTGCATCACTTATTGGGTTATTAGTCTGAAGACCTGGCCTGTGAGGTGGCTTTGTCCGTGGCCTGGAATTGGCAAAAATAGACAATTCTGAAACACAATGTAATATGCTCCCTGCCAGGGACAAAGGAGCTCTTTCCCTGGTTATCACAGCGCAGTCTAAAGTTCTGCCAATGGTCAGGCTGTTGTTTTCAAATACTGTGTTTGGTCAAATTTAAGATTGCACTAATTTAAGATGCGCCACTAATTTATGTTCTGCCGTTGAGACAGCATCAATAGCAGCACATGCCCCGATTCTACAGATGGTAGAATGTGAACAATGACACATGTTAGAATTGCTGGAAAATGCTCTCAGCTTCAGAAATGGGGAAATTACTGCTGACGATAGATTCAACTGATACAGATCCAGCTCTTCCCATTGCAATTGTGGGAAAGCAACTTTTGTGCTCTGTGGATGGGATCCTACAGATTTTGGGAAGTTCGGCACAGAGAAGGGGAGAGAGCAGTGTCAGGCAGTGGGTGGGAAGGGGTTAGAGGTGGGCTCAGCTGTGTCTCCTGGCAGAGAAATAGGTGTCCAGACAGGTGCTAATGGGTCGCAGCTTTCACGTCAGCCTTTTGCCGACAGTGACTAAAGCCTGCTTCCCTTTCCTCTGAACCTGATGGCTTGACCCATTCCCTACACTTCCTCATTGTTCTCTGTGTCTTTTAAAAGCCACTGTTCTGTCAGAAGCCAGGCCAGAGTTATGGGAATTCCAGACAACTGTCTCTTGGTGACTGCCCCTCTAAGAAATCTGGATCCTGAGGGGGGCAGTTAACAGGATTTCTTAGGGTAACGCATCCCAGACTTTTCTACCAAAGTATACCTGTTTGGAGGATGAATGTTATGCCCGTGGCCCAATTTCTAAATTTTGAAAAATGTATTTATGAAAATTGTATATCTTTTTTATACAATATATGTTTTGCTATTTACTCATTTTTGGAAATTGATAATCCTAGAAGAGGTGCCATGTTATTCTGGCCCCTGACCTGTCGCCTTGGATGTTCGCATCCACGAGTTTGCAGGGTCATGAGATGCAAAAGGCCACTAGCTTGAAAGAGTGCAAATTGACTCAAAGAGCTGCTCGACCTGGGTTCCCGTCTTGGTTTTGTCATGAACTAGCTGCACGATAAGCCACGAAGCTTGATCTCATTTCTCATAATTTCTCACTGTTGGATGAAAATGACATTTGTCACCTTTCTTTCTTTCTTCCTTTCTTTATTTTTTTTTGCGGTACGCGGGCCCCTCACTGTTGTGGCCTCTCCCGTTGCGGAGCACAGGCTCCGGACGCGCAGGCTCAGCGGCCATGGCTCACGGGCCCAGCCGCTCCGCGGCATGTGGGATCTTCCCGGACCGGGACACGAACCCACGTCCCCTGCATCGGCAGGCGGACTGTCAACCACTGCGCCACCTGGGAAGCCCCTGTCACCTTTCTTAAAGGAAGTGAGTTTTATAACTTCCCTTAAGCGCCCATTTCCTCCTCCATATATGGAGGTAATAGGCACTGCCTTATTGGTTTGTTTGAGGGATTAGTATAACACCCATCACTGGGCTTGGCAAATAGAGAAGCTAAGTGAGTGTTAGGTCACATTGTGCTGCCTTAGGGGACAGTTTCACCCAAACTTAAAATGATTTTACCACTTCAGTTATATAGGATTTTATATACTTTGAAAAGGCCCTTTTTTTTAAATTTAAAGTTTAAAAAATTTTTATACAGTTTTTAAAGATTGCTTTCCATTTACAGTTATTACAAAATATTGGCTATATTCCCTATGTTGTACAATACTTCCTTGAGTCTATCTTATACCCAGTAGTTTGTACCTCCCACTCCCCCACCCCTATATGGCCCCTCCTTTTTTTTTGGCTGTACTACGCGGCTTGCAGGATCTTAGTTCCCCGACCAGGGATCGAACCCTTGCCCCGTGCAGTGAAAGCATGGAGTCCTAACTCCTGGACCACCAGGGAATTCCCAGTTCTCTTTTTTTTTTTTTTTGCTATCTTAAATTTATCATTTGTCTATGTGTGGTCTTAATTGGAGGACCTTTTCCTAGATGTTCTAGACTTTCTCTAAGTTAAAATTTCTAAATTCTGGAACTTTCTTTCAGGTGACCCTATTGTTTTGCAAAGTTTCTTGCCCTGCTTTGATTATATTTTCACTACTGGATTCTCAACTGAAGTGTGGCAATCTGTAATAGAAAAGTTGGCAAAGAAAGGATTATGGCATGTAAGTGAAAAGAGATCTTGTGGGGAAAGTACATTCTTGCTTAAACGATTTCTTTCTGCTGGCACTGGGGGATTATAATTTAGTACTTGCTTATCTTGATGCCAAAGTAACTTTTAAACTTTAACCTCATTAAATATGAAAAGTCACTGAGACATATTGGTTCGCCAGTTTCCATTTTTTAAGCTAGGAAAACAGTTTGTGGCAACCTCACTCTTGGCTGTGTCTCCACTGTCATCAAAGAAGTGTAAAGTCCAGATGCTAATGGTGATGTGGAATGAGGGAGGTAAACAATTGCCTATTCATCTTCATAATCCTCTTTATACGGCATTTGCTAGCCAAGTGCCTGTGCTCCTCAGAGGGTTGCTGTATGATTTCAAGGGACTGTTACCCTCAGGAAGCAGCAAGGCTGTAGGACCTGAATCCAGAGCCAGGGATCCATAGGATGGAGGAGCCCAGTGGACTGTGGAAGCTGGGCTTCACTGCCACACAGGTGCCTCCCTGAATCCAAATCCTCCCCAGTCTAGTCTGGGCTAATTCCTTCCTCTCTGAGCCTCATTTCCTCATTTGGAAGTTGCAGGATATAAACCTTTTCCCTCCCGGTTGAGGTGAGGATTAGAAATAAGGGACCAAAAGCACCTGATAATAATGTTCATTGAGGGTTTACAGTGTGCCAGACACTGAGCCAAAGGGGTTTTATAACACCTGGCACCTGTATGCTCAGTGCCCAATGAGTAGTAGCTGTCATTGACGGCAGCCTATAAGCGCTCTTGAGAATGGGCTGGCCCAGGCTGGGAATTTGGTTAGAAGGGACCTGCAGGCTTTTTAAAGCCAGGCAGTCCAGAAAAGTCTGGACTGCAAGGGCAGCCTGTAAGGACTCTGGACCCAGGAAGGCTGGATGACTGTAGGATACAGGATTCTTCGGTTTTTGAGAAGGTCACGGGTGCTATTGGGAATCTAATGAAATCGATGGGACTCTCTTTGCACACACACGTACACACAATTTACGAGTGTAGCTTCAGGGAGTTCATGGGAACCCCCTAAAGTCTGGCCACGGGCTCCCAGAAGCACATCCCCATATTACAGTCTCGAGAACGTGGCAGTGAGGGGGCGGAAAGCAGGCTGCACTCTTGGGGAACCAGGAATCAGAAATCCGGGGCCCTGTTAACAAGAAATCTGGGATCTTCTCTTTTCCGATAAGATGGGTAAACTAAGAGATCTTTCTAGTTTTATTTTTAAAAGTGCTAAAATTCTGTGATTCCAAGTGTTAGAGTAGATCTGTGAGTGGGAGGCCCTAGGCCTCATTAACAGGAAAGTAGTTCCATTTACAGCCCCCAGGAAAGAACGTTTTACGTTCCCTCTTCCCTGCGTGGGATGAATGTGAATAGAGCTCCGTAGTCTATGTGGGGAGGGAGGGAGTGGGAACCCAGTAGCTCCTGACGGGTTATCACCCAGCCAGCCATGGAGGCCCAGGAATCCAGCCCAAGTGGTGGTCCCATATCCTACCAGCAGTGGAGCCTAGGCCATTTTCAAACACTGCAGACAGAGGCACCTTATAAAAGCCAGGCCAGCCATCAGGATTGTCAGAGCCCTGAACCTGTCATCTGGGAGTGTCTGGGCAGTGGGATCTGTTTAGGGTGAGCAGTTAAGAGTGGGCATCAAACTGAAAGAAGCTGGAAGCAAGATGTAGCCATAGACTGAGTCCCTGTGGTGCCACGCCCACCGGCAAGAGCATATGTCAGGGATGTGGATTCTGAGACTGGGTCTCCAGTCATGGCCATGCCAAGCCTAGAACTCCTGGACCAGCTGGCGTACCTGGATGATCCCAGTAGGGGCCTCTCAGGATTTGCTCTCTGTGTGACCTAGGGAAAGTTGCTTAACTTCTCTGGGGTTCAGTTTAGGGTCGGTGGTTTAACAACAGACTTTCTGAGGAAAAAAAAAAAAAACTCCTGATCTGCGGCATTTGCCACTTCCTGTAGTGTAAATTCTCTCGATTTCAACGGCCAATTTCAAGCTGCTAAGTCGACTGGAGGACTCACATTTGGGAAGAGATGTGCACAGTGAGCTCTCACTGATAGGAGCTGGCCCAGCACACCACTCGATAGGGTCTTGTGGACCTCAAGTAGCAGTAATGTGCTAAAGAATTAATTGGGGTGGGCTATTTCAAAAGGATTTGATTCTTCTACTTGCTAAGCTTTAAGAACTTTGCAGGAAATTACTTCTTTACCTCCCTGCCCCTGTACTGTCCCAATGCTGCCCGCCATCGGCTGCTCCTGTCCTCAGCAGGCTTTGAGGAAAGGTGGCGAGAGCTTAGCTCTCAGCACCAACAGGAAGTTTGCCAGACAGAGACACTTTGGTTATCATGGCTCAGGCTGAAGAGCTTGGCAGGTGACTTAAACAAAGAGACAGGGCTAGAGGGTGTCTTGTTCTGTTTTTTTGTTTCTGTGTTTTAAAGCTTAAGATTAATTTTGTTCTAATAACCCATGTGGAGACCATTATTGTTCCAGCTTTTTCTGTTTCTCCCCTTTCATCAGTCATTTCTACTTCTGTCAGAGAGAAAAGATCGGCTACCGAGAAATCTCCACGTCCCAAATTTATCACTGAAAAGTCTCTTTGAGGTAAGGTGGCTTCTTGACACATACGGTTTCAAGTCAGGCCACTTCTGGACTGTGGTGTCTGGGACCTTCCCCTTCAGCCACCTCACTGCAAATTTGTTATTTATAGTAATCTTAGGCTGGGGCCACAGCTAATCAGGGTTTTACTGATTCTAAACTTTATGGGTGGGGGGTGGGAGAAGGGGGAATTGGATGAAGGCGGTCAAAAGGTAACCACTTCCAATTATATGATAAATAAGTCCTAGGGATGCCATGTACAACATGATGAATAGAATGAACACGGCTGTATGTTCTATATGAAAGTTGTTGAGAGAGCAAATCCCGAGCGCTCTCATCACAAAAAGAATTTTTCTTTTTTTAATTTAATGTTGTATCTATATGAGATGATGGATGTTCACTAAACTTGTGGTCATCGTTTCACGATGTAGGTAAGCCAGATCATTCTGCTCTACACCTTAAATATATACAGTGCTGTATGTCAAACTATATCTCAATAAAACTGGAAGAAAAAGAACCCCAAACTCTATGGGGAAGGAGTTTGAAGTTTCATATTGATATGGCCACTGCCATAATTCTTCCTGTGTAGTTTTTTTTCCTCCAGAAATGTGTCTCCTTCGGACTTTATGAGAAAACGGCACAGGTGCCCAGGCTAGTCCAGTGGCTCATCTCCATTGGTGCGAGCATCGAGACCATAGGACCGTACCCTCTGCACGCCCTCATGCGCCTCTGCATCCAGGCCAGTGAGTTCTCTCCTGACGGTGCGCCCTCCACGCTGTCCTCCAGCTTGGACCTCAGGGACTGTGCTTAGCTCAAGTGAAACCAGAATGTGGAATATTCAGATGATTTGAATAGTTCATGATTTGATCATTCAGATGAATGAAGGCAGCAGGGAAACAGCATCATTTTTCCTTCTCCCAGGACCTCATAGCTAGAGGCCCACACTGAAAGGATGCTGTGTTCTCAGACAGATCCTGGCAGCAGAGTGGAGCCCTGGGATTCAAGGACAGGCCTTGGGACAGACAGCCTTTGCTGGACAGAGCTCTCAGGGAAGCTGTGGAGGGAGTTTCCTCCCGGTGGCAAAGGCAGCCATGGTCTTCTTCCGAGTTCATTTTCTCTCGACTAGAGGACCAACTACTGTGGGGAGTGGGAGGGGGGAAACCCCAAGGGAAACACTGGCTATTGCTGATACAGTTTGCTTGTGGTTCTTTTAAAGGAATCCTATTTTCATATGTGTACATATAATTTGTCTTTTTTGAGTCTTCACCACCTGGCTATAGGATTTGAATTTTAAAATATTTTTATCATTAAAACACACACATACAATATCCACATTTACACTTTAGATAGAAGTCTGTTTTTCTTTTCTAAGCATATGTAGCTTCACTGTTGGACATTGACCCACACTATCTTAGAGCCAGAAGGAGCCAAGAGAACTTGTCTACACTGTCTTCCTCTTTTAGGCTGTAGCATCTCCTCAGGATGGGAGTGGGGGTGGCCAGTGGCTTGAAGACCTGAGCCCCCATCTTTGCTTCAGCCAGATTTGCCCTATCGTGATACATTTCATCTGTTGGAGAATCCATAAAAGGTTTCACTCTCATACAGTGGATAAGACATTTAAAAGTATGAAGTCTGATTACAAGCAATCTGATCCAATCCTCCCAGTTTCAAATTAGGTGTGCCTCTGGGTATGAAAGTCACAATTCCTCTCTGTGTCTACTTTTTAAGTTTGCTCCCGCGGTTAGAGGCAGGTGTGGATGAGATCAAGTCTTCAAGTTTATCCCCGATTTGTCTCTCAGAGGAAAACTGACATGGTGACAAATGGTGTCCACAGAGTTGGCAGAATTATGTGGCTTTCCAGGACTTACAAGGAAGGAGTCTTCGGAAAGAGTTTGAAATGTCTGTCCTGTTGATAGTAATGTAGTGGGGTAATGATTGTTGCCCTGCCCAGGTTCTCTTTACGACCAGTGTCCCCAGCCCCACCTGCTGCACCACAGCTGCCTCCTTTGCCAGGGAGCTGCTCTTTGCCAATAGGCACCATGTCCCTCTCTGGAGGCGGTTCTGTAGCTCTGGATTGATTGACACCGGGGTACAAAAGGTGAGCTCCTGCCTCAAGGTGGGTCAGCACTGTAGTGCAGTGCCTGCTCCACAGCTCCCCGTGGGATCAGGCTGAAGCCGACTCAGCTGAGGCCACATCTCTGCTTCCCTTCATCCCCTGCCCTGCTTCCCTCCCCGTCTTTCTCCCTCTGTCAATAAATCACACATACAAGAATCTCTGTCTCAGGCTCTGCTTCTAGGGAATCTGACTTCAGTTTTCTATGAACTTTATATGACTCATCCTTTCAATGCACAAACTCTGTGTCTCCACACCTGTTTGTGGCAAGTGACAATGTGTGTTGGATGCCCCTTGGGTTCCCTCGGTGTGGTGCACAGTGATTTGCTTTGCAGCTTTTCTGTGTGTTGAAAATAACATCAGTAACTCATTCCTTCAGGGGAAAACCGTCTTTTCAAGTGGTTAATGGACTACAAGCCTGAGTGGAAAGGTCACATCAACCAGAAGGACGAGGATGGCCATACCGTCCTGCACGTGGTTGCCGCCCACTCCCCAGGGTACCTCACCAAGCGTAAGTGGCAGCACCCCTCAGAGCTGTGCTGTGGGTGGAGTGACTTCAGGCGCTAGGGAACCCACGCAACTGACCGCTTTACCCTTGCCATCCCGTGACAGGCTTTAATAGTCAAAAATATCAAATTATGCACTCTTTTTTTTTTTTGGATCATATTTTCAGTTTGCTTTTCAGAAAGAAGTATACTCTAATATATTTTATCCTTGAAAGTCTCATCCAGTGATACTCTTCTTGAGCAAAAGTACTTACATAGCTTTAAATTTTAAAAAAACTTGCTGTGATTTAAGACTCTAATTTTTTTCTGGATTTAATTATTACAAAATTATTATTACTATAGAGATCACCAAAGCAACATAAATATATTAAATTTTCTGTAAGTAATTGTTAAAAAAAATAATTTTGGAGGGAGGTGAGAGAAGGATGTGTCATGGTACCTTTTAAAAGGGGCTTGGCAGCTACTTGATTTTCCCTTAGGTTGATACTCTGGAGGTCAAGAGCTTTCACCTCCTTTGGGGAAATACTTTGGTAATTGCATGAGTTCTCTACACTATGTAACCAATCACCGTAAACTTAGTGGCTTAAAATGACACTCTAACTCTGTAGGTTAGTAGTCTGACATGATATGACTTGAGTTTTCTGCTCAGTGTCTCTTGAGACTGTAATCAAGGTACTGGCTGAGGCTGCATTCTCATCTGGAGTTCCAGCCCTTCCTTCAAGCTCACGTGATTGTGGCAGAATCCGGTTCCTTGTAGTTGTAGGACAGAGGTCCCGTTTTCTTGCTGGCTGACAGCTTCTACAGATCGCACACATTCTTTGTCCTGTGGCCTCCTCAGTCTTCAAAGCCAGCAGGGGAAAACTTCTTGCACATCAGATTCTTCATACTTTGAATCTCTGCCCTCTTCTGTCTCTGACCTCTAAACCTTTGACCTTTAGGGCTCATGTGATCAGGCCAGGATAATCTCCCTACCTTAAGGTCAACTGCTTTGGGACCTTAAATACATTTGCAAAGTCTCATCATAGCAGAATTTAGATTAGTATTAAAATGGGTAACTGGGAGAAGGTGTGTGTACGCCAGGGGTTGGGAATCTCAGGGTCTGTCTGAGAATTCTGCCTATCACAGTGTGGTACTTGATGGGTAAGAAGTATGAATTTTTAATTTTGTCTTATTTTTGTAAAGTGGGAGAAAAGCAGCTGTGACTGGGGAGATGGGGAAGGAGAGCATCACCAGCAGGACGATACCTGGAGTAGAGGTGCTTTGTTAAGGTGGTGAATTTTAGGAAAGCACGGGTATGGAAGCTGGGAATTGGGCATTGATTCCTTTAACCTCTGTGCTCACATAAGTCTTGGTACCTCCAGGGATACACCTGTTACATTCTGAAATCTGTTGCACCTGTGATCACAGAGCCACCTTGATGCTTGGCAAATAGATATGTCAAAGCAGCAAATGGAGGGCTTCCCTGGTGGCACAGTGGTTGAGAGTCCACCTGCCGATGCAGGGGACATGGGTTCGTGTCCCGGTCCGGGAGGATCCCACATGCCGCGGAGCGGCTAGGCCCGTGAGCCATGGCCTCTGAGCCTGCGCGTCTGGAGCCTGTGCTCCACAGCAGGAGAGGTCACAGCAGTGAGAGGCCCGCGTACTACAAAAAAAAAAAGCAGTAAATAGAGATGGTAGCCAGAGGTGGGGCTGCAAGGGTTGAAACAGTGACAAGAAGACCCTGATGCAAAAGCAATTGCCACTTTCTTCTCTTGTCTCCAGACAGGCTTTTTTTTCTGGGAGTATATTCTGTTTCCTCTCTAGGGAATAAAGAAATCTGAAATCACAGCTTGCTGTCATCCTTACAGCTGTAACTGTTGCCTAGTAACCAGATTCCCCCTCTCCTTGCTTGTTGCCAAGGAGAGGGGAGAAAGGTAGAGAGGAGCACACTTCTGAACCTCTTAAAAGCTATTGCCCTTCCCATTCCACACAGGACTCCTTGCTCTGGGGACTTGGCTGAATTGCCCAAGGCCATCAGTTTCTATAAGCAGAGAGGGACACTGGTCCCCTTGCCCCAGGCTGCTCGGGCCGGGAACTGGGAGGAAGTGCACTCATGGGGACGTCTCCTTATGGAAGAAACCATGACAAACCCCACCCCGCTTCTCACTTTGGCCTGCTCTAGGACAAACAGACGATGTGCAGATGCTCCTGAGCTTTGGGGCAGACCCCACTCTGCTGGATCGACAGTCCCGGTCTGCCGTGGATGTCCTAAAGAGGAGCAAGAACTTCAAAGCCATTGAGAAAATCAACAGCCACTTGGAAAAGCTGGCAGCATGTTCTAAGGACCTCTCAGGTACAGTTTCCAGGGAATTAACTTTTTAGAGGGGGCAAAACTGGTTCTGCACCATTAGGTACAAATCAGTTTATCTTTTCTTGGTACATGAAGATGGAAGTGAGCACCCCACCCCCCCCACCCCCTCCAGTGTTTGGAAAACTTGTTTGCTTTTTCTGAAAGATAGAATGAAGCAACTCTTACTGTGAGAGTGTCTACCACTTTCTGGAAACTTGGCAAGTCTACCTTTGGGCAGTAAGGGTGATTTTTTTTTTTCCATGCATGCACACAGTAAGAAAGAAAAAATTCAGACAGAACATGAGATAACAAAAATCAAGCCCACTTTTCAGAAACCATAGCTAACAATTAAAACTACACTTATAAAAGCAATTATACACCAATAAAGATGTAAAAAAAAATTTTTTTTAAATAAAAAAAACTACACTTATAGCTCTGTTTTTTGATCTGTAAGTTTGGGACGGCATATATGGACTAATTGCTGTAAAAGGTAAAGTGCAACAAGTCAGCCCTCGTTGTTGAATTTTGTCTAGTAAAGCTGTGTCATTTACATCCTATTCCTTAACTCTGGGTTTTCTGTGCTTCATCTATAGATTGATTCTGAACATTGAAAACTATTAAATCACATTTACATGGTAGTATGATTTCTACAAATAGCTGCATAGTTGGACCCATAAAAAAGAATCACCAAATGCCCTGAAAACTTTGCTCTTTAAATGTGATACTCTTTGAGCATCCTGGCTTGATGAAACATATACATACACATTATTGTGTATGTGTGTATTAATGTATGTACACACATATATTTTTAGACTTTAACTTAGACGGTAGCCCCAGCACATATATATTATGCTTCTTTTAGTTCTTGTGCTCATATATGGCTCTTGTGGCTCACACTGTCTGTCTAGGTTTTTCTCTTACTCTGCTAGGTACCAACTCCAGTAAGTTTTTCATGGAGGAGATATGCATAGTAGACTTATGGTGTTTTTGAAAATGTCTTTATCCTTAGATTGAAAATTGGTCTGCATATAAGCACTGTATTTTATCGATCCTCAGTTGCACTTTCCCCCCACATTTTGCCACCTTTGAAACGTATGTGTTTCACAATCAGTGGCGTGTCACAGTTTAATGGCAGCGTTTTCTGGTGTGTCTGACAATCTGGGGTCTCTTAGATTTATGAAATACTCTGTAAAACCTCGTTCCTTACAACTTTGTATTCTAGCCTCTGTTACTGATTAGATGTCAGTTTCATTTATTTTCCCTTTTAGAATTTTCTGTCCTTAGAGTTGTGGAATTTCCCTGGGATGTGTCTAGATGTGGGTCCGTATTCATTCTTCTTGTCTGGCACCTGCTGGCCTCTTTCAATCTAACTTTTTTTAGCTCAGAGAACTTATTTTCTATCATTTTGTTCCCTTCCAGCATCTCTTTGCCACCACTTTCACATGGATGAGCTTCCTGAATTTGTAACATGTCTCTCTACTTTCCCTAACGTCTTCTATCTCCTTTTTTTCTTTCGAGATCTTTAACTAGGACTTTAGCTTTTCCTTTTATAATTCAGCTTGCCTATTGCATTTTTTAATTTGGAAACTCAGTTTTCATTTCTAAGAACTCTTTCTGGTTCTCTGTTTCTTATCTGTGACAACTTGTGCTTGATTGACATTTGCCACTTCTCGAATGGCCTTTAAGAATGGTGAGAATTTTTTTAAAGACTGTTGTCCTCTCTTCTGTGAGTTATTTATGTTTTTTGGGGGCTTAGTTGATCCCTCTTCTTGCTTCTCTTTTGTGCTATTGCTTTTCCTATTTTATCTTCTGATCTTTGGATGGTTTGTATTTATGAATGAACAACTAGACTTATTAATACTTAATATATGGTTAGTGTGCATTTATTGAAGTTATTTGGATGTGTTTCTCCAGAAACACTCCCCCACTGGAATGGGTGAGTAGACGGCAGGTTGTAGGCAGCACATGGGGTGTGTGTGGTGGGGAGAGTGGGAGGCACCCTGCCAGGCTGGGGATCGTGGCAATTTCCAGGGTCAGGAAAGTTTTATGTGAGGGAGATTGAAGCTGCTTTTCCTTTAACACTGCCCCCTGTTTCCCCATCTATGTTTTAATTTTTATTCATTTATTTAAAATATCTCCTGTTGTTTCTGTGAGAACATGGGAATAAATGTATTTGCAGAGTCCTGTTTTTCTGGGATGTTCTTTTAAAGCTGTGAAATGTCATGTTTAGTTTTTAAATGACTTCTCTTTTAAGGAATTGTAATTGTAATTCTGTGAGGTGGTGTAATTAATAAATTATTGTGAGAGGCCTCCTGAGAGCTTATACCTGTAACCTCAGTTTCGGGATGGTTTCTACTGTTTGAGAAATTGAAACTAACCAAACAGATTTCTCTGCCAATGAATTTCAAGGTTTTAAAATAAACTTTTAGAGGACCACCAATGAATGGTAGAAAATGGCTGATGAGCTTGCAAATTTATTGTTCATTAATTCTAATCTAAATTCTTAGAATGCTGTAGACTTTAGCATGTCATGCACTTTTGCTTTTGTTTTTAAAGTTTTGATTTTTTTCAGTTTCGTGGTATAATAGAATCTTAAATATCTGCTGATTCTGCCTTTCTCACTAGCTGCTGGGGGAAGCCAGAGCCCACCGGGAGTGGGCAGGGTGGGGGTGTGAACCTGAGTGGTCAGGGTTACCTGTCTTTCCCGGCCTCTCACAGCCACCACTAGATGGCAGCATGTCCACCTTCTCCAGCAGCTGATGCTCGACTGTCCTCAGGACCAACGAGATTGGAGTCTCTGTTTTTCTCGCAGTTGTTTGTGATTTTCTCTGATTCACTAGTGCGTGGCCTTTCAGAGTGAGAACGAATCCAGGCCTCTGAAGCCTTTCTCTCTGGTCCTCCCCTGGGCGCCAGCTGCTTTCTGCTCTGTGAAGGCGCCTCTAGCTCTGCACTAAGAGGATGCGGACCTTCTCTGTGTGTCTGTTTCCCCGCATAAACGGAGCCTGTGACTCAGAGGCCATGGTGTGTCATCCTCAAATCCCTCAGCACCACACAATGCCCTGTTTTCAGTAAATGCAGATGTGCGGTATTGATGATACTTCTTCCTCATTATAAAGCAATAGATTCTTTTTTAAAAAAGAAAATTTACAAAATGTAAGAAAGGAAAACAAGAAAATATTAATTCTGCATAAGCCCACCTGCCTGAAAAAATTAGTATAGTTGTGATTTAGTCATTTACTCTTATTCCATGCATTTATAGTTACACATTTTTTATTTTCTTTTATAAAAATGAGATGGTAAATTAAAATAAATAAAAATGAGATGGTAAATTAAAATAAAAATGAGATGGTGAAATTGATAAATTTCAATTGATAAAATATATGTAATAAAACTTACCAGTTTCACCTTTTTTAGCTCAAAAGGAAGATTTCATGCAAAAACAAAATCTCTTTGAAATGATTTATTTCTATTTTCTAACACTTCTGAGTGCTTGCAGCTTCAGAAGATCTCTTGTAGTTTTAATTTTTAATTTCAAATCTGCTTGTATATATCTACTAAATATGATCATTGTAGAAAATTTGTAAAAATTTCATTTTATATAAAAACAAAATTTTATTGTAATTACACCTTGGCATATTTTTATCCAGTCTTTTGGTTGTTGTTCAGTACTTATGTAGTCATCTTTTTTAAAAACCTGTGATTATCATGTATAAGCAATTCTATATCCTGACGCTTCTTTTCTCTCTTATTAAGCTTATAGAAAATTTAGAAAAAAACCAGACAAGTTCAGAGTAATAAACAAATCACCCGTACCTACCCAGAGATGCAGACCCAGGGCTACCATTGTCAGTGTTTCAGCACCTTTCCTTTTATGCTGTTTTATGTTGTTGATATATCACTCTCTGGTTTCTTTTCTGATTTCAGGACCCTTCTCTGATCTGACCGCCTTCTTAATTATTCTGAAGCACACAACCCTGCGTTTATTATACAACTGCATCTAATTGTCTCTTTTGTCAAGCTTGGTATATTTCTGTTCAGTTTCAAGTGACTTTTGTACTAAACTAACTGCCCTGGTGGAGGAATGATGCCCTGAGGCATGAGGTAGGGGGACAAGTGGCAGGTTTCCATCTGCCTGGTGGTGAAGGAAGTTCCTCCTTTACCAAGCGTCCTATTCTCCTGGTTCGTGAGTTTTCATTGTTTTCTGTGTCTTCATAGGCATTCTAGGATGAAGGTGGGATGCCAAACCCAGGGGTGCTAGTCGATCATTGTTACACCACACAGTTCATGTTCTTTGCCTCAGAATAGGCAGCTCACTGAGGTGATATTAAGTCTTCCTTTGCCAAGGTTTTCCATTTCCTTTTCTCTGGAGGTTAGTGCTAGGGTTAATGTTAGTTCTTGCTTCCATCTGGCACCAGAAGGTCTCTTGATTAGAGGGCAGTGGGCGTTTGCCCCAGAAGTTGGGGTGTGTGTGTTTCTGGTGCTCTGATCTGTTGAAAGGTGATCCAGGTGCGTATCAGAAGGCAGGCAGCTGACATCAGAACTCTGCTTGGGTCCCCTGGGTCCTTTCCCATTGTTGTGTGCTCCCTGGTGTGCCTTCACTTTGCAAAGCCAGCACCTAAGGCTCCTTCTCAAGGAGAACAGCCTATGGGCTTATGGAGCCTGTTTTGCTCAGGCTCCTTCAAACCAGAAGTGCCTGGGAATTTACATCCTCCCAAGGCAGGCTGTGGCCGGTGGCAGAAAGAGGTGAGAATCTGAAAGCCCGGTTCCCTTGCCTTGGATGGCACAGCTCTGAGGTGTGACTCACTCCAGATCCCCCCAGGGGTCAGGCAAGGCACACCCCCACCCTGTGGGACTCAGCCTGAGCTCACACCCTGCCTGGTTCCTCCCCGACCCTGACCTGATGCCCCCACCCTCACTGGTCTCTCCCTTCATAAACTACTTGCACACAAATCCTTGCCTCAGGGTCTGCTGTGGGAGACATGGCTGATAATAGGATGCTTTTATTTTTCCATCTCTAAAGTTCCTATTCTGTTAGAACATGACATTGAACATGCATTCACCTGTTCATCACATGATAGCACTTATGCTGTGGGCCAGGCCCATCTCGTTGGGTGTGAAAACAGATGTCCAGTTATCTGTTCAGTAGGATTCCATTTTCACCAAGAGAGCTTTCTGAGTGTATGATCTGATACCAAATAAAACATTTGCCCTTTTTCAACCTTTCTTCAGTGGTTGATTTCTAATTATGACTACTTTCTCAGTAAATTAAACCAAGGGGATAATGTTTTCCCTCTTATGGCCAGAGAGGTGGCTTCTTACTCTTGGCTTTTTCCACTTGCCAGTTAGATGCATGGGTGGCTGGCATGTAGTTGATGTTGCTGCTGCAGTAAGCCACCCTCCTGCCATCACTTCCCTGAACTGTTGTATCAGTTATCCATTGCTGCATAACAAACAGCCCTCAAACTTAGTGGCTTAGAGCAACAAGCACTTATTTAGCTCATGATCCTGCAGCTCAGCCATTGAGGCTGGGCAGTTCTAATAGCCTTAACAGAACTCCTTCAAGTGTCTGCTTCTTGCTGATCTTAGCTGGGCTCTTTCACATCTCTGGGGCTCAGTTTGGACAACTGAACTGATTCCTCTTTGTTTTATGATGTTTCTTATCTAGCCTGGATCTGAATAGAACTAAACAAGGCCTCTTGAGGCCCAGGCTCAGAAATGGCACAAAAATCACATCTGCTGCACTCTCCTGGTCACAGCAGGTCATGAAGCCAGGCCAGAGTCAGGGTCGGGGAGGGGAACAGGCACTTCAAAGTCTCCTGGCTCCACAGAGGAGTGGAGAGGTGTGGTCATCCTTGCAATCTACGGGTCTGTGATCTCTGCAGTCACAAGCAGCACTCGGGGGTATTTTGCAGGACTGAGCAATGGCGGGGGACCAGCTAGCGAGGGCGACACTTTCCGGAAGGCCTCTGAGCAGCTAGTGACATACATGAATTCAGGAAGCCGCTTGTTGCAGAAAAACTTTTGGAAGCAAGAAGTGGTTCAGAGGTTCTTGCGCCTCCTTTCTTCTCGGCAAGGTAAGGTTTCTCACAACCTTCAGTAGCGTTCAAAGATGCTCTACGCACCTTAAAACTCTTTTCTACTATCTGTAAACATTGATTAAAAAATAAATGCCATGATCTACATGTAAAACATTCAGACAACGCAGAACATTCTTCAGTGAAAAGTCGATCATCCACCCCTGAACTTCAGTCTCTAAATCTCATCCGCAGAGGCAACCTCTGTTATTAGTTTTTCACGCAGCCTCCTGGAATTTGCAGATACTATCCTTATTTAAAATACCACAGATGTTTCTCTTTTCTATTGGCTAGGACTCTACACTCCTTGGGTGTTCCCAACCTTCCCAAGAAGCTCACACACCAGTGCTGACACTGAGGTTCACACGTGGTTGAGTAGCATGACCCAACTAACTAAGTACTTGTTTATGGTTTCCCCACGTCTTCAAGATACTGATCCGTAACTTGGGGTGATGATGTCCCTCTGTGTTGGGTTTTGGCTGGGGACAGAAATCACATGAACCTTTTTCTGGAGTGTGGTGTGTTCTTGTTTTTGAAAGAAATCCCTCCCGACCTGGTCTATGACATTGACCGCGACTGTGCCAACGCCTTCATCAAGTTTTTACTGGAAAAACGGAAATGGCCTGAAGTGCTTCTGCTGCTGACCCGCAAAGTGAGTGGGGAGCCACCGTCCGGGGACTGTCTCATCAAAGACTGTGACCTCTCGAACCTCAGCCTCTGTGCCATCCTCCCCGGCCTCAGCACCTGGGACCAGCGGAAGACCCTGCTCCTGGGCCACCTGATAGACCACGGAGGTGAGTCCCAGATGCTGAGTCAGCACCGGGAGGACATCCCAGGGGAGTCCAGGTGCCACAGTTCATGGGGCTTTTTGCTTGATTTCAGAGACTCCTTTAAATTCTGCCTCATTCTCTTCCTCCTCCCTATCTTCTCATTGGAAACAGTGATAGGGTCGATGCATTTTTGTGAATTCTTCCCTTTCTCTCGTGTAAGAAACCTCAGGCCTATGGAGGGGGCCTGGGCCCTGGTGTAGCCACAGCGGTCATTTCCTTCCAACCTCCGACTGGACTTTTCCCTGCACTCAGTATGCCGCAGGGGTCCTTGTCAAACGCTGTGACATTCTTTTCCATGGATTGGGATTTGTGGTGCTTGTTTTTTAAAGAAACAGCCAAATAATGGGTGGGTGGAAACATCTGCTGTTTTAATCGGCACAATCAGGCTTGGCTGGATGTATGTCTGGAGTGTGCAGACGTCTTGCTGGATCAGGTTTTATTTTAAAACGAATTTGGAAGCACTAACCTCCTCCTTACGCTCCCCCCACTTAGGCCACTACTAACTGGCCACTGTAACTACTGACGTCTCCTCATTTATAAAATGGGAATGAAACTAATCCCCCTTTCTTAGAGCTGTTTGGAATATTCAATGAGTTCATGGATGCAGACTCTTGGCGGAGCGCCTTGGCTGTGTGGTTTTCCACCTGCCTTGCCGTTTAAGGGGAAATGACCTTCAGAAGGAGTGATGCCACATTGGTCCCAACTCTCAAAGTGACTTACAACGCCTTCAGGTGTTGGCTCTACCCACGGGTTTCAGGAGATAGATGGAAGGCCGCCTGTGGTTTATGTCTTCAAACCCATTCCTTGCATGGAGTGTTACTACCTTTGCCCAGAAACGATGGCGGTTATGGAATTCCTGTTTTGTTCCTGATGAAGCAAGCACTTATTGAGGGCCTCCCCGGGGTCAGGTGCCAGGGCACAAGGATGGACAGTGAACATATGGCTGGCGGTGGGTGGCAATGCAGGAGGGCTGCAGTCCTCAGCGGGTGGAGGTCAGGGAGCTTGCAGTGCAGAGGGGAGGTGTGGACTGAGCTAAAAAGAAGGTGATGTGGCAGTGGGGATGTGTCAGGGAACATGGCAAATGAGGGCCGATGGGCATTCTCGGGAAGAAGCTTCCTAGAAGCAAAGGATGTGGGAAGCGCGCTCACGTCCAGGTCACCGAGTGTATGTCCAGGACTGTGTTGGGCAAACACTGGGAGTTCCGTTGTTCACGCCATCCCTACTCCAATGCTGATGGTGGTCCCGTGGCGGGGTGGGAGGGGGAGATGGAGAGACAGAGGTGAGGCCCAGGGACAGGACACCTGAAGGGGGCAGGCTTTCCCTCCAAGGGCACTGGGAAACCCTTGCCTCCCAGAAAGGGGGCGTGGCAGGAGGCCCTCAGAAGTCAGGTCAGCACCCCCTCTTGATTTGGAATAAAGGGCAGAATCGGTCCCGCCTTCCTCAGGTGGGCCCTGCTGACCTTGGCTCAGGGATGCTGCTCACCGGTCCCTTCTCTCTGCCTCCCCCAGCTTCGCCCGAGGGTCTCCAGGGCAGCCAGGAGCAGCCGCTTGCCATGTGCCTGAAGCACGGGGACTTTGAGCTGGCCTTCCTCCTCTTGACCAAGGGTGCGGACCCCCGTAGCATTTCTCTCACGGAAGGCGACACTCCTTTGCATGCCGCACTCCACATCTTTCTAGATATCAAAGGTAGGCCTTTATTTTGTAAGCAGTCTTTTTCTTGAGGAGGAAGCTGGGTGTTAGAATGGATGCTATGCTCCTTGGTCTTTCCTACTGGGAAAACTAACCATCTGGAAAAGGCCCATTTCTTGGCCAGGCCTGTATCTCCTGGCCCCTCACCCATAGCTTGATGGGAAGGAGTGACCATCATGGTGAACGGTCAGGGTGGGTTGATGGAGGAGGATTCTTAAGTTCCAAACTTAAGAATCGGCTGTCCATAGCTGCAAATACTTTCCATTTATTTACACCACTTCAAGGGTCCTGACATAAAGGCTCTTACTGGAATATTTACGGTGATTTCTGGGTTTCTCCACCTTAGCATTATTGACAGTTGGGCAGGATAAATCCTTTGCTGGGGGGGCTGCCTTGTGTATTGTAGGATATTTACCAGCATCCCTGGCCTCCACCCACTAGATGCCAGTAGCACCTCCTAAATTGTGACAATCAAAAATGTTTCCAGACACGGCCACCCGTCCATTGGGGAGCAAATCGCCCCCAGTTGAGAACCACTGGGTTATCAAATCCTTGGGGAAGTTCAGTGTTCTGAGGACCCCCGGCTGGCGTCTCTGCTCCCCAGAAAAGCCGTTCAGCACTCACAGGATTTTTGTGTCTTTCAGCTGACATCGGTTTTAACTTCCTCAGCCACCTGCTGGATCTGTTCTGGTCCAAGCCCACCGAGTTTTACTACCTCAACCCCAATATCCAGGACAACAGCGGAAACACGCTGATGCACATCCTCTTCCAGAAGGGCATGCTGAAGCGCATGGGGAAGCTGATAGATCTGCTGGTGAAGTTTGACATCAACCTCAACCTGAAGAACAAGGAAGGCAGAGATGCCCGGCACCGGGTGAAGAAGACAGACGCACTGCTCTTGGCCTGGAACAAAGCCCTGCAGGAGAGCAGGCGCCGGGGCCGACAGGATGCTGCCGCCCACCCAGGGAAGCCCCCACGCTGTGCAGCCCCGGCTCACACGGCTCCACTCAAGGGCTCCTCCAAGTCGCTGTCCTGCAGCAGCACTGCAAGAACCCCACCCAGAAGAGCCGGGGTCCCTGAAAGCTGGGAGACCCTGCCGGATGCCCAGACTACGAGGCCAGAGCCTGGGGCTGCCAGGCCCTGTTCGCAGAGAGACCGCCTTGTGCAGGACATCACGGCTTTGATTCAGCAGGTGGAATTGGATCCGTCCCTCCAGGAGGACTGTCCACAGGACTCCGAGCCTCTGGGGACAGGAGCTGGCACCGTAGGAGAGAAACAGGAGCTACAGGGCACCCCGGGGGCGGGGGGCTCTGACTGCAGTGGGAACAACCCCGCAGTCCTTGAGGCCGCAGAGGGACATGCGCAGGCAGGCCTCGGGACCCCGCAGCTTGTGCCTGCTGGTCGCAGGGGGACAGAGGGCAGCGACGACCAGGACGACCAGAACGTGCCGGAGATGGAGGCCTGCCTCCTGGACTTCGAGAACATGACATGGGAGATCGAGTGCACTTCGGAGATGCTGAAGAAGCTGTCCAGCAAGGTCATGACCAAGTTCATGAAGAAGAAAATTATCCTCGCCATCCAGAAGCTCGGCAATGGTGAATGGACCAGGGGCCTGCAGAAGCGGCTGAAGAACTTGAAAGGAAGCATCCAGCTCTTCGAGGCCAAGCTGGACAAAGGGGCCCGGATGCTGTGGGAGCTCGCCATTGACTTCTCCCCGCGGTGCAGCGAGAACCCCGAGAAGATCATGGCTGCGGAGCACAGTGCGCACCCCACCGAGAAGGCGAGGCGGGTCTACACGGAAATCATCCGGATCTGGGACATCATCTTAGATCACAGCAAACTGTCGGACTCCATCAGGGCCATCTGCAGCGCCTACAACCGGGGCCTGTCCTGCGTCCTGCGCAAGAAGCTGAAGGGTATCAACAAGCGCCAGGTGTCCGACAGTATGAAAATCCAAAAGCGGATACCCCGCTGCTACGTGGAGGACACGGAGGCCGAGAAGGGCGGGGCACACGTGGATCCTGAGTACTTCCCCCCTGCCAGCGCGGTGGAGACGGAGTATAACATTATGAAGTTCCACAGCTTCAGCACCAGCATGGCCTCCAACATCCTCAACGACACGATAGCCACGGTGGAGTACCCCTTCCGGGTGGGTGAGCTCGAGTACGCGGTGATCAACCTCAACCCCAGGCCACTGGAAGCCATCATCCTCATCGGGCGGAGCGGCACTGGCAAGACGACTTGCTGCTTGTACAGGCTGTGGAAGAAATTCCACGGTTACTGGGAGAAAGCCGAGCAGGCGGGAAGCCCGCTGCTGGCCAGGCAGATCTGGCTGAAGCGAAGGTTGGAACTGGAACCCGCAAAGGAGGGTCCAGGTGGGGAGGAGGAGGACGAAGAGGAGGAGGAAGAAGGACCCACTGAGGTGGTAACAGTGGACAGCCTAGAAGAGGAGCAGGAGAGTGAAGCCTGTGCGGGGGGAGCCAGTGGGGAGCCAGGGGACTCCGAACAAGGGGTGGAAGGACCCACCCCAGAACAGCCCCACCAGCTGGAGCATCTACATCAGATCTTCGTGACCAAGAACCACGTCCTGTGCCAGGAGGTGCAGAGAAATTTCATTGAGCTTTCCAAGTCTACCAAGGCCACCAGTCACTACAAACCACTGGAACCCAATGTCCACAAACTCCAGGACCTGCGGGATGAGAACTTTCCTCTGTTTGTCACTTCCAAGCAGCTGCTCCTCCTGCTTGATGCTTCTCTGCCCAGACCATTTTTTCTGAGAAATGAAGATGGCAGCTTGAAAAGATCCATCGTAGGATGGTCCATGCAGGAAGAGTTGACTGTCACCAACTGTCAGGAAGATGAGGAGGAGGCTGAGGCAGACAGGGACTATGGTGAGGAGGAAACAACCGTGGAGACACGCCCATGTGACAGTGACCCCCGGGTGTACGTGACATTTGAGGTGTTTGCCAATGAAATATGGCCCAAAATGATCAAAGGCAAAACTTCCTACAACCCTGCCCTGATTTGGAAAGAAATAAAGTCTTTTCTGAAGGGGTCTTTTGAGGCCCTCAGCTGCCCCCAGGGGAGACTGACAGAAGAAGCATATAAGCAATTAGGGCGGAAGCGGTCCCCCAATTTCAAGGAAGACCGGAGTGAGATCTATGGCCTCTTCTGCTTGTATCAGCAGATCAGGTCTCAGAAAGGGTACTTTGATGAAGAGGATGTGCTATACAACCTGTCCCGGAGGCTGTCGAAGCTCAAGGTGCTCCCATGGTCCATCCATGAGCTCTATGGTGATGAGATCCAGGACTTCACCCAAGCAGAGCTGGCGCTGCTGATGAAATGTATCAATGACCCCAACGCCATGTTCCTCACCGGGGACACGGCTCAGAGCATCATGAAGGGCGTGGCCTTCCGCTTCAGTGATCTGCGCTCTCTGTTCCACTACGCCAGCAAGAACACCACGGACAAGCAGTATGCAGTGCGCAAGCCCAAGAAGATCTACCAGCTGTACCAGAACTACAGGTCCCACTCAGGTACGTCCAGGCCTTGGGCTCTCCCTACAGGGGAGGTGCTTGGGCACTGACCTCGGGCTACTTTTGAAGCTGTGGCCTAGCTTTTGTTGGGTTCTTGTAGCTAAGGATAATATTTTGGAGTTTGTTAGTAACTACCCACATGAACAAGAGATCTTATGATTTTTGCCACTACTCATTCTTTTCTCTCTCTCTCTCTTTTTTTTTTTTTTTTTTGGTCACTTGGCTTGTGGGATCTTAGTTCCCTGACCAGGGATTGAACCCGAGCCGTCCGCAGTGAGAGCGCAGAGTCCTAACCACTGGACCGCCAGGGAATCCCCCTTTTTTCTCTTTTTTTATTGAAGTATAGTTGATTTACAATGTTGTGTTAGTTTCAGGTGTACAGCAAAGTGATTTCAGTTATATATATATATTCTTTGTCAGATTCTTTTCCCTTATGGATTATTACAAAATGTTGAGTATAGTTCCCTATGCTATACAGTAGGTCCTTGTTGGTCATCTATTTTAATATATAGTAGTGTGTATATGTTAATCCCAAACTTGTAGTTTATCCACTCCTCCTTCCCCCTTTGGTAACCATTAAGTTCAGTAGTCATCGCTACTCATTCTTAGGTTGATGATTTAAGCTGTGGTTGAATGGAAATGAACCTCTAAGTAATTACAGCTTAAGGTGTTGGCCATGACATGAAAACATTTCAGGGGAACATTTAAACTGCTTAAGAACTTTTGTTAAAGCACTTTGGAAGCACCTGCTTCTAAAATGTAAAGTAATACGTCAATTACAAGTCATTAATCCTGAAAGAAAGCAGCTTTTCTTCCGAAGAGAAGAAAAGATGGCGCGGGGGTGGGGGGGGGGGACGGGGGGACGGGACGACGTTGTGGGAGATAATGCACTCTCAGGTGCTTTTAATTTGTGCCTCACGTGTGCCCCTTCCCTGTGCCAGGCACGATGCCAGGCAGTTGACATAGGTACTGAATCTGGGCCACGGAGGTGAAAGCCCAGAATCCTAACCACTGGGCCACTAGGGAACCCCCATGGGTACCTGTTTTTAAGCCTCCAAAAAACCCTACAAGGTAGACATCATTCCCATTTTACAAAGGAAGAAACTGAGGCACAGAGAATACTTCCTTTGTGGTTTATAGAATGCTCACCAATTCACCTCCTATGTCCTGCATGTGTCCATGAACAACATAGAGTATTATTTTACATGTTTAAAAACTTTGTTTAATGGACTCATACCAGACGTACCTTTCTGCAACTTCGTAATTTTGCTTATAGTAATGTTTTGGGATTTCTGCATGTTGATACCATGGAGCTGCAGTCCATGCATTTCTCAGTGCCGTTAGTAGTCTAATTCATGACTGCACCACACTTTGTTATCCACTTTCCAGACAAAATTATTCTTCCTTTATCCCTCAACAAAAATATTTTCGTTTTTTTATACTTCTCTTGCTGACAACGCATATCCTACTTGCTTTACACACTGAAATGCTTCCCTTATCATTTTTACATATTACAGTTTTTAACTTAAAAGACCTTAACAAAACCAAGAAACAAGTAATTGAGCTGTTTGTTTATATCAGCATTTTCTTTTTCTTTTTTTTTTTTTTTGTGGTACGCGGGCCTCTCACTGTTGTGCTCTCTCCCGTTGCGGAGCACAGGCTCTGGACGCGCAGGCTCACGGGCCCAGCCGCTCCGCGGCATGTGGGATCTTCCCGGACCGGGGCACAAACCCGTGTCCCCTGCATCGGCAGGCGGACTCTCAACCACTGCGCCACCAGGGAAGCCCTATATCAGCATTTTCTGATTGGCAAGCTTAAGAACATAACCTCTAAAAACATATATTTTTCTCATAGCACAATTTCTCTTTAATGTGGTACAAGATGCTGTTTAAGGAACCCAAACATCTTTTGTAGTTCTGCTAATTAACCCAAGGCTGAAGTCTCAGGCAAAGTGGGCTGTGTTTGTATTTCAAGGACATGATAAGCGTTAATTTCAAGCTTTCTCCTAGGCATATTTTTGTGCTCTCAGGGTCAGAATTCTGAAAACAGTATTTTATCAAGCTAGCTTTCTCTAACTGCATATGCAAAAAAGAACCAGTTTAGAGTGTCAGAAGAGTTTCATCTTAACCAGTTTTCTCTGGAGTCTGAAGAATACAGTTGGCCCACAGTGTTAAAAAGAAAATCGTCTTTTTCTTAGTCATAGGTTCATAGCCAAAATTTTTCTTAATGAATTGAACCAGAATTTCCCATTTTACAAAAAGCAACAAGAATACCAATCACACAAATGGAATACACACTCACACACCAGAAGACAGAACTGTCACAAATGCACTGAGAGGATGACCGATACGGAGTCCCAGACAAACACTTCCCGACACAAATGGTCCTCAACGTCAGAAACACGTCAGAACCAACTGGCAAGATGCCCAGATAGCACCTCATGCTCAAAAGAAAATTTGCCTTGTGCTCACCAGTGCCCTTACTCAGGCTTGGAGTTCGTCAGCTCGTCCAGATGCATGTTTCCGTTGCACCAAGGAAAAGCATATCGTTGGCAGCCAGTGCCGAGCAAGGAAGAAACAGGGAGGATCTCCGAAACAAATGGTTAGGGCAGCTGCTAGGAACGTCCCCCCAAATCCCCCTCCCGAATCCAGTAAGCCACGAGCAATGGGCTCCTCACAGCCATCCCAGTGCTTCTTCATGGCGGCAGCTCTTCCCAAGAAAACCCTGGAAGCCAGATATCGCGAGAGCGCAGCCTCACGTTGGGTGTCAAAAACTTCCCGCAAGTGGGTCCAGGTGCTCGCTGCTGCTCAAAAGCCAATAGAGAGGCAAGGTTGGTGGAAAGGAAATTTTGCTTTATTTCAGAGACCAGCAACCCAGGGCTGGGGTGTCAGATTCACGTCCCAAGGCCAACTCCCCTTCCCCCCACCCTGCCAATCAGTGGTCAAGAGCTTTTATAGAGGGAGGGAGGAGGCTACATGCAGAAACAGCACAGTCAGCTCTGACAGTCATCTTGAAACTGGTCATCGGTGGTCTGATGATTGTCTTACTTAAATCCTTCTGACCTGGGGTTAAGGTAACCTCCTATGTAGTCTTTTAATGGTTTTAAATTGTGCTCCTTATATTTAGGTAGGTGTCAAATTTTAGGTAAATTTAATTCAATTTAAAATGTATGTGTGGTGTGACATTGTCTTTATTGAAATCATGCTTCTGTGATCTAATTTTCCTTTTTTCCATAGGGATAAACAGTTGTGCTGATGCCATTTGCAATTCTTCCTTTTCAAATATCTGTGAGTCTGTTTCTGGGCTCACTATTTTTTTTGATTTGTCTAATTTGTCTGTTTTTGTACTGTTATCACACTGTCTTTATTTACTGTACTATCAAATGTCTCCAGTGACTCTTTGTAATTTTGATTGGAATTGAAGTTCTCACTCTTTGGGAAGAATTCACATCTTTACATTGTAGGGATTTCTGAACCATGACCTTGGCATATTTCTCTGTTCAGATTTTTTTTTACTGCCTTCAATAATATTTTATAATTTTCCCCAGACATTTTACACAGCTCTTAGATTTGTCCCAGAAACCTTATACTTTTGGTTACTATCATGGCTGCACCTTTTTTCTCTTTTTAAATTTTCTAGCCATGTCTTGCTGGTATAGAGGGATGCTGTTGGTTCTTGTGCATTGATCTGGTATCTCACAATCTTGCTGAACACTCTTACTACATTTACCATTTTGACATTTTTATGCAGGTAAGGGCAGGTTTGATCTTCTCTTCTATACTTGTCATTTCTTTTTTGTATCATATTTTATTGGTTAGGACCTTAAACAGAAACAGTAACAGGCATCTGTATGTTATTCCTGAAGTTAATGTGAATATTTTTTTAACATTTCACCATTTAAGTCTGGTGCTTATTGTAGGTTTTTTGATAGATTCTCTTTTTCTGGATGCATTTCAGGTAGGCTATGGTTTGGTGAAAAGAGAAAACACACACAGACCACACACACGTACATACACATACACACACACATTGGTACTCTTAACACCCTTACAGTGTAAAAGTAGATTAACATTCTGATTTGTTTAGCCAAGCATTCAGAAAACAATTAGAAGCCAGGTGGCCTCCCAGAGTGTAGCATACACCACACAGCTCAGCCCAGCTTTCCAGGACTCTCACAGTCTTCCTGATGCTGCCCATCAATTACAGGGTCTGCCTGGGTCTGAGCAGCTCGGCTTCTTGCTCTTCCATGACTTTCTACATGTGCTGTGCAGGAAAAACTGGCACAAAGAAGTTTATGCTCGAAATACGAGATTTTATCCATTCAGGAAACATATATTGAGCTCCTCCCCTACCTGACACTGTGTGGGGGCTTGGTGACCAAGACGTTCCCATTTCTCTGCCCCCAGGGGGTAGCTCCAGACGGCACCCCCTTTTTTGTTGTCGGACTCTGTAGAGGGGACCTGGCATGAGTAGTTGAATGAGCCCCTTATTCTGATGGTGTACATGGGTTCAGCACCACTGGTCTGGGGCAGCAGCCTTTATGATCAGCAAGATAGAGTATGGCAAAGGGAATTGTCCTGTGAGCAGTTGTTTTTTTGTTTTTTTTTTTATGTAGTAGGCAACCCACCCAGATGATCACTACATAAACTCCATTTTCCACCTCCTGTCAGGATAAAAGGAAGACTGTGCGTAAATGTTTCTGTGTATATAACCAGAAAAAGCCCCAATAATATGTATTAGATTTGAGAGACTTTAGAAAACACAAAACGTTAAAAAAAAAAAAATTCAAGCCCCCTATAAGGCTACTCACTACTCACATTTTGTTTCATTTCCTTCTGATCTCTTTACTGGCCATATACAAATATGCATTTATCACACCCATTTATTGATTGATGATGTGTATTTACATAATCAATGTTATGATTGATGAACATTGTTTAATCAATCATAATTCAGTGAATATTTAGTGAATAATTCCCCCATCTTTTATTCTTTTTTAAATTGAGATTCACATAGCATAACATTCACCTGTTTAAAAGGTGCAATTTAGTGGATTTTTAATATATTCATAAGGTTGTGCAACCATTACCACTATCTAATTCCAGAACATTTTTATCACCCCCAAAAAGAAACCCCATAACCGTTAGCAGTCACCCTTATCCCCTCCTCACCCCTGTGAACTACCAATCTACTTTCTGTGTCTGTGGATTTGCCTATTCTGGACATTTCATATAAATGGAATCGCAAAATATGTGACCTTTTATGTCTGCCTTCTTTCATTTAGCACAGTGTTTTCAAGGTTCTTCCATATTGTAGCGTGTATCAGTACTTCATGGCTTTTTATAGCTGAACCATCTTTTATTCTTTGAACATGTTTGTATAAAAAATTTTATCTAGTTCCCTAGAAGGGCATTTAAGTGGATTCCAGTTTTTCACTGAAATGAACACTTGCGTGCTTTTTTCTGATCCTCTCATTAGTGTACATCTCTGAACCACAGTTGCAGCTGATCTGCTTAAATTCAACAGTTTCCACTTTGTATTCTTGATTTCTTTATATTGCATAGTGTTAATAATAATAGCATTGGATAGGAAAATTTCCCTTTACTATTTGGTAATAGCAATGGGTACACATATGCCCATTTCATAGAATTCTAGCTGGTGTTGGGCAAAGAGCACATGGCCCCTAAGAATAGTGGGAGACCCAGGATGATCCGTATTCAGTCCAGCTTCTTTTGGAGGTGTTTACTAACTTCTCAGACCTTGGAGTCCCTGTTTGTAAAAGTGGGGTTGTCTGGTCTGTCTCACCGGGCTGTTGTGAGAATTAAACAGGTTAATCTTTATGAAGGTGCCTCTTGTTTAATCGACATCACTGTCAGTGTTACTTCAGCGCTTAGACAAAAATGGGACCCAAGGAGAAAGCTCTTTGGAAAATCCTTTATCCAGCTCTGACAGTTATTTAGTATACTCCTCTCTTTGCTGGGTATAAACCTGGTGGAAGAGGGCAATGGAAGCCGAGGTTGCTGCCTCACCTAACGTCCAGCTCTTACCATGTAATGTTGTCTCCAGTGCTCTAAGTACCAACAACAGGGGACAGGATAGTTCTTGTTTTTTAACTGTATATTAGCCCCTGTATTAGCATTCTAACAGCTCTAAGTGTTTAGTTACATTTCTGCCTTGACTCTTCTTCATGAGGTCATTTTCTCTCACATGAATATAGTCCAGGAATGAGATTTACAAAACTTTCTTAGGACAGCAAACACATCTCTGCCTTTGTCCGCGGTACCCGGAGTAATACAGCTTGGAGCCAAAGTGATAATCTAACAGGATCTGGAAATTGGCTGCAATTGTATGTACTCTCAGGACTGATACTGCTTCTCAGGAGAAAAGCAAAACCAAAATAAGAAAACAAAATGCACGAGAGTTCCCTGGCGGCCTAGTTGGTTAGGATTCCAGGCTTTCATTGCCATGGCCTGGGTTCAGTCCCTGGTCAGGGACCTGAGATCCCGCGAGCTGTGCGGCGTGGCCAAAAACAAAACAAAACAAACCAAAAACCCCAGCCATGTTGGCGTGTTGTACAGTATCTGACTTTTTTTATCCCAGGAATCCTCAATCTGGCATCTGGAGTGGTAGATTTACTTCAGTTCTATTTCCCGGAATCTTTTGATCGCCTTCCAAGGGATTCTGGCCTCTTTGATGGTCCCAGACCAATTGTCCTGGAGTCCTGTAGTGTAAGTGACTTGGCAATATTGCTTCGAGGCAACAAAAGAAAAACCCAGCCCATTGAATTTGGAGCCCACCAGGTGAGTTTCTTGAGATTGTATGTTTTAAAATAAAAGGCAGTTTGCAGTTGAAAAAAGGTTTGAGAAGCTGAGTTCTTCCACAACGTAGAATTCAGTAGCCCCTGTCCCAGAACGAGGAGGTTTCAGAGATGGGTGAGTGCCGAAGTGTTATTAATATTCCCACCACGATGGCCGTTCCTCATCAAAGACATTACTCGCCTCCCACAGAAATAGTCTCAGCTTTACTAGATTTCTCTTTGTACAATGTGAAGTTTTTTCTCTTCTATCCCCCTTTGTTTCCTAGGTAATCCTTGTAGCCAATGAAATGGCAAAGGAGAAAATTCCAGAAGAGCTGGGATTAGCGCTTGTGCTAACAGTTTACGAAGCCAAAGGCCTAGAATTTGATGACGTCCTCCTTTACAACTTTTTCACTGATTCTGAGGTATGTCATACTGAATTCTTTTTCTCACAGCGCATGTGTGTGTATGAGCTCCACTTCCACTCCAGGAAAGAGAATTTTGGAGCTGAGTAGATGAGAGTTGGTCACAGGTGACCGTTTCTCTTTTGGAGCATCATCCATTTGGCATGGGGTTTTGTGTGTTTGGATGCGGCTTTCGACAATGTCTGTGGGTTGTTTCATAGTGTGTTGTGGGATGGCTCTCCCCGTGCCTTGCCCTTCCCTGTTTTCTTGTATTCACCTTTTCTGAATGCCTGGTACGCAAGCGCCAGCTTCCGGTTTTCACTAGCTACTGTTAACCTTGACTCCCAAGGATCCTCAAGTTGGAGCAAGGTCTAAGGAGAGCCTTACAAATGAAGGCAAGGTTAGCAATGTCCACCCTATGAGGACAGAACCGGGCAAGGTCATTCATAGGGAGACAACTGCGGGAAGACACGTGAGCCTTGGTTCCTGCCCACAGGATCAGGTAATGCAGGGGACGAGAACAGCCATCCTGCCTGAGCTCCCTCCGGGCATGGCTTTGCCACCACTGCTTGCCACCCTTGCCCACAATGGCAGCAAAAGAGTCCCCGGACTGACCCCCAGTGACCTCTGTGCCAGCCGATTGTTTTGACTTGGCTCCTGAGTCCTTGTGATGGCTTTTCTTCCCAACCTCGGTACATTATAGGTAGAGCCGCCAGCTCAAGGCCATTGTCCTCAGTTTCATAGCTACTGCCTTCTCTTCACCACCGTCTTCGGTGGAGGCTCAGGTTGGCTGCTGACCATGCTGTGGGGTCTCCTTTGGGGACATAGCTGGCTGTACCCTGGTCCCCATTGCAGACTCCCCGCTGCACACAGTGCATGCTTGAAGGGGCTGTTTTCATACCCAAGTCACGAGCACTGTTAGCTTTGACTCCTTAAAATCTGCTCCAGAACTGACCCTTTAAATGGAGTCCTTTGTTTCTGTTTTGGTTTTTTCTGGTCTTTTTTTAAATGTCACATTTGCCTCGATAATACCTATGACTAATATTGCTATGGATGTTTTACAGTTTATAAAGTGCTTTTTGAAGGCATTGTCTCAATTTATCCTCCACCAGCCCTCTGACGTTGTGTGTATTTTTATTACCCTCATTCTACTCATAAGGCTGAGGGTCATGGAAGTTACATAAGTTGCCTATAGTCGTAATGTAGGTGGCAGAGCTCAGAGATGAACTCAGATGCTTTGAATTTCAAATCTCAAGATCTTTCCACTGTACTCCCTTCCTTTTAATACCCTGCATGCAAATCGGCTTCCAGAACCTTCCGTAATGAATATATCATTACCATACCTTAAGTGCACTCCTTTTCTATTGACTTTTCTGATAAAATCAGATGCACTCTCATTAATCCTGGAACCATTTTTAATCTCCGAGGACTAACTTTTTTTTTCTCATAATACATCCATTGGTCATGGTTGGACCGAGGCTCTCCTAAAAGAGGAAAGGGTAAGACTTTGTTGTTCGTGTCCTTTATTAAGTGCCAGTTGTATGCTTGTGCTAGTAAGAAGCTCCAGGAGCTCTGGACTTATGGATCGGTAACTTGTGGTCATCTCTGTTTGTGAAAGAAAAATCTACTTAATTATCTTTCACCCTGACCCTGGAATGGCACAATCCTGGATCCCTTGACCCTAAGCTCCCACCAATGGATCAGTGAGTTGCATGAAATTAAAACAATCACAAATTAAGTCTTGTGGTAACATCCACTTCATCCTATACACAGAATGAGAATTCTAAAAAGACTTCTGATGTGATGCTTCCCAATTACCAGGGAATGGAATCGTGCATTCCCCAGCACAAAGCACACCCTCAGTTTATCATTCCCAACCACAGGACCAAAAGGCACCAGTCAGCAAATGAGAGGAGATGCTACAATCAAAGGAGAGGAAAAACAGAGGTCACAGAAGTCCCCATGCGTCTGTGGTCTGGCTGCTCACGTGGGGCTTCTTTTGGGGGTGATGGGTGAAGGCTGCTGGACAGTACTTGCTGTTTGACATGGGAGACTGTGGAGGACTCCTCTCTCCATCCCTGGCCTCCTCTTCCACCCCCGTTTATGTGTCTGGAAGGTGCTGTGTGTGTGTGTGTGTGTGTGTGTGTGTGTGTGTGTGTAGGGGGCTTCTTATTGCCCTGGCTTGTGATTTTTCTCTTCAGAGGATTCACTGTTACCTGTTCAACCACATGGACACCGGGGTCATCTTCTGAGATGAGAAAGGAACCAAGGAATGGTTATGTCAAGGCCTTCTCTTGTAGGATTTTGCCTCATTTGGGGGAGGGGAAGTCATTCTCTGGTCACCTCCAAACTCTCCTCCTGTGGGGACTTGGAGGGGTGCTTGCCATTGACACTCTGCCCCAGTGGGGAGTCCCTTCCTTCACACTCATGTGTGACCAGGACAGGAGAGGCTTTCAAAACCACAATTTTTAAGAGCTGCTGAACTAACCTAGAGAACAGGCCCCACAAAAGAAGCCTTGCTGGTAGAGTCTAAATCCTTTTCCTTCATAATTATTAATCCCCAGAGAAGAAGCTAGAAGACTTCTAGATGCTTCTTCCTTTTATTGCCGGGAGTGCTGCAGGCCTGTATTCTTGCCGTAAACACACGTGCTCGCTCCTAGGAGGCTCTGTCTTGAGAGTGAAATGTGTTTTATTCATGGAAACAGGTTAGTCATGTGCCATACGAGCAGCTTCTGCGTCTCCTTCGAGCAGTTTTAAGATACAGGTGCTTTGGGCTTCCCTCGTGGCGCAGTGGTTGAGAGTCAGCCTGCCGATGCAGGGGACACGGGTTCGTGCCCCGGTCCGGGAAGATCCCACATGCCACGGAGCGGCTGGGCCCGTGAGCCGTGGCCACTGAGCCTGTGCGTCTGGAGCCTGTGCTCCGCAACGGGAGAGGACACAACAGTGAGAGGCCCGTGTGCCGCAAAAAACAAAAAAAAGATACAGGTGCTTCACTGGCCTTCCAAGTTCAGGCAGCCTGCACCTCCCGCTGTCTGCCGGACCTCCTCAGATGTTAGCATGCGTGTCTCTTGCCTGCTTTCTTTGGCAAACAATTAAGTCGGGTAAACAGCTTTACGAAGATGAAAAGATAGTCACAGATGTGTCCTGAGGATTTTTTTTTTTTAACTTTCAACTACTAAAATTGATTACATGACTCACATCTCTTCTCATAACCTGGTGATTAATTCCCTAATTGGTTAGTAGCATAACCACTCTTATTTAATAGATAGTATTTAAAGCATTTAACCTAATGTGTTTTTTTATAATTAATTTATTTTATTTTATTATTTATTTTTGGCTGCGTTTGGGTCTTCGTTGCTGCATGCGGCCTTTCTCTAGTTGTGGAGAGCGGTTGCTACTCTTCATTGTGGTGCATGGGCTTCTCACTGCTGTGGCTTGTCTTTGTTGCGGAGCCCAGGCTCTAGGCGTGCGGGCTTCAGTAGTTGTGGCATGTGGGCTCAGTAGTTGTGGCTCACTGGCTCTAGAGCACAGGCTCAGTAGTTGTGGCGCATGGGCTTAGTTGCTCTGCAGCATGTGGGATCTTCCCGGACCAGGGCTCGAACCCATGCCCCCTGCATTGGCAGGCAGATTCTTAACCACTGAGCCACCAGGGAAGTCCCTAACCTAATGTTTATAGAGCTTACATTATAGAGGAACTGAAGGGAGGTAATGAACTGTATCCACTCCACCTTTCCATCATCCTTGAAAAGATACATAGGTGGCAAGTAGCACCATTTTATAAAAAAACTGAAGGATAGGAGAATTGACTACCTACTCCCCCAAGACACACAATAAAGTATGAAATCTGAAACGTCATGGGAATTCTTCACTGTAGATACTGTGTATAATCTGGTCACGTTTGCCTCCCCAGGGTCTGTAAACTATGGCCTGGGGGCTAAACCCAGCTCACTGCCTGTGAGCTAAGAATGGTTTTTACATTTTTAAATGGTTAAAAAAATCAAAAGGAAAATCATATCCTGTGGCATGCGAAAATTTACTATTAAATTCAATTTTAGTGTCAAAAGATAACGTTTCATTGCATCACACTTGCCCGTTCATTTACTGTTGACTAGAGCTGCTTTTGCTCTACAGTAGCAGAGTAGAGTAGTTGCAATAGAGACCATATAGCCCACAAAGCCAAAAATACTTATCATCTGACCCTTTAGCAGAAAAATTTACAGACCCTGATCTACAAGTCAACCGTGGTTTTGTGGTTTGATTTGGGTAAAGGGGAAAATGGCTAAAATGTCAACTCTTTATCAAGCATTGTAGAGACACTTGACATTGATCATCTCCTTTTATCTTTCCAACAAATGTGGTTAGTTCTGTCATCCACATTTTACAGAACAGGAAAATGAGACCTAGAAGAGGCATTTGTTCAAGGTCACATAATAAGTGGACAAATTGGGATTTAATTTGTTCCATCTGACCTCAGAGTCCACCTTGCACAGCCGACCCCACGGCTCCTGAATTTCACTCCATCCTTTTTTTGGGGGGACGTGGGGGCCTTGTGGCTTGCAGAATCTTAGTTCCTCAACCAGGGATTGAACCTGGGCCCTCTGCAGTGGAAGTGCAGAGTCCTAACCACTGGAGTGCCAAGGAATTCCCGAGCTCCGTCCTTGATTGGATCACTTGGTTAGGAAATTTTGTCACATGTCTTTTTTTTATATCATAAGAAAATAATTTTAATTTTTTATTCTTACATTTCCTAGCATTTATATTTTCCGTGAAAATGTTTCAAATTATTTACACTTTGAATGCAGTTACATCTCTTAATCCTGGGCATTTAATATAACACAAATTATGTGAAAATTCGGTTATAACACAACTAGTAATTTTGCTGACATAAGGGCAAGACTCTATTTTATAGAATAGATGTAAAAATAATTTATGAATTATTACATCTTTATTACTCATTTAAACATGGCTAAACTATCCACATGTAACAGCAGTAATTATATTTTTATTATCTTGGTTATTTGTGACTCTTAGTCATATGAAACCCAAAGCTTAACACAAATTATTTTGTATTTATATTTTTTAGACTTATTTTTTATTGAGGTAACACTGGTTTATAACATTATATAAGTCGCTCGTGTACAAGATTGTATTTCTACTTCTATATAGCCTACAGCATGCTTACCACCAAAAATTTAGTTTCTGGGACTTAGGGAACTAAGATCCCACATGCTGCGTGGCATGGCCAAAAAATTGAAGGAAAGAAGGAAGGAAGGAAGGAAAAATAAAAGGAAAAATAAAACTTAAAAAAAAATTTAGTTTCCATTTGTCACCATAGAGTTGATATTTTGCCATTTGTGACAACATGGATGGACACCACGGGTACCACCCTAAGCATCACATGTGTCTTAATGACTGACCCTAAGTGGCATTTTTTAAACACATTGTGAAAAGAGGTGAGGATACTGGTTTTCTCCCTCCATTCTGCTTGTGGACATTCTTTCAACAACAGGAACCTCCAGGCCCTAAACACTCGTGCTAGAAGTGAGCACATGTGCCTGCTTCTTGGCCGTCTTAGCTGAGCGTCTGGGGGTCTTCTCGGTAGCTGCCCCGATCCCTGCCTGCACCACCTGGGCCCCGACCCCCACTCTGAGGCCATAGGATGGCCACCTTCTCACAGCTGGTGCTGAAGGCCTGGCCGCTGTGCCAGGCAAAGGGGGCTCAGTCCTCTGTGAGGCCCAGGGAGGCTGAGTGTGCACTGCAGAAGCATATTCTGCTGGTCTTTCATTTGTCTTTGTTGTTCAGGCTTACAAGGAATGGAAGATCATTTCCTCATTTACCCCTTCATCCTCTGAGTCCAGAGAGGAAAGCCGTTGGCTGATTGAGGTGCCCCTAGAGAAATGCAGCTCCTCCCAGGGCAGGGCTCTCATGGTGAATCCGGAAATGCACAGGGTGAGTATGAGCCATGGGTCCATGAGCTTGCTTGACAGGGAGCCAATAAGCAGGGCTTGGCCGATAAGATTGGGTTAAAGACGGAGCCTGTGCTGCGGGTCTTCCTGTCCGTCAGTACTAGGGGGTGGAGGGTGGGAGAGGGAATGTGGTCGGCTCAGCGCTGGCGACCCCCTCTTCTCAGCAGAGAGCCAGGCTTGATGCGGGGGTGGGGGGGGCGAAGGGGGAGGGTGGCACCTTCTGTTCGCCTCTGGAGCTCTGTTCAGAAACTCTGACATTGCTGACGGGGAACTCAGAAGTGAAGTCCGTGACTGTAGTCAGTGGAGACCATTGTCTTCCAGCCTTGTCTGTGAAGGGACCCTGTCTCCCTTCCCCTGGGCGACCCACTACATCACCGAGAAGTAGGCCAGAGCCGAAAAACTCTGGAGTTCTAGACCGACGAAGGCCGACAGAGGCCTCGAGAGTGAGGGCAAAACCACAGAAAACCGAACCAGCAAAAACCAAAAGCTTTGGGAGAAACTGCTGTCCTGGTTTTATGTCTCCTACATAGTAGAAAACAAATAAACAGAAGAGCAGTTATCCGGTTATTTCTGTAACTACCTGGAAGGCTCTGCACATAGATGTTAAATCATCGCCAAGCTGTGCAGACCTCTGGGTAGCCACAAATCCGTTGTTGTTTTGAAATGTCATGATTTAATCAAGGAGGTCCTCCCTGAGTCTAAGACATAGTCAGTCCCCTTATACCCAGAGTCCTCAGTCATGGGGTAGGTCAGGAGTAATATAGTGCTGATAATAGTCACAGTAGCAGCGTGGGACTGCTCCATTTTTTTTATTTTTATTTTTTTTTTAAATTTTGGCCGCACTGTGCAGCTTGTGGGATCTTAGTTCCCCGACCAGGGATTGAACCCTGGCCCTTGCCAGTGAAAGTGTGGAGTCCTCACCCCTGGACTTCCAGGGAATTCCCACTGCTCCAAATTTTAAAAATAAGTTACAGTAATTGCGTAGGATGTGACTTTTGGGGTAAACTGAGTGAAAGGTACATGGGACCTCTCTGCAGTATCTTTGTAACCTCCTAGGGATCTATAATTATGTCAAAGTGGACAAGTACAGCAGATTCAAGGGTGGGCCTGTACTAACACTGCCCCCCGCGCTAGAGTTCGCTTCCCTGTGCTGCGGCCACAGTGGGCTCCCCGCGTCCTGCTCAGGCCTGGGCTGTACTTCATAAAACTTACTTTTTGAATATTCCTCCAAAATCAGAATAAGCCCGTTGAAGTGAGATACATCGTATTGTAGCCTGAAGGCTCATGCCTTTGTCCTCATCTTGTCTTTAGCTCCTGAACGGGGAGCTGAAGCAGCTCTACACGGCCATCACCCGGGCTCGGGTCAACCTCTGGATCTTTGACGAAAACCCAGAGAAGCGGGCTCCTGCTTTCAAATATTTCATGAAAAGGAATTTTGTCGAAGTCGTGAAAATGGATGAAAATAAAGGTAAGCGCTCATTAAAATATTCTGGCTGTTGGACAGAAAGCATGTTACTCTCAGCTGCCCTGTGGCCGAGGGTAAAGGGTATCGTTTTTGGAAAACACTTTCTTTCCACATTCTTCTGAGACATGAGTGTTCCTATTTATTGCTAAAGTGTGTGGGAGACTGAAGTTGTAATGAGAGTGGGAGGGTTAACTCCTTCAGGGAAGAACTTTTATTTGTCCTAAAAGGTAAGGATCATGGGCAAAGGATAGACAAAGTAGGCTTTGCTGGGAGAATACAAATTAACTGTGGACTTTTGGACAGCTGTTTGGCAATATCTATCAAAATAAAAAATGCACCTACCTTTTGACCCGGTAATTCCACTTCTAAGGATCTATCCAGAGATACTCTTTTGTACAGTCTCTAAGATAACATGGACGAGAGCGCTCGTTACAGCCCTGTTTGTAATGATAAGAAACTAAAAATGACTTAAGTGTCCATGAAGGTGAAAGTGTCTGCAGTGGCTCCTCTGGTGCTGGGACTGGTGGGTGTGAGATTGTTAACTAGATGTGGACCTCTTTAACTTTTCACCATTTCTGTGCTGTTTGCAGTGTTTAAAAATATAAAAACCAACATCATTATGTATTGTTTTTCATAAGTTACAAAGGCTAGCTAATTAAAAAATGGAATGAAGGTCTCCTGATGGGATAACTGGGAGATAAATAATCAGCCCTCGTGAAGGAGAAAATTGTTCTGTTTCTTGGGGGTTAGCTGTTGAGTTGGCTGCTCCAGGCCATGGTGAATTTCTCCAAAGATGGGGGAAAGCCCACAGCTCTGTGGCTGCAGAGAGGTTTGTTGGTTTCCTGAGCATTTTCCAGCCAGTTTTACGGAGACTGTTTCTGGTTACAGCCAATGGCTCAGTTGGGGACCAGGATTAGAAGCTCTATTCCTGGGACCTGACTGTGGTGCTATAATGTGAAAAGTCTAAGGCTTGGGGTTAACCTGGCTTCTCAATAGAACTTTCCACCTGTGCAGCCATGGGACTTAATTCAGCTAACACTTTCTCCCCCTGGGCCTCCACTTCCTCTACTAAAAGGAAAATGAGCGCATTGGCCTACCGTGGTGGTTCTTATTCCTCCCCGCAGCTCCGAGTCCTTTTATTCTCACAATATGTTCTGGCAACCCATTATAAGAGATCAAGATAGGCGATTTTTTTTTAATTTAAAAATTCAAAATGAAAAAGGATTGCAATTAATATTATCTCTTATTTGCATTAAGAATGCAAGGAAAAGTCCCGTCTTAATTGTGAGTTACGAGTTGCACGTGGTAAAGTCTTTGAGGACATCTGTTCTCACTGTTCTGGGGAGCTGGGGACGAGTGTGGTGACTTTGCATTTGGGGGTCTCTTCAACGCGGCACCAGTAGAGGTCACCGGCCAGGTGCAGAGATACTGTGTGGGGCTTTGCTGTGGGAATAAGATGTCACCTGGACACTCACAGTGCACACAGCACCAGAACAAGATGCTGCAAAGTCAGCTTTGCACACAGTGCGTGCGGGGGGCTGCAAGGATTGGCATGTGTTTTTTTTGTTTTGTTTTGTTTTATTTATTTATTTATTTATGGCTGTGTTGGGTCTTCGTTTCTGTGCGAGGGCTTTCTCCAGTTGTGGCAAGCGGGGGCCGCTCTTCATTGCGGTGCGCGGGCCTCTCACTACTGCGCCCTCTCTTGTTGCGGAGCACAGGCTCCGGACGTGCAGGCTCAGTAGTTGTGGCTCACGGGCCCAGTTGCTCCGCGGCATGTGGGCTCTTCCCAGACCAGGGCTCGAACCTGTGTCCCCTGTGTTGGCAGGCAGATTCTCAACCACTGCGCCACCGGGGAAGCCTTGGCATGTGTTTCTGCACCACCTAAACAAAGCTGGCCTGCCTGCCTGCCTGGCCCCTCTGGTTGATATCTGTTGGCTGAGGGGACTCTGACCTTTCCGGCTCAGATTTGACTTCCACGTCGTCCTGATATTCAGCCTTTTGTGTGTTTTGTGAAAGTGTGGCTCAGAATCCCCAGAGAGTGTCGCCTCCACCCCCACCCCCACCACCGCTGGCGGTGCTCGGGGGTCCTCGGCAAGGGGGGCCAGTGCAGTCACTGCCAGCTGCTGAGGCTGACAGACGGGGCCAATAGCAGGTGGTGGCAGTGGTCCACATCCACCAACCAGAATGTGTCAGATCGCTTGCTGTGATGAGGGCAAAGTCTGCACATTTGGAAATACTGTCACATCCTATCACCTTTTCCCTTGCTGAGGCCCCGGCATGGGAGTTTGCCAAGAGCTACATGGCTTTGGATTTTCAAGGAGGAACTGGAAATTGCTGTCTGTCTTCTAATTTGTATCCTTAGGAAGGGAAGGCAGACCAAAGTTCAAAAATCAAACAGCATCTTTTCTCACCTCCACCTCCTTCTCCCAAAACCCACCACAACCTGGCTTGGTAAGCTACACTCTACCTTACATGAACGCTAGACAGACAACATAGGTATGTTTGTTTGCTCAGGCCACCATAGCAAATACCACAGACTGGGTGGCTTACACAACAGAAATTATTGTCTCAGTTCTGGAGCCTAGAAGTCTGAGATCAATAAAGCTGTCAGTGGTTTGATTTCTTCTGAGGCCTCTCTCCTTGGCTGTAGATGGCCTTTTCTCTGTGTGAGCCCCCCGTGTCTGTTCGTATGTGTTAATCTCCTCTTCTTATAAGGATGCCAGTCACATTGGATCAGGGCCCACCCATATGACCTCATTTGACCTTAATCACCTCTTTAAAGACCCTTGTCTCCAAATACAGTCACATTCCAAGCGACTGGGGGTTAGGACATCAACACTTGAAATTTTGGGTGTAGGGGAACAAAATAGAGCCCATAACAACAGGTTTCAGTGAAGGGATCCCCAGAGAAGCAAACCCACGTTTCTCTTTCATTTTAGACCTCGACGATAGCATGTTTGTTAAAACCTCAACCCCTGCGGAGTGGATCGCCCAAGGAGATTACTATGCTAAACACCAGTGCTGGAAGGTAAGGAGAGAGAGGTCTGGGTGACCTGTGGCCTCGTCAAGCCTTACCAGCAGGTTTCTCATCACTGCATTTGTCACCAGGACGGGGGTGGGGGTCGGGGTCATGGTACTTGTGCTGCTGCCCCTTCTGCGACATCAGGTCATCCGCCATGCAGAGATCTCCCTGTCCCGCTCCCCACCACCCCCATGCGGTCATGACAAGCCTTCCTTTTGGCCAAGTGCCAGCATGTGATCATAGGAAGAGGAAGGGTCCTGGCCTCTGCCCGCTGAGGAATCCTTCTGTCGGGAGGGATGGCGAACAGGCTGCACTCCCGATGGGGGAAGCTGCAGAGTTGCTCCATAAGGGGGCTAGGATGGATACAAAGAGGGGTGAAGGCCTGTGGTCACCCCTGCCATCAGGTGTAAGGGAGGAGAAAACAGTTTGCACTGTTGTGTGTTTAGTCGTGTCGGGATAGTGTTTCCGTAAATATGCAGAAGTTGACTGAGCCCGGCACTGTATTCACTGCCCATCCCTGTTGTAATTGGCAAGGAATACTAAACACCTGGCTGTTGTTATAAAACCAAGATTTTTTTTTTTTTTCCAGAGAGGGGATAGAGCAGGACAATGTGGGTATGAAATTAGAAACCTATAAAGTCTTTCCCTTTCTCGCTTCAGAACACAGCTGGTGTTATATGTATTGCCCGTGGATTTCCAATTCTTTATTCCTTGAAAGATACCTTCTGAATGTTCGAATCTAAAATCTTTTGAGGGGAGTAGCACAGATGAGAATGTTACAAAAAGCCTCCCCCTCACCTGACTTTATTTTGACTCCGCTAAAGGGCTTTGGGACTCTGGAAGTCTATTGTTTTTGGCTGCATGTCAGTAAGTGTCTCAGAACCACCGTACAAGTGGAAACCCTTGAGATCCATTCATTCAGCGTATCCTGTGGAGCTGTGGGCCCAGCATTGCGTTTAGGTCATGGGGATGTGACAGTGGGCAGGACGGGTGTACAGAAAAGGGCACAGTGCCAGCGGTTCCCGATGTCACATGTGAGTGACAAGCTGCCTCCAGAACCGCCTGTCCTAGACGGTGTGGCCAGAGAAGGCTACTTTGAGTGGGAGCCTTGAGCTGGGACCTGTAGGGTACATGACATTAAGCAGGCAGAGGAGGGATGGAAGAGCATTTCACTCAGCGGGAAGAGTGTGTGCAAAGGCCCTGTGGCAGAAAGGAGCATTTCGCGTGTCACAGGAATGAAAGGAGGCCCACGGGGCTGGGGAGGCTGGAACAGAGAGCCCGGGGGGAGAGATGCCATCCTGCCTGTGTTATCAGTAAGTGCCACTTAATCCTTCTCTTGCCCACACTGAGGCCTAATCTCTACATGCTGGGCAGAACATGAACTTTCTACCCTGTAGTCCGTACTTGGAGACATGATGTCAGCAACTTTCTGCTGGTGGGGAGCAGGGAGCAAGCTGACTCCCCTGGGACACTTGTCTGCCCATCTTCTATTTGCTACATACAGGTCTGCGTGTGCCAAGGATCTGGTCAGTCATCTTCTGGGATGTGTTGGGACACCACCTCTGTCCCCGTTTCTACCATAATAGGTGCACTGCTGCTGCTCTACCAACACTGCCCACTAGCTTTGGTTGTTACCAACTAGAGGGGACCTATGTTGAGCTCAGAAAAGCCACTGGGCAACCTTGGGCCAGTTTCTCCATGTCTTTGACCTGAGGTTGCTACCAAATACAGTGGGAAGGATGAAACCTCTCACACGCAACTATTGAAGATCAGATGACGGTGTTATTACGGTGACCTGTAAAAATATGTCTGATGTGCCTTTTCCATGGCTCCTAGGTGTTTCCAAAGGGAAGCTCTGAGTCCAAAGTGTTAGCTGGTAACACAATTAGGCTTTATCCTCTGGGGCTGTTTTCTCTTTTCTTTTTTAAAAATTTTTATTGGAGTATAATTGATGTACAGTGTTGTGTTAGTTTCAGGCACACAGCATAGTAAGTTATACACACACATATCTCCACTCTTTTTTAGATTCTTTTCCCACATAGGTCATTACAGAGTATTGAGTAGAGTTCCCTGTGCTATAAGTAGGTCCTTATTAGTTATCTATTTTATATGTAGCAATGTGTATGTGTCAGTCCCAATTGAGGCTGTTTTCTTTAGTGTTTCAGCACCTTCCTGCCCCTCCCTCACGGATTTGGCTAGGGTGAGACCCAGTGCTTTGTCTGTGAAACCATGGAATGTGTGCTTTAACTCTTGTTCCTGTGTCACCTCTGCGACCTTGCTGGAAACAGAAACCTATGGTCTATTCCAGGTTGCAGCCAAGTGTTTCCAAAAGGGAGGTGCATTGGAAAAGGAGAAGCTGGCTCTGGCCCACAGCACTGCCCTGAACATGAAATCCAAGAAAGTCAGCCCCAAGTAAGAGCCTCGGGGGTCATTTCAGGTTTGCTCTGAGAGAGAGCTGCAGGTTCAATCTACTGGTATCACATTCCATGGAAACTCTGTTCTATTTCCCCCTCCCAGGGAAAAGCAGGTGGAATATTTGGAACTGGCCAAGACGTATCTGGAGTGCAAGGAGCCAAAGCTGTCCCTTAAGTGTCTGAGCTACGCCAAGGAGTTCCAGCTGTGTGCCCAGCTGTGCGAGAGGCTGGGAAAGGTACGTCTGGCCCACGGCTGCTCCTAGGAGAACTGGGCTCCGTGGGGCAGGTGGAAGGGTGGCCCCCAGCCTCCACCTGTGTCAGGAAGGCCTTCTGTCCTCCCAAGAGGGAGAGGTTGGCCCTGTCGACTCTGTGGGTGGCCCTTCTTCCTCCATCTGCTCGAACATTTAGATGGTTTCAGGGACTCTGTGTGTGTGTGTGTGTGTGTGTGTGTGTGTGTGTGTGTGTGTGTGTGTGTTTGTGTGTGTCCATGTCTGCGAATGTTTGCGACCCATTATTAACCACAGGGAGGCCAAATGTTCACATCAAAGGGAAGATGGGTTTTAGAATATTCCTGCCTTTTCTTTCTCCATGTTCAGTCTGGAGTCAGCCTGGGTGGACGGTCTGGCAGTTACATGGTGTTTTCTCTGTGTCCCAGCAATTACTCTAGATCTGCACTGACCAATCTGGCAGCCACATGTGGCTACTTAATTAAACATTTAGGTTAACTAAAATGTAATAAAGTCAGAAATTCACTTCTGCAGTCTCACTAGCCACATCTCAGGTGCACGTTGTGATAGAACATTTCCATTGTTCTAGAAGCGCTAGTGGACAGAGTTGCTGGTCCAGAGCACAGGGCTCACAGTGTGGTCTGCAGGCTGGCACAGGCCACAGACTCTTATTATCTGTAACAAGATAAACTCCAAAGAGGAAAATAGACAGATTTTTATGGCAATTTGGCATTGTTGTGACATCCGAGAGGTGATGTCTTAGTGATTCATTTTTCTTCTTTTTATTGAGATATAATTGATGTATATAATATCAAATTGGTTTTAGTTGTACAGCATAATGATACATAAATTGCAAAATGATCACCGCAGTGTTTAGTTAATGTCCGTCACCACACATAGTGATGATCTTTTTTCTTGTGATAAGAACATTTAAGATCATTTTCATTTACATGTGGAATCTAAAGAATAAAACAAATGAACAAAGATAACAAAACAGGAGCAGACTCACTGATACAGAGAACAAACCAGTGGTTACCAGAGAGGAGTGGAGGTAGGGGCAAAATAAGTGAAGAGGATTAAGAGGTACAAACTACCAGGTGTAAAATAAATAAGTACAGGATGTAATGTACAGCACAGGGAATATAGCCAGTATTTTATAATAACTTTGTATAGCATGTAATCTATAAAAATATCACATAACTGTGTTGTATACCTGAAACTAATATAATATTGTAAGTGAACTATACTTCGATAAAAAATAATAAAACAAAAATAAATAAAAATTTTAAAAGATCTACTTTCTTAGCAACTTTCAAATACACGATACACTGTTATTAACTACAGTCACAATGCTGTACATAAAGCAGTTCATTTTTAAAATTTTAATTAAGTTTTTAAATTGAAGTATAGCTGATGTACAGTAATATGTAAGTTACAGGTGTATGATATAGTGGTTCACAATTTCTAAAGGTTATCCTCCATTTATAGTTACTATAAAATATTGGCTATATTCCCCATGTCGTACAATATATCCTTGTAGCTTTTTTAATATATATATATACTTTTAAAAATTTATTATTTAATTTATTTATTTTTGGCTGCATTAGGTCTTTGTTGCTGCCCGTGGGCTTTCTCTAGTTGCAGTGAGTGGGGTCTACTCTTTGTTGCAGTGTGCAGTCTTCTCATTGTGGTCGCTTCTCTTGTTGCAGAGCACAGGCTCTAGGCGCCTGGCCTTCAGTAGTTGTGACACGAGGGCTCTAGAGCACAAGCTCAGTAGTTGTGGCGCACAGGCTTACTTGCTCCACAGCACATGGGATCCTCCCAGACCAGGGCTCAAACCCGTGTCCCCTGCATTGGCAGGCAGACTCTTAACCACTGCGCCACCAGGGAAGCGCCTATCCTTGAAGCTTTTTTTTTTTTTTTTTTTTGATACACGGGCCTCTCACTGTTGTGGCCTCTCCCGTTGCGGAGCACAGGCTCTGGACGCGCAGGCTCACGGGCCTAGCCACTCCGCGGCATGTGGGATCTTCCCGGACCGGGGCACAAACCCGTGTCCCCTGCATCGGCAGGCGGACTCTCAACCACTGCACCACCAGGGAAGCCGGAAGCTTATTTTTTACCTAATATTTTGTACCTCTTAATCCTCTACTTCTGTCTTGCCCCTCCCCCGCACTGGTAACCACTAGTTTGTTCTCTAAATCTGTGAGTCTCCTCCTTTTATGTTTTGTTCACTAGTTTGTTGTATTTTTGAGATTCCACATACAAGTGATATCATACTGTATTTGTCTTTCTCTGTCTGACTTTTTTCACTTAGCACAGTACTCTCCATCCATGTTACTGCAAATGGCTGAGTAGTATTCCATTGTATATATGTACCACATCTTCTTTATCCATTCCCCTGCTGATGGACACTTAGGTTGCTTCCATATCTTGGCTATCGTAAATAATACAAAGCAGTTCATTTTTACCATATCCTTTGTGGTGGGTTGGACGTGGAACCATCTGGTCCTCACCACGGGTGCTGCTGTAGGGTTCCCGGCTGCAGCTGCTGCATTTCCTCCTGCGTCAGGTGTTATGTCCGTCCAGTAGGGAGGGGGCTGTTCATGCCTGTATATGAACTGGAGGAACTCCTGGACCCTCGGAGCACCCTGGGCATTGGGCTAGGTTGGGGTGGGACCTCCTGGGAGGTTTGAAGTGTGGCCCCAAGTCAGTGTCAGAGAAGATAAGGTCATCCCAAGGCTGCCCTCCCTGCCCCATGTTTATTATGGGACGTGACTAGTTAGCATGTGGGAGAAGGGGGTGGAATGGGGATTTCAGCGTGTGAAGGAAGTTTGGGTCATAAGATTCCAGGAACTAAAATGGTTTCTGAACTCTCCATGTTCCTTTGTCCCCCGGCCTCCATCTCCAAGGCACTCCCTTGGGCCCTAAGCAGTGACAGCGACAGGGGACAGGCCTGAACCTGTTGCTTTCCCCTCTTTGCCTGACAGCGCCCATCCCGGCTGAGCCAGAGCCCCCTTCCTTGTCTGCTCACCTTGCCTCCCCGAGGCCCGCCGAGCTCCACCTCTGAAAGCGGGGTGGGGCCCAGCAGGCCAGATGTCTGGCCGCGTTCCCTTCTCCAGGACCTCAGAGCCTTCAGGATATGGAGGCCGCCCTGGTCCTGGAGATACAGGCTGCCGGCCTTCCTCACGTCCCCAGGGTTGACCACCGGTGCCAGCTCCTTCCGCCTTCTCTCGCCAGCACACTCCAGTAGCTCTGAGCCCCAGCTGGGGAAGAGTCTGGTCCCTTTCTTTGCTCAGGCCCCTCCCTGGCAGGATATTCAACCCTCAGACAGCATCAGACCTCTTGTGGTCATCCCACCAAACTAGCCAGCATGATTCAAGTTGACCACCCTTTGCAAAATCCTTAGGCCACACCGCCTCCCTGTTCACAGTCCCCGGATGTGTGCTGACCCTGGGGAGAAGGGTTTGTGAAGCAGCTGTGGGAGCAGAAGGTTTCCTTTCAGGGATTCCTCTGCCTTGCCTGCTTCCTGCCTCTCCAGAGGTCAACACTGGTTTCCCTGGAAACCTTTCAGGGCCCTTGCTCTGGGCAGCAGGAGCCCAGACACCTGGTTGGTGGGGGGGCGGGGGGCCTGCTTAGAGCCAGCCCTCCTCTCTCTCCACCCAGTTGGGTGCACGCTTGAACCTAAGGGGGCCTGCGTTCACCCTGGGGCTTTTCTTCTGAGTAGTCAGCCTTGTCAAGGAGAGGTAAAGGTGGCTAGGGGTTATGGTTATGGGGTTTGATTGATGTGGGGCGATGGGTCTAGTAGCTCCCTGGTCTGTGAGGTCTCTGGACATAGAAGAACCTCACACCTGGATCTTGTTCGTATTTTGGCATTTCGTGTAGCTTGTCTTGTTAAATAAAACCCAGCTGAGATTTATTAGAGAGTCTGGCATATGCATTTTGTTCTGTTCCATTTTGATTCTGTTTTCTCTTTGGATGTCAGGTGCAGCCAGTCGAGTTAGGAAATGAAATATTCAACAAATAGGTAGCCCCCCAGCTGTCCCCCGCAGGGTGTACCAGGCACTGTGGGCGCGTGGCAACCAACAGGCAGCAGAGCAGGGGCCTCTGCCTTTGTAGTTTTCCTTTCTAGTGTGGGAGAGAGGTGACTGAGCCAATAGTACAGAAGATGTCAGCGGGGATGAGGGCTGGGGGAGGGGAGAGGGGATGTCAAGTGTTGCTGTTTTAGGTGCAGGCGGGGTCAGGGAGCTGACTTCTGCAGGGAGACCACGAGAACAGCTGCCTCCGGAGGACATGGCAGATAAAAGCCCCCAAGGTGGGAGCGTATGGGCGAGTTTGAAAAACAGCAAGGAAGCCAGTTTGGCCAAAGCAAACTGAGTGGGGTCGAACTGGTAAAATGAGCCAGAGAGTGTGGCAGGAACAAATCAGGTAGGACCTTGTGGTCCATGGTAGGGACTGGATTTGTTCCGGGATGAGGGGGAGCCAGTGGAAGGTTTTGATTGGAGGGGTGACATGAAACGAATTATTGGGATGCTCTGTGGAGAGCTCTGTAGGCAGCAAAAGTAGAAGCGGAAAGGCCAGTTAGGAGGGGTGAACAGTGGCTTAGGCTGAGTTGCTACGGCTTGGATTGCCTCCATGGTAGTGGAGGGGCTAGGAAGGGGTCCTGTCTGGGAAATGTTGGGAGAGCCAAGCCAACGCGATTAACTGATAAGCTGGGCAGGAAACGTGAGAGGAAGAGGAGTGGAATTTACTCTTCTGTTCACATAAACCCACCATCGTTTTATATTCTTCATCCTCTTCCTCCTCATGGCCATTTCCATTCTCTTCTCATTGGCTGCCATTCCAATGCAGTTAATATATGTCCCCATCCACGTGCATAACCGAAGAATAAATAGTATTGTATTCTCTGTACATATTTGTTTTAAGCTTATCTAAATAGCGTCTTGTTCTGTTTGCTACTTTTTCCACCCTCTGCTATGGTGTTAAGGCCCAGCCAGGTGTCTGACCACTGTTCGTATTCCAGAGTGGACATCCACTGCGTTTGACTTACCCATTTCCCTCATGGTGAACATCCAAGTCGCCACCAACTCCCAGCTGCCACACACAAGTATTATGACACAGCGCATCCCCTTCCAGTGCTGTGAACTGCTAGGAGTGGTTTTGCTGACCCCAGGGGGTGCATGTGTTTAATTTCACCAAGTGAAAGTTGAAAGCCACTTTGCTTTCCAGAGCAGCTGTACCACTCCGTGCATGAGGGGTCCTTGTGCCCCATATCCATGACCACGTTCAGAGGGTTCTGATTTTCTAATTTTTGCAGACCTCATGGATGTATCTCACTGTGGCGTTAATTTACATTTCTCTGGTTATTAGCAAGGTTGAGCATCTTCATTTATTTGTTAGTCGTTTAAGTTCCCCCCACTGCAGACTGCCAGTTCATACCCTTTGCCTAGTTTTCTGGAAAGTCTTTTTCTTGTGTTTGCAGGAATCCATTTTGTGTTCTAGACCTGTCCACTCTAGTACAGTAGCCAGCGGCCACATGTGGCAATTTATATTAACATTAACTAAATGAAATCAAAAATAACGGTTCCTCGGTTACACTATCCACACATTTCCTGTGCTCACTGTTCACAGGTGCTAGTGGCTACCGTATTGGATAGATAGATACGGAACATTTCCATCTTCACAGAAGGCTCTGTCTGACAGTGCTGGGCTAGATGTTAATGTTTGTCTTCTCTATGTTAACTTTATTTGATGTGCTCTTTGTTGAACAGTTTTGATGTATAGCTGACCCTTGAACAGCGCAGGTATTGGGGCACTGACCCTTCATGCAGCTGAAAATCCACATATAACTTACGGTTGTCCCTCCATATCCGAGGTTCCTCTGTATCCTTGGTTTCATATCAGGGATTCAACCAACTGCAGACCATATCACGCTGTAGTATTCATTATCGAAAAAAATCCTTGCATAAGTGGACCCGTGCAGGTCAAACCTGTGTTGTTCAAGGGTCAACTGTAATCAAATCCATCACTTTCTCCCCCAAAGTTCATGTGTTTTGAGTTTTGTTGAAGACTTTCTTTACCTCAAGGTCACAAAGATATTCTCATACATTCTCCTCCAATAGCTTTCTCATTTAGACCTTTAACCCATCTGGAGCTTCCATCTGTGTATGGTGTGAGGTTGGGATTTCACTTTATTTTTCTCCCTATAAAGCAGTAGTTTTCCTAAATTACCTATGTTTTAGTGTTTTTCACTAGATTCTAATAAATCGCAGACGTCCTCTTTATTATTCATGGTGTTGGTTTACTTTTAAGATGAGAAGTTATATTATAAATACTCTGAGTAGAATTTTACTCTGTCCTAGATAAGAGATGCCGCCTCCTTCTATAAGCGAAGCCAGTGCTACAAAGATGCTTTCAGATGCTTTGAGCAGATTCAGGAATTTGATCTAGCCCTCAAAATGTACTGCCAAGAGGAACTTTTTGAAGAAGCTGCTGTGGCAGTGGAAAAGTAAGTGGTTTTATTCTCTTCCTTTCTCCCCCACATCCCCCCAAGCCCTGCCCTCCTGTTGCTCCTTGAGTAGGTGTTGTCTTGCTCTTCTGAAGCGACTTGACCAAGTCACCCTCCTTCCACTTGCGTGGTGACCTCCGTGCTGAATCAAGAACTCCTTGAATACAGTGTCATGAGGAGGGGGGGCAGAAGAAGATGAAGGATGCGTTACGAGTGTCTATAACGTGCCCAGCAATTTCGTGCTTAATGATAGTTCTGTCTTCTCCACCTTTACCTGCTGAGTTGACAATTTCACTGATGTGTGGATGGATAGAGGTCAGAGCACTAGTGGGCGGTCAGGATTCTGCTTCATCGTGATTTACTGGCAGATGCGCAGCCAGGCCCTGATACATATGTGTATGATACATATGATATGTATATACACATGCCCTCAGTTGTAGGACACACAAGTTTCATACATGGCCCGGTAGAGCCTCCTTGAGCCTTCAGCCAAACTGATGTTCCAGAGGTGAAGTGCAGATGGGTGGGGTTAATGGATGACAAGGAATCTAGAAACAGCATGTGGTTGATGCCTGTCAGAGGTCTTCCTGGTGGAGTGTAACAGCTAGAATTGTAGAGTCTGCTGTTCTGTATTTCTGCTCAACAGCTCCTGGAAAAGTAGGCTGTGGCTTAGCTCTGTATTTTCTTTGCTTTCTACCAAATTATACATGTGACAAAATGAACATGATTGACCAGGTGTTCGAAGTTTATATTAAAGTTAGTATTTATTAAAGTATATCATATATTATTAAAAAGCACGTAATTTTCACAAAGTAAATACACTTGTGTAACCAACACCTAGATAAAGAAATTGAGTTTTATTTTTGGAAATGGAAAAGAAGGTGTCTAGTGCCAAGGTTGGTAATTGAGCATATTCCTTTATCCAGGTCTTTGGTTTCATTATGTGGAAGATATACACAGTGTATATGTATTAGTCAGCTCAGGCTGCCGTAATGAAATGCCATAGATCGGGTGGCTTAAACAACAGAAATTTATTTTCTCATGGTTTTGGAGGTTAGAAATCCACGATCAAGGCTCCAGTCAATTGGATTACTGGTGGGAGCTCTCTTCCTGGCTTGCAGACAGCTGCCTTCTTGCTATGTCCTCACATGGACTTCCCCTGGTGTTTAAGCATGGAGGGAGAGAGAGATTGTGGGTGACAGAGAGCTCCCTCTCTGGTGTCTCTTCTTTTTTTGTTTTTTCTTTTCTTTTTTCTTGTTTGGCCACATTGCACGGCTTGTGAGATCTTAGTTCCCCGACCAGGGATTGAACCCGGGCCTCAGCAGTGAAAGCACAGAGTCCTAACCACTGGACCGCCAGGGAATTCCCTGGTGTCTGTTCTTATAAGGACACTAATCCTATTAGATGAAGGCTCTACCCTTATGACCTCATTTAACCTTAGTTACTCCCTTAAAGGCCTCATCTCCAAATACAACCACACTAAGGGTTAGGGCTTCAACATATGAATTTTAGGGGACACAAACTGTCATCCATAACAGGGTGCCCCCTGTGACATTGATTGGGTGCTGTGTACGCTGAGTAATCAACCAGGCCAATTCCCTTGTGAGGCCATATGACAAAACCACCTGAGAGGGTTTTATTGTACTTTCAATTATTTAATCTGTTCTCACTTCTCCAGGAGAGCATTGAATAATCATAGATTTTCCCCAGAAATATTTTTTTAGGGTCTATCATTATTTTGTTTATCTTTATCAGTTTTCCTGAGGTATTCAACTGACTCTTTTTAATGATATGTTGAGTTGAGATCTAATGTCGTCAATATTAATTGGAGCCTCACACTTGATTTTTCTGAGTGTCTTTTGAATGGTCTACATACTGTATGTAGAATTCAGTGGCAAACTGGCCTGACTCAAAATGTAATGAGGACATTTTAGATTTGAAAAGAAAATACCTAAGAAAATTTTCTTAGTTTAAGAATTTTTTTTCCTTTGGCCACGCCGCGTGACATGAGGAATCTTAGTTCTCTGACCAGGGATCGAATCCAGGCCCCCTGCAGTGGAAGCATGGAGTCTTAGCCACTGGACCACCAGGGAGGTCCCGAAAAATTTTTAAACTGGTTGTAAATACCCCCTACTCCATCAGCCAAAGCTCACAAGAGAGGCTAATCCTCAGTTACACCCCTTCACAGAGGGCCTGTTATATGAAGGGATCTGATATTTGTGGGATGACCCTGGGGCAGCAGGAGGTCCCTGGGCACCTCTCTGGTTGTGAGGAAATGTGTTTTGTCTCCTGTGAGAGTTCAAAAGTAAGCATGTTTCATTGGATTGGCCCAATGCCTTGAAAATTCGTATGTGGGGTATACTCACTTTGATCAGCAGAGTCAAGAGGAGCTTGACTTTGGGGACTTCGGGGCTTCATTCATCTCACACTAACTCAACCGCTTACATTCCTGGCAGAAGAGAAAAGTCACAGGTTGGTTAATAAGAGGAAGATTGATGTAATGGCTGGTGTGTCTGCAGCCCCCATCTCCACTCTTTCTCATTAATCAGGTATCAGACTCAACAGGGTTGTGAACCCAAAGTGATTAGCAAGCTTTTATGCAAGTTTAAGGGATTTTTTTCAAGGATGATTTTGGCTATGCATAATTTCTGCCTTACAGATTGACTTTCCAGCGTAATTGTTACTTGCCTAGGTTGCAACTCCACTATATTTCTTTTTTTTTCTTTTTTGTTTATTTTTTCTTTTTTTGTTTTTTATTCTTTTTTTGGCTTTTGGGAGGGGTTTGTTCTTTTGTGTGTGTGTTTCTTTTTTGGTTTTTTTTTTAGTATTTTTTTCTTTTTCTGCAACTCCACTATATTTCATTAATTAAGCATACTATTGCTTGGTTCCTTTGAGGAATAAAGAATTAATTTTATCAGTGTAAAATGAAGCCTTGATAAAGATGCTGGATAACTTTAGGTCCTATTCTGCAGGTCCTATCTACAAATGGTCATTTTATGTTGAGTTGTTCTGTGCTGCATTTTATAAAGTTTCTGTTGGGTGATACTGAGTTGACATTGGTGTTGTCTGTCTGTCGTTGCAGGTATGAAGAAATGCTAAGGGCCAAGACCCATCCCATTTCCAAGCTCTCCTATTCAGCCAGCCAGTTTTACCTGGAAGCTGCAGCCAAGTACCTGAGCACGAATAAGATAAAGGAGATGATGGCTGTGCTCTCGAAGCTTGACACGGAAGACCAGCTGGTGTTCCTGAAGTCTCGGAAGCGGCTTGCAGAGGCTGCCGACCTGCTCAACAGGGAAGGTCGGAGGGAAGAGGCCGCCCTGCTGATGAAGCAACATGGCTGCCTCTTAGAGGCTGCCAAGCTCACCGCCGACAAGGACTTCCAGGCCTCATGTCTGCTGGCGGCCGCCCGCCTCAACGTGGCCAGGGATTCTGATGTCGACCATACCAAGGCCATCCTCAGAGAAGCCCTGGACCTCTGCCATCAGACCAATCAAGCGTCCGGCATCGCCGAGGCCCACTTCCTGCAGGGGGTGATCCTGAGAGACTTTCCAAAGCTCAAGGACGCCTTCCTGAGGTTTGATACCCTCAACCACTCGGCAGGGGCAGTGGAGGCGCTCTACGAAGCCGCCAGCCGCTGTGAGGCCCAGCCCGAGGATGTCCTGGCCCTGGCTCCAGCGGGCCTGGAGGTCCTTCTCAGTCTGGTCAGGGCCCTCAAAAGAGTGACCAACAATGCCGAGAAGGAGATGGTCAAGTCTTGCTTTGAGTTTTTTGGGATTTCGCAGGTGGATGCCAAGTACTGCCAGATAGCTCAAAACAACCCCGGACCCATATTAAGAATCATTTTTGACCTGGATTTGAACTTGAGAGAGAAGAAAACGAAAGAGCATTTCTTGATAATGACGGACCAGGTGAAATTAGCCTTAAACAAACACCTTCTGAGCAGGCTGTGTCAGATCACACGGAACCTGCTTGGGAAGACCTACCTGGGCGTCTGCACAAGGTTTATCGTGGGCTTAAAATGCGAGGATGGACACTGTGAAGATTTCCACAGGCCTTTGCGGCGTCATGAGGCCAAGTGTTTGGTTCAGACAAAAATACACCTGGTGGCGATCAGCGGATTGCTTTTGGAAGCCAAAAAAATATTCCCTAAAGTCTTAGCTAAAGAACTTGAAAAAATCGATGATATTTTGTCTCCGGATAAATATGGCCTTTGCAAATCCCTGCTGAATGTTCTCTTCCCTAAGCATTTCCATCAGAGAGTATTGTCAGAAAACCCCATGGCATGCAAAGAAGTCCTGAAACCACGTTACAGATCCTTCCGGTCCTACAGGTCTGCCCTGAAAGAGTACATCCATGTCCTATTTCAAAACGAAACGGCTCGAAGCCGCCGGGAGTCCACAGACCTGTGGCTGAGCGCCATGCAAGCTTTCCTTCTCTCTTCTAGCTACCCTGATGAGCTTGAAAAGCTGCTCCACCAGGAGGAGGACCAGTACAACCGGGAACTCAAAGCCCTCCAGGCTGAAAAAGAGGAAAGGAGCACGGGGAGAGGCAGCAGGATGAAAGGAATAGAAGGGAAATTTGGCATGCTGACGCCCAACAAGGATGATGAGAGCGTGGAGAAGACCCACCTGTGCTTCATCCGGCTGCTGGAGGATTCCATCCACCAGTTCTACGTGTGCAGGAACCCAGAAGACTACAAGAGGCGCTTTTTCCGTTTCATGAACGTCCTTGTCAAGAGATGCAAAGAGCCACTCATCCCCAGCATTGGGAACACGGTGGCCCTGCTGGAGTTCCAGTTCATCCACTGCGGGGCGGTCCTGGCCCGCCTCTGGAAGAACGCTGTCCTGTGCCTCCCTAAGAGCTACATTGCACTGTTGCACTACTGGGAGTTCCTGTTCAGCAAGAAGGACCGGGAGCCTGGGGGTGTGTTTGCCATCATTCAGGAATACAGACCCAAGGACGTGACCAGAGCCATTCAGGATTTCCGGTTCCACCTGTCCTACCTCGTCAAGGTGCTCTGCGGCCGCGAGAACGAGAACTTCAATGTGCTGCTCGATGCCTTCAGTGAAATTGACTACCTGGTGTCTGGGGAGGCAGAGCGGACGCTGGTGCTGTGCTTGGTGATGCTTGTGAACACCGAGGGGGTGCTGCAGCCGTCATGCAAGCCTCTTCTGTCAAGCCACTTCCAGGAGATCGAGGCCAAGCTGCAGCTGATGAGCAGGAACTTCCCGGGCCGGGTCCCCGAGAGGCTCCTCAGAGTGGTGAAGCGGGTGCAGCCGGCGGTCAACGTGAAGTCTGTGATGGAGGCGCTGCAGGACCTGCTCTTGGAGCGGGATGAAGAGTACCTGATGGACTGCCACTGGCAGTGGGACAGCGGGCACACCAAAGGGACCACGGTCCGAGGCCTCTACCACGAGGAGGTCAGACTGAGCCGCCTGTTCTCTGAGGACCCCATGGGCTACTTTGTCGAACCCGAGTGCGAGGTAGGTCAGGACGAGATGGAGGAGCTGGCCTTGGAAGACCGGGACCACCTCCTTGCCACCATCCTGTCGCAGAAGCAGCGGAAGGCCTCCATCCAGCGGAAGCTGCGGAGGGCGTACCTGGTGGTGTCCCTGTGCATCAGCTGGAGGAGGAGGGTGGGGGCCCAGGCCGAGCACTTCAGGGAGGGGGGCAGGGAACCTGGGGCTGGGAGCTTCAAAAAGGCCGATGTGGACAGGACCCAGTGTGACCTGTGTGGGGTGAAGTTCACCCGTGGGCCCGAGAACTATTTCGGCTCTGATCAGGCATTTGAGGGAGTGGCTCCTGAGGCTGTGGCCCTTTCCGGGGCCGAGCTGGAAGACGAGCAAGGTCGGGAGAGGAGCAGTGAGTCTTACGAGCAGCACATCCGCCTGCAAAGCCACCAGAGGCAGCAAGCAGCCTACCAGAAGTACTCAGACTTTTTCCACAAGAAGGTGGACCCGGCTATTGATGAAGGCAAGCTGGTGGTGCAGGACATGGAGCAGAACGTGTGGGTCCGCAGCCACCTGGGCTCCAAAGAGAACAGCCACGTGTTGCAGAGGAAGGTCCAGGAGAACATCAAGAAGGTCTCGGACATGGTGGAGGATCTCTACAGGCGGAAGGCCTGGGCTGGTGGTAAGGGCCCTCAGAAGTGGGGTGCAGATGGTGTCAGAACCTGGGCTTTGAGAACACATGTCCGACTCCAGTCCTTTGTAGTGATGTCTGACCTGGGGATGATGGAATCTTGGCATTAGCAGAAATACAAGTGAGGACCATGCGTTCTCCAATTACAGCAAAGCCCCATTGTTTGGACCACCCCTCCCACAGTTAACAATGTGTCATCATCTTGGGTCAGAATGGTTTCCCCTGGCACGACAGACAAGAAAAATGTTTGCTAACCAATTCTATGTAGAGCATAGAGGGGGAATGTTTCAAGTCTTGAGGAAACTTTTTTTTTTTTGAGGTACACGGGCCTCTCACTGTTGTGGCCTCTCCCATTGCGGAGCACAGGCTCTGGACGCACAGGCTCAGTGGCATGGCTCACGGGCCTAGCCGCTCCGCGGCATGTGGGATCCCCCCGGTCCGGGGCACGAACCCGTGTCCCCTGCATCGGCAGGCAGACTCTCAACCACTGCGCCACCAGGAGAGCCCTTGAGGAAACTCTTTAAACGTGCCCTGATTCATTCATTCAGTGATTGTTTCTTGAGCACCTACTATGTGCTGAACCCTTGACTAAGATCTAGAGGTACGTAGCTGATCTCTTCCTTTTAGGAGGGTCCTCACACCATACCCAGTGTGAGCTTTTAATAAGAATTCTTATGTGGTCTGTGAATCAGATTTCCTCTGACATCCTTATTAGCTACATCTTAGCAATGCTGAGTGGAAGTTATGTATAAAATCAGTGAAATTGCATATTTTTAAATCATTCTAGAATTCAGACACTCTGGTTTAAGATAATCACTGTTTGAACAAAAGCTTCCTCGAAAGGCTTGCTACTGGCAGTGTCTCCAGACGGGCAGGACTGGTAATCAGGCTGGCATCTACTTGTGGTTTCTGCTCCTGGTGGCAGACAGTGGCCTTGTGCTGCCCCTCTCCACAGGGGAAGCAGAGACGAGCTCCCAGGAGCTGGGGGCTTTGGCTCTAGTACTGAGTGTCCTGGTCCCTACAGCCGCCCTTTCACTCAGAGCTCTCGTTCTTTGGTTCCCTAGCGGAGGAGGTCATGGCTCGGCTGGTCAGCGTCCTGATCCTGTCCGTCAGGGATGCGCGGGAGTGGCTGAGGAAAACAGAGCTGCACTTGAAGGAAGAAGGTGAGGAGTCCTTCACCCCAGGGTGAGGCTCTGGGTCTTGTGGTCCTTGATTCTGCTGGCTCCCAGGTCAGTCTGAAGTAGGGCCGCCTGTGATGTGAGCAGTCACCGCCCCCAGTGACTCAGGTCAATAGTGATAGAGTGGCAGGGTTCCCCCATCTGACTGTGAGGGCTGTTATTCAGGGCTTGTGCCAGTTGCTTTTCCAAAAACATTTGCCACTCATGAGCTGTTATCAGTGATGCTCTGTCACTACTCCCATGGTGGGCAAAGTGTTGCAAAGCCATCCCTAGATAAATGTTTGCCTGTGCAAACCATTCATGTAAGTCCATGAATATGTATTGAGTGTCTAGAATGTATCAGTACTGTTCTGGGCTTGGGGATATAAAACAAATTTGTGAACAAAACACATAAAATCATTGGGGAAACTTGCATACATCTTCCTTCAGAGGGTTTAAGGCTGGTGTATAGTGAGTTGGGTTTCTTTCCCGACAGTCAGCCTTATCTTGCCGAGTTCTGTTTGATCTAGAAAGTCTCCCCCTCTTGGGGAGACCTTATTTCTTCTTCCTCCCAGTATCTCACCTGCCCCAGATTGCCCTTCTGTGAGTCCTCACAATCCAGAGGCTGCTGGAAAATCCAGACCCCCGAGCTGGGGAAAACTGGAAATGTCTGTGCCAATAAAAAATCTTTAGATTATAGTCACTTCTGGCACTATGACTTTTGTGATTGTTTCAAACAGGAGAATATAACTGGGATACCAGCTCAAGGCTGAGGTTGATTTTAGGCTTTGTTTGACAAATTTTTCATTTAAAGGGCCTCTAAAATAAGGCCAGAGGAACTAGCCTGTAAAAGAACATTCTGGAGAAGGGTGTTTACTTTGGCTCTGCCTGTTTTTTTTTTTCTTTAATTTAAAACAACGATTACAGAGACATCAGGTTTTCCTAGGATGTTATATGTTGCAGTAGAGTGAAAAAGATCACCATTCTGCACTTCATTTCTGTTTTTTTTGCTTTTTAAACAGGTGTCGTTCAAGAAGATGATTACGAAAATGAAGTGGAAGACTTTGGTGAGCTCCGTCCCAGAAGGCGTTTTCGGAAATGTGCAAAGTGGAGAAAGTAGTAACGTCCACCCGGCTGCTGCTTCCTAAACCTTCAGGACGTTCCATCCTGACTTAGAATCCGAAGTGCTGGGGCAGATGAGGAGAAGAATATACATTAGCATAAGAAGTGGCGGGAGGGGTCTGACAATGCCTTTGCTTTTCATTCTTGTCATTTCTCTCTCTGTGGTGGCTCAGGGTCTGACTGCTCCCTCAGAGCAGGGGCCTCTTAAGTGTTTTCCAAGTTCGAGTCCAGCAGTACTGGGTCCCCCTAAAAGAGGCTCAGGCGAGAGGAGTCATAGCTGGAGGGAACATTGGGATCCACCCCCCGAGGCCCCCGGGTTCTCTGGCTCATGATCACCATGACACTGGTCAGTAAGTAGCAGGGACATCCCTCACCTCAGAGTTGCCACTGCCCTGGCCCGGGAACACTGCCCCCGGATCCTCTCATCTCTGTTCATGCTGCTGGCCACCCCCGACCCCAGGCCACACTCTGGTCATCTCTGAGCCCACTTGTGGCTTAATTCCTTCTGTTATATATGTTAGCCTTTTCTCTCGGTGGCAACGTTTCTGCCTGCCTTCCCCCCATTGTTTGAGACCATCCTCAGCTGCCCGTGCAAGTCGCGATTAGACTACCTCAGAACGTAGTCAAGAATTCCCCATTGTCTTCTGGGCGACCAGCCTCAAGACCAGCCCCCTAGAATGAAAGGCTGGGGGATGTTGGCGGGAGTTCCCAGCCTGTCTCTCCAAGGTTGTCCCAACTCTACCTTGGCTCTGGTGCAGACATTCCAAACAGTGTTTTGTATGTAGCCCTCTACGTCTGGTTTCCTTGGGTCTCCCTGGCAAGTTAGCTGTCCTAGCTTAGCTTGACATTCCGATGAGTTTTCCCCCACTGAGCTCTCCACGGGAGCACCAGGACCTGCAGAGCTGGAGGTTGGGGACAGATAGACAGAGGAGAAGCCAGCCTTGTGGTGCCCATCCAATAGGATTTGGCCATGAATCACTGCCCTGTGGCCAGCAGGTCTGGGAAGAAGAAGGGGCCGTGGGCCTGTTTGCGGGAGGCCGTTGCTGACCACTGAGCCTTCGGTATGTCCCTTTCTGGAAGCTCTTCCGCCTCTCTCATGGTCACTTCCCTCTCTGTCCCCCACCCTTCAGCCCGGCCTGGTGCCAAAGGTCAGGCTCACATGGGTCCGTCGCTGTTTCATCGTCACCACAGAACCAGCCTTCTCCCCGTGCTGCTGCTGCTTTGGCTACTCTTTGTGTTTTTCTTCATTGTCTTCCTAAATGACTCTGTTTCCTTGAAATGTATGGTATCTAATTTTTATTAGTTTATAGTTCTGATTTTTATTCCAGGTGTTTTTATAAACTTTACTTGCCAGGAAAAAAAAAAACCAATCAAATCTTGCTGTATTATCACATTTTATAAAGTTAAATCATTTCTCTTACATTTCTCTCCACTTGTTTATTTCTCATCTCTACTTAGAGAGTAAAGGGGTAAATCGTGGAGCAGGTTCTTTCTGGTCAGCTGGTGAACAGAAGCTTGCCGTGTCTTCCAAAACTGAGAAATCCAGGGGCCCACAGATGCAGCTGACTGCACCATCTCTTGAGGGCCTGCCTGTGTAAATTCTTTCCCTTTGGGTGTTTCCAAGCAGGCAGGGTGTGGACTGGAAGGGGTTTTGTCCATGCCCCATAACAAGAACATTTCTCTTGGAGACGGGAGACCTGGAATTGAATCCTGGTCCTGCCCCAAGGAGCTGTATAGCCTGGGACAAGTCAGACCCGGTCCACACTCCCTGAGGGCTAGAATGCGGGACCACCCCCGAGGGACTGGGGATCTGGTGTGGCGGGTTTGGGGCACAACATTTAATAACAACACAGCATTGTGCCTCTTGTGCTGGTCATTTCTCCTCACGCATCTGTCTCCTTCAGGGTTTTTGCAAGATGGGAATCTGTCATTCATGGGTTCGCCAGCCATGACACCATCTTAATCTCAATGCCTAACCTCTCTCTCTCTCTCTCTCTCTCTCTCTCTCACTCACTCACACACACACACACACACACACACACTCACTCACTCACTCACTCACTCACTCACTCACTTACTTCTCCCTGGCCGTCTCCAGCAGGCTGACTCAGGGTCTGAGTTGCCTGCGGTGTGTTCCCAGATCGATACCATGTAGTTGCCAGAAAGCCACCCCTGGGTTGGCCTTAAGTTCCTGATCCAGAGGATGGGTAAATCAACTCAGCAAGTAAGGTTGCTCTCCCTCTGCCACAAGTATCTTTCCTCAGCCCTGAGGCTGTCTTTGTCCGATCCTGTCCCTCTAAACGTGCTTCGGAGATTCTGCCTGTAGAGTGCAAGGCAGGCGGGGACACCAGGAGCCATCTCCCCACCCAGCAGCCCCCCGTAGCAGCCGAGAGGTCGAACGTCCATGGGGGGGGGTCTCCCTGTTGAACTTGACAGACCCGCCCACCTTAACCACAGCAGAGACAGCAGGCCTGCCAACAGCAGTAGAGAGCTGAGCCTCACTCCCACCCGCCGCCCAGAAAAACTTGTCTCCTCGCCTGCTAAGGGGGAGGGAAAGCCATCAGCCAGGTACTGGGTGTTCTTTAGGTGGGTTGTTGTTGACAGACCTGCCTCCTGGTTCTGCAGAATCCTAACTACTCAGAATCCTGTGTTCTCTGCTTAAGACACAGCATCTCACCCTCCTCAGGGCTGATGTGACCTGAGCATCTGATAGGACCTTGGTGGGGGGATGGGCTGCACTAAAAGGAGAACTGTCATCACGGGATCTTGGAAGTGAGCCATTAAAATTGAAATTTGGCTTCTTTTACCGGCCATGGGCGTTCAGAGACGTTATTTAAAATCTCTGAGCCCATTTAGGCATTTATAAAATGGAAATAATGACACAAGCTTGGATCTTGCATGTAATTACATTATCTTCCCTCCTCCCCTGCCTCCCTTCCCTAGTGGGACCAAGAATGCAAAAAAAGATTCCAGGAAACTATTTCCGGGGCAGGGAGGGGTGGTCATGAAGGATGATGCGCTCTGGGGACAGCTGCCTGGACAGAGGTGGGGACATTTCTGAGAGGGCTTTGTTCCCAGGGGCCTAAGCTTTTTAGAGACTGAGACTATTTTTAGCCCAAGTTTTTGTGATTCTGCAGGACAGCTGTTTCAGGCATGTATGTCGGCCACCCTGTGGTATTTGGAGTCATTTTAAGGTTAGGGAGTGGGATAGGGGAAGAGAATGAGAATAACTCCCGAGACGTTTCCTTTGTGGCTACTCTAGAGCGTCTGGAGGGGCCAAGCAGGTGAACACCCTTTTTTTGTTTGGCTGTGCCACGCAGCATACAGGAATCTTAGTTCCCCGACCAGGGATAGAACCCGTGTCCACTGCAGTGGAAGCAGAGTCTTAACCACTGGACCTCCAGGGAAGTCCCCAGATAAACATCCCTTTTTACACTTCAAGTTGAGAGTCAATGTCTGCCCACTTTTCCATTTTTCTACCATTCCGTTTGCCAAAATGAAATCATGATGGAGAAAAGATGGGCGACACCCGCCCTGATGAGGCTGTAGGAGGTGGGCTTACCCATGGCAGCGGGAACAAAACAAGGACGGCCTTCCTGGAGGCCATGCCGACAGTATCTGTTAAGTTTGAAAACGGATTCAACTTTGGACCCAGCATTCCTACATTTTGTTTTTTAATTGCTATCATTTTTAATTGTGGTAAAATACACACAAGCAGTTTACTGTCTTCATCATTTTTCAGTGTTAAATACATTCACACTGTTGGGCCCACCATCACCATCCATCTCCAGAACTTTCGTACTTTGCAAAACTGAAACTGTACCCATTGCACAACAACTCCCCACTTCCCCTCCGCCCAGCCTCTGGCACCCTCCATTCCACTGTCTGTGTCTATGATTTTGACCACTCTAGGGACCTCAGGGAAGTGGAATCATACAGTATTCGTCCTTTTATGACTGGCTTATTTCACTTAACATAATGTCTTCAAGGTCCATCCATGTTGTAGCATATTGCAGAATATCCTTCCCTTTTAAGGCTGAATAATATTCCATTGTATGTATATTATCAGCATTTTTACTTTCAGGGATTTTTTTTTTTTTTTTTGGCCATGACTCGTGGCCTGCAGAACCGTAGTTCCCCGACCAGGGATCGAACCCATGCCCCCAGCAGTGGAAGTACAGAGCACTAATCACTGGACTGCCAGGGAATTCCCTAGGGATTTCTATTAGCGAAACATTCCTAGAAGTGCCCAAATAAATGTCCACTTCTGGAGCCTCAGGAGAGGACAAAATTGCAGACAACTCAAGTATTCAGCTGGGGTGTGGCTAAACATTGTGAATATGGGTCAGGTTTTAGAAGGATGGAAATGCACTGGCATGGAAATGTAGTGAAGGTCAATTGCTCCCTGAAAACTCAAGCTATGAAGCGGAGGCTCTGTGGTTCAATCCACTTTTGTAAAACAAATAAAAATTTAATTCCAAATTGTTGTTGATGGTGATCTTGAGTGCTCTGTAAGACGTGGGATTTTAAAAATAGTTTGGAGTCTACGTGTGGTCACAAAAAACAAAGATATTTATGGAGGTCAAAACGGAGAGGTGCAGGGGGGCAAATATTTGTTGCTCAAAGAAGCAGTCAGAGAAGAACATGCCCCCCATCGACTCAGGTGCTTACAAAGCGATACTAAGAGGTGATGATAATCCAGTAGGAAAGGATGCTCTTCAAGACACCCCTTGAGGCCTCACAGATCGACTCTGTCCTATGCTTCTCATCCAACTGATCCCATCCAACTGGTGTGCATCTGCAGCCAGCAGTAAATAAGAGGGCACCTCAGCTTCTAAGGTTGTCCATCAATTACACCTTGAACTTTATCACCTGACCCTGCTATGTCCTATTCTTAGTAATCTTGATTCAAGGATACTCCCCGAGAGCATCCTTGCCCTTGTGTCTCCCAAATGATGGCATCTTCCTGCTGCCTTCCCTAGCTTCTTTCCTAAGCTCTAAGGACACACTCACCTAGCTGTGGGGCTTGAGACAGAGCAAACAGCAACAAGAACAGCTGTCGTTTAGTAAGTGAGTACTTCAGTGGTGGCTTATACAGGTACCACCCTAGTGAGTACTCACAGCAACCCCATGAGGGAGACGTCATGATCACACCCATCACAGATGAGAGCTGAGGCTCTAAGAGCTCCATCTAGCCCTGTCCCTCAGGACTCTCCTCTCCAGCACTAGCCCGTGGGGATCACAGATAAGTTTGTTTGAACTGTACACAGATAAAAAGGGTAGAAGTTTTCTTGAAATAAAAACAGTTTTCTTCCATCTTCTATTCCACCAATTTCCTCCTCCCTTTAGTTTTCCTTCATGCAGATGTCATCGTGTTTCCAATTTTCTGGGGTCCTTTGACCATTCTGACTCCCGATCTTTCAGGTGCTAATTTGGCATCGGTGGGGGGAGCATCTGGTTTTTGTCACTGCGCACAAAGTCCCTTTCCCTGGGTGAGAGCTTCAGGGCTTCTTTCCCACCATGTCTTTGGACTCATCGGCCCAGGAGTGGGACCCTGGGGCCAGTACAGGGCTCAGCCATATCCAAGGGAGGGAAAGAGCCTCTCACGTAGCATGTTCCTGACTTTACAGAGGAGGAAACACAACAGACCTGGTTGGTGACTTTTTCCCTTTTACTCAAAGCTTCTGGGTTAGAGCGAGGGGGAAACACTTTATCCCTCCCTCTGGGGCTGCGAGATGTCTGAACAGCTGGACGAAAGGGAGAAGATGCAGTGTGCCTTCCTCAAGTTTGTGTGCCTGATGCCAAACATCGGAATCCTTGGAATCAACCACGGGATGGGTGACCTTGATCATCAATTCTCTCAGCTCATCAAAACTCAGCTCTTAAGGACCCAAGTCAGGTTAGAGTTTTTAGGGACACCTGAGTTTGTAATTGAGGCATTTTCTGGAAGAACTCTAGTCTTCCTCCTGTCAAGGGCTTCAGATAAAATTTTGAAAGAAGAAATCCTATCAGAATAAAAGTAGACTCTGGAGATGTTAGTCTGTCAGGCCGTCTATGCTGCAGGAGTGGGGAATGTGGCCGGGCCCCAAGGGCACAGCTGTGAGTAGGCAGGACACGTGTGTGTGTGTGTGTGTGTGTGTGTGCGCGCGCGCGTTGTGTGCGTGCACGTGTGTGTGTGTATAGGGACCAGGACATGGAGGAAGAAGGTGCATGTGGCTGAATTTCTCATCCCTTCTGTTCCTCCTTTGTATTTAACTCAAAGGAAGAAAAAATGCACAGGTTGCCCGGGGGTGTCCAGGTGGAATGAAGCCACCACAGTTTAGTCCAAGTGAATGGCAATCCGCAAATATATCTGAGAAAGAGTCTTTGCCAAGGGATGAACACTGTTTGTCTACCCTTTGTACAGGAGATATTTTTAAAAGTCAAGTGAGAGCCTGCCATCTGAAGGGTCTACACACCCTTTTTTCACCCTGCACTGATAAGAGTAGGTGTGTGGGGTAGGGTTGTCAGGGAGGGGCAGGGGGAGATCTGTGCAGTGCGGAGGCGGCTGCCTTTTCTACATATGGAGAGGAGAACTATAGCCCTTCTTGGCTAGGGCTGTCACCCCACTAATGATAACCAGGTATATTGGTCTGTTTATATCGGGCTGCCATAAGAAAGTACCACAGATTGGAGGGCTTAAACAATGAAAATGTATATTCTCACTTCTGGAGGCTCGAAGTCTGAGATCAAGGCATTGGCAGTTTGGTCTTTCCTGAGGCCTCTCTCCGTGGCTTGTAGACGGCCATCTTCTCCCTGTGTCTACACATGGTCCTCCCTCCATGCATGTCTGTGTCCAAATTTCCTCTTCTTAGAAGGACACCAATCCTACTGGATTAGGGCCCACCCCAATGACCTAATTTAACTTAATCACCTCTTTAAAGACTGTCTCTCTAAACACAGTCACATTCTGAGGTACTGGGGGTTAGGATTTTAACATACAAATCTGGGGAGAGGAACTTAGCCCATGGACCAGGTTATGGCATCAGCTTTTCTGAGCCACTCGAGGAAGAAGGAGTTTGGTTGAACCATTAGCCTCAGTTGTCAAGTCACAGAGAGCAGAGCCTGGGATGAAAGTTCTGGCTGAGCAAAGGGGACCAAAGGCTTTAGTCATCTGGTCAACTAGGATGCTGCAGGTGCTGGAGGAGCTTGGACAACTGGCTGGCAGGGGCGCAGGAGCGGTAATAAATGCTTTCCTTTGAGCTCTGCCTTCTGCCTCCTTTCTGTCTTTTCTGATCTTACTCCCAAACGTCTCCATCACTCCTGGGGCCTCAGTTTCCCTGCTGTGCTCATCACTTCTCAATCAAGTCTTCCTGTCCCAACACCTCTTCCAAAGACCTGCTGATTCCTTCTGAAAGTTCAAGGTGTAGGAGGTGCTATCTTTCTGGGAACCAAGTCTTCTGTCACTGATTATGTGTCATTTGCTTTCATTTTTTAGAGAAAGTCTTCTTTCAACCATATCTTGAATTTTTCATTACCAGTAATTTCCATTTGTACTCTTCAACTTTTGTTTTCCTGAAGACTAAGATAGTGTCTGTTCCTGCAAGGCATTTGATTGATGTTAACCTTGTTTTGCACTAGAGATCTCTAGAGATCTGAGGCACCAAGTTCTGTAGACACGAAGGAATACAATGAATCCCACCCGTCCCTTTAAACAAAGGTTATCTTGCTGCCAAGTGCTGTGGAATTATATAATTATCAGTTTTGCTTTGTTAGATAATTGTGATATTTAAATGCTTTCCTGAAAATAGCTTTTAAAAAATTTACATTTTTATACCTTCTCTGAAACTTAGGGATCATTTAAGGTTAGTTTTTTGTTTTTTTTAATTTTTATTTATTTTTGACTGTGGTGGGTCTTCGTTTCTGTGCGTGGGCTTTCTCTAGTTGCGGCGAGCGGGGGCCACTCTTCATCGCGGTGCGTGGGCCTCTCACTGTCGCTGCCTCTCGTTGCAGAGCACAAGCTCCAGATGCGCAGGCTCAGTAGTTGTGGCTCAAGGGCCTAGTTGCTCTGCGGCATGTGGGATCTTCCCAGACCAGGGCTCGAACCCGTGTCCCCTGCATTGGCAGGCATATGCTCAACCACTGCGCCACCAGGGAAGCCCCTAAGGTTGGTTTTTTTTCCCCCAATTTTCTTGTTGCTAAAATGCTGCAAGAAATGACATTATTAATAATGAACCAGAACAAAGTTAGGACATTTTTTTTCCATCTTTATTCTCTTCTCTAACACAGAAGAGGCTCTTTCATTTCCCTGGGTCTCCTGTTCTCCACCTACTCTCAGTGTAAGTGGGATGGTCTAAAGATTCATGGAACACTTGCAAAATTCTTGAAATTTCAGACTGGGAAAGTTCTATGCAAGTGTGGAAAACAAAGAACAGGACTACACACAGAACAATGGCTATCCAGACGCAGCCATGGCTGCCCTGCTTTCATAATGCAAAAATAGCTATGCTGCAGTCGCTTTTTGTTTGTTTTTAATATGCTTATTTGAGAATTTATTCTGTTTTGAAATTTAGACAACTCATGGGAATTTGGATCACACCATTTACCAACTTTAGGTTCAAAAAAATCATCACAACTTTCAAATATTACAAAGCATGACATTAAAAACTCAAGATTAATAATAATAGTTTCAGATCACCTAGGAGAAGAGTATTTTTTTCCCCCCACTAAGGTATCTATATCTGCCAGCTTGAATAGTAGGTCATGCTAACTCTCCAGCTGTTTTCTTTTCTAACTCTTTGCTTCTACTAAATCATAATTTTAGGCACACAGGACACCAGAAGGTATATTGATAGCTCTGTTAATTGGTTTGGATATTGGAGCAATTTCTTACAGAAGGCTGTACTCCAAGGCTGCTAGGCCGACAGTTACACTGCATTGGGATCCCAGGAGGGTGAATGTTTGAACACCGCCTGCAGTCCTGTTCTGCCCTTGATTGACTTGGCCCAGGAAAGAATTTCTTCATGGTCTGGTACAGTGTTTGAATGTGACTTTTTAACAGGTTCAGTAATATACTGACTTCTTTCTCTGATGAATGAAGAAAATAAATGTTGAGGAAAAAATCCTGCTTGGTGATAGAATCTTTTGTACCACAGTTCAACCTCCTTGTGAAATTCTGATACCTCTTTTTTTTTTGGCCATACCGTACAGCATGTGGGATCTTAGTTCCCCGACCAGAGATCAAACCCGAACCCCCGGCAGTGGAAGCACGGAGTCCTAACCACTGGACTGCCAGGGAATTCCCCTGCTATCTTATTTTCAACATTTACAATTGTGACGTTTGAGATTAGAAGCTCAACCGTCTCTAAGCATGTCACTGACACTTGCCCGTTGGAATCACAGAAGAGGTCTTTCTTTACATTATCAGCGACATGAAAAAAACCATTATTATAACCTCATCCTCCTCTCCATAATTTAATGGAAGCACACCTCTTCTTGACTGCCATCATACTTGAGTATGTTTCATATAAATCATGCAAAACAGATTCTTGTTGCCCATTTCTTCTCACAGCATGCCAAGAGGGCAGAGGCTAAGTCGCTGTGATTTGATCATGCTCGTGATTTTCAGTGGCTCCCTTGACATGATACCCCAACCAGATGGCATGTTGATGACCACTGCCTGACCTCTGTCAATAAAGCTATGTATGGACTGGCCAGCAGCAGCAGGCCCTGAACTGTACAGAAATACTCTTTTTTGCTTCAGGTGTGGCTGATGCTCCATTAACCCCGACCCAACACTTGTTTTCTAGTTTACAACAGAGCTGCGCAAACAATCTCTCCTCCTGCTGCATGAAAGTCATTGAGCGCTTCTCCCTTGTGTATGTGCCATGCTTGTGTCAACAGTTAGATTACATTTTGCAGTGTTTTGTCCCAATCTGAGTTGAAGAAACTTCTATCATGCACACACACACAATACAGGTTGCTCCTTCCTCTTGTATGTCCCACCGATTTTACGGGACTTCCTATGCTGTCATTTGGTAAGGACTTTTGCCAATAACCATCTCTGCTTTGTCTCTAGGCATAATTTTGTCCCGACTACTGTGGTTGATTTTACAAGATACTTACTCCTGTTTTTGCTATAAGGAGTTCAAAGTGGAGTGATACACGAGAGCCTTCTTCTTTTTTTCAGCCATTAATTAATAGTTGGTCAGTTTCACACTGGAATATGTGACTTATTCTGGGGTGAGTGGGGAGGATTTGGTTTACCTGTAACTGTGGTTCTGTCACTGTGCTCAGTTTGAGAATAACAAATGTATAGATAACTTCCTGCCGACTGTTTGACAGTTTCAAGATAGACAGTTCTTGAGCATTAGGGGTCAGTAGATTGCTGATGCAGTGATGATCAGATTTCACATATTCACTGTTGAGGCTCCTACTTGCTTTATTTATTTATTTATTTAAATTTTATTTTATTTTTTGGCTGCACTACCCAGCTCGCAGGGTCTCAGTTCCCCAACCAGGGATTGAACCCGGGCCCTCAGCAGCAAAAGCGCCACGTCCTAACCACTGGATTGCCAGGGAATTCCCATCCTACTTGCTTTTTTAAAACAAGCAACCTTTCTGACTGTGTGAAACCACACGCCAGTCACTTGTTTCAGCACAGATTCACATTTGCTGTTTCTACTGGAATCTTCACTATTTACATACAAAACGCTATTTAGAGTTGCAATGTGTATAATACTTTTTTTTTTTTTTTACCACTTTGAGGATTCTATGAAAGGCTTCATACAGCTATGAAGATTCAGTGGAAAGAAATAATATAATCATCCCTTAAGTAACCAGAGCAGCTGTTGGAAATTAAAGATGCTCTGTCAAGATTGTAAAATGAACTTCCAATATCTTCAACGTTAGACAAAAAAAAATTGCCCAAGACAACATTGCAGAAATAATGACACCCAAGTGAGAGACTAGGGAATAGTGACTATGTAGGTCATCACTGTCTGGTGGGTACCATGCCAACAGGACACCAGAATTAAGTCTGGTATTGTGGTTAATAGAAATTCAAAGGTAATCTAGATTTTTAAAAACTAAATTGGTTTGAGAAATTGCTTTAATTCATGAGCCAGGCAACTTCTCTGATATGATGTCAACAGTCTATCTATTATGCTTATACTTCAGGGTTACAATCTAATTAGTCAACACTAGATCTTTTAGGAAGATATAATCATGGAACTATCTTTCATAAGGGTATGGATACTCTTAATTTTTTAAATTAAATTATGGATTGAGGGGATTCTGACCTGGGGGAGGTCACATCAATCTTATTTGAAATGTGACCCTGGTCAATTCCTCTTCATTGTTTTTCCGTGATCTTTGTGCCCTCGGGGTCTGACATAATGGCTGAACATAGCAGATACCCCCAAAGTGCTCAGTGATTATCACTGAGTGAATAAATGAATACATTGATGAGGCAGTAAGTGGTGGAAGGAGCATGTGCACAGGAATCAGACAGACCTGGATTCCAATTCTGCCTCTGCATATTATTATGCTATTGTGTGACCTTGGCTGAGCTTCTTAAGCTCTCTGATTCTCGGCTTTCTCAAGTGTTTAAAAACAGGAGACAGCCTCAGAAAAATGGCAAAAATGACCCTATCTCACAGAGTTCTGGGTTTTAAAAGAGGGGCCCCTCCGTGGAAGCTCCTGATAGATGGTTCAGAAATGTTCATCTCTCTTCCCATACTGGGCTTCTCCACTTGGTAGAGATTTTAAGAATATTCAGAGAAGGAGCTAAATCTACCAAGTGGGTTGGACGCCAACAGGGTTAGATTAAAGCAAAATGACTGTCGCAAACCTGAGAATGAGAAACTTTAATTTTTTTCCAAAACAGTTCTCATCATTATTCAACACATAAGGAAGGAAAATTCGGTGGCTTGCACTTCTCCATTTCATCCAAAGACAGAACACAGAATGTGCCGACACAACAGCAGGGGTCTGCAAACTTCTTCTGTAAAGGACCAGATAATAAATAGTTTTAGCTTTGTGGGTCATATGGTCTCTGTCACAACTATTCAAAAGCAGCATAGACAATATGTAAATGAATAGGCATGGTTGTATTCCAATAAATCTTTATTTACACAGAGTGTCACCGAGCCAGATTTGGCTGCACTGTCTGTATAGTTTGCAGACCCCTGTCCCACAGCAGCAACTTTCAGCTAAATCTAAGAATCAGGAAAGGTCTGTCTACTTTGTTTCTGTTTATCTTTGAGGATGGCCCTCATATCCAAGGTGAACTTCTATCCTTTATATGATACTAAGACGAACAGGAAGAATTCATTTGAGGCCAACTGAATCACTAATATATTTATTTAAAATTTTTATGTAAGACAATTTGAGCCCTAACTGAGGAATTTCTTTATAACATGCTCAGTTTCAGTGTGGCCCATACATAGGCATGGACCATACATCACATTTTGCAAACATGCTTGTGTATATGTACAGCTTTAACTGTGTGCCTATGTGTTTTATTCTGGAATCTTAGGACTGGATATCATTTACTTATTATCTCTTCTTTTTTTTGAGGGCAAGTTTGGTAATTCAAGAGAGATTACACATATTTTTGTACTACAGTCTATCTTTTTCAGACTTAAGCCCAATTTTTCTAGCTTTTATGCCTAATTATAGGCAGTGTTCTGAGAATGTCATGTCCTATGATACTTGAAATCTTGCCCTGAATCTGCTACTATACCGTAAGGGCTGGAGAATATTTCAGACTTACCTTTTATTACCATTCCACATTTGAAGATCATTCAGTAGTTTTGCAAATGAGTTTGTTTTTATTGCTATAATACAGAAACAATTATCTGCATCTTGCTTTTTACCGCACCGAGTGCCATATTCTTGGGCATCGGGAGGGCCCAGATGGTAAGTTTAGCAGACGTCGGAAATAAACCGATTCGTTTAAAAGCAGGGGCTTGTATCCAGAAAAAGTGGTATCGTATCTTTGATATATTCCTGAAATCATGTCTACACACAGCTGACACACAGTTATCTGAACCAGAGTGAGAAGAGTGATCGTATGCATCAATGTCCTCCACAGGAAAGCCTTCATTTTATCTTAGGCAAGAGTTTCGACTTCTTCCTTGATTTTTGTTTCTTTGGCCATGCTGCTCGGCTTGCGGGATCTTAGTTCCCTGATCAGGGTTCAAACCTGGGCCCCAGCAGCTGAAAGCAATGAAAGCGCTGAGTCCTAACCACTGGACCACCAGGGAATTCCCTGACTTCCTTGTTGAAAGAAGTCTACTGGAGTGAGTGGACTTGGGTCAAATGGGATGAGTCTGCTGAAGCCAACTGAGGCATTCTGACTAACTTCAAGGTCGATAGGAATCACCGGCTGAATGGAATGTGCCACTGACTGGGTCACTTGTCAGTACTAGAGGGAAACCAGATTGACCACGATGCAGCCATTTCAAACACCCTACTTTCCTATCTTCCTGCTGGTAGGGAGTTAGGGCTTGAATCGTGCATTGGCAGTTTACTTAGGGTGAGGAGATGATGACTGAGTAAGGGTTGCACGGGGGCAGATGGAGCAGTGGATGGAAACAGATGCTGCCCGAGACAAAGCAAGGAATCTGCACTAGCTGGAGCCCAGAGCTTCCCTGGGGGACTGGCAGGAGGTGAGGGCTGAGAGGTAGACAGTGAAACTGAGTCCCCCTAAAACGGAGTTCCCCTGCTAAGTTTCTATCCAAAGCTTTATTCCCTTTCTTCTCCCGCCCCTGTACCCCTCAGGATGGAGGAGTATTAAAGAAAAGGTGGGGGAGGGTAACACTGAGCAGGTCCCTGTGGGCCCTTTCCAGATACAAAAGTCCCCTGGGTCCCCTGTTTCTTGTTTGTAGAAAAAGGCTTTAGTCTCCTAGGCTTTTCCTGAGTTCCAAAGCGGACTCAAGCAGTTACTAATTAGGGACGTGAGGGCATGCAGAAACAAAGGAAAAGCCGTCAAGCAAGAAAAGTAAGGATAACTTAAACAATAGTTCAATGATAAAACAGAGCCCGGGGTTCCTCCTCAAGGAATATACATAACAATCTGACGCATATCTGTTTTGGTTTTTTTTAACTTAACAATGATTTATTCACAGGAATACATGTAAGTAGAGAAAAATAACAGAAAAGCTAAACAAATGAAATGAAGAGGATCCAAACCAACTTTCACTCTGTAGCTTTTTACTTGCACCCTGTGTGCATATATCTAGGGCACAGAGGGCCACCAACATGTGCCAGTACAGTGTAGGAACCCTGCCTTACATCCATTAACTTAAACATATCTTTAAGATCCTGCTTTGAACAAAAAAAGAAAGCTTAGAAGGCAGTATGTTGAGTGGGAATAAACACTGAAATATAGCAATCCTGTCTTCAACTTCTACAATTGTGTTTATGTGCCAACTAACATTTATGCAGCCTCTTACAGATCCTTTACCATGTAATTTAAGTTTTAGAAGTTTTGACAAAATCACTAGTAGTATATAGCCATGCAGAAAGCACATCACACTGACAGCACAGAGGCAAAGATGTTGCACAGGCATATCGGCTTTCCACATTGTGCAGGTCACACACAATACAATATCAGTCTTATTCCTAACAGATCCTAAAAAGATATTTCAAGGCCTAGCTGTAAACCACAGTACTTTATATCTGTATTCTTAATAAAAATAAAATTCACAAATCTTAAAAAGGAATTTTAACTGCAGGGCTATACTGAATCGGTAAACTGCAACACAAACTGGCACAACAGAGGTAACTGAATACCAATCTCACTCTATGTGATGCAAGCATGCTACTTTCCCACTAATTAAAGTACTTACAATCCCTATGAGCCAGAATGCATGCCTGAACCTTAAACTGCACTTTAAAAATGACTTCTTGGTTATAAAGTAGAAACTAACACACCATTGTAAAGCAATTATACTCCAATAAAGATGTAAAAAAAAAAAATTTGTTTTAATAAAAGGTTAAAGGCACAGTGAAACAATGAAAAAAAAAATGACCTCTTGGCCGAGAAATTAAATCTAATGAAGTACAACCATCAAATTATATCCACTACATTAATGTCTTAATGCAAAGTCAAGATGTCAATCTTTAGTTTGATATGTCCAACCCCATTTATTCCTCCCTCCCTGCCCATCCCACAGAGGTAAAAGGAGTGACTCATTTGGCATTTCACAGGGTGCTTCATTGTTTAAATTTGTTTTGTTTTATTTCCAACGTTTTGGGGTACCTTAAATCGCAACTTCCAAGAACCTGCTTCTACTATGGGTGGGCGAGCTGATTTTAACTCTTATTAGCTTTCATTTGTGTAGTTCTTCATCAGTATGCAAGAACAAGTCCCCATCATGTGGGAAATTTTATAAAAACCTTTAAATTAAAAAAAAAACTTTACTGTTTTCTAATCCCCATTCTTAGGTTTCCTTTATTGTGCTATAGAATTTTTCCTCTTTCTCATCCCTATGCATCATTTATATGGTTCTTGTTTTGGTACAATTCCCCATAATATTCCAGAATGTATTGTTTTGTGAGTAGATTGATTAACTTTTTCTTTTTTTTTTTTTTTTGCCTCTTCACATCTAGTGCAGCGTCATAATTGGAGACAGATTTCCACCCACAAAGGCTCCAGATGTTAAAACGTTTCCCAACAGCGACCTAATACAGTGACGGCAACAGCTCCCTCCAGCCCCTCCCAGTAGGGCTGGGACTGTACTGTATTCCTTACTGGTTTACCCTTCCTCCCTGTAAAGGGTAACATCTTCCCTGGGTGCAGAGGCTCCCTCATAGTCTCCAAGACTGAAGGACCCCTAATTATGGGACTGTAGCATAAGTGTATGAGATTAAACACCATAAAAAGCTGCAAGACGCTCTTTTAAGGGAAGTGGAAACTGGTCAGAGAAATGCCTCCAATTTTCATCCCCAACTTGATTTTTAAATTCATGAAGGATCTTACAGAACATGTCTCGCAGATCATCTTTTGGATTAATCCATGACGCAACAGCTTCACAAAAAAATATAAAATCTTGGATTACTCCACTGGGATTCACACTGATCATGGTACAAATCCCACAGAATACTGAATCCTTTTCCTCATTGTTCCTTATGTTTCTCAGAGAGGCGCACCAGGGTCTTATAAACTGCTGTAGCATGGGAGCCACCTCTTGAGGACAAACGTAACCAAGACGACCAATTGTTATTGCTGTATTCTCTAACAACGTCTTTGGTGTGTTGGGTCTGGTGCAAAACTGGTGCAACACCATAGGAATATAAGGTTGCATCTCTATGCCCATTTGAATGGAGATTGCTCCAGTTGCCCTTGTGGCATTATTGCAGACTGAAATGAACTCTGGATTTAGGTAGGTTCCCAATATTGGCATGAAATCAGTTCTACAAGGCTTAACATGCTGGAAGCAAGCTTTTATCAGGTCACCTAACAGGGCGAAGGAATTCTGTCTAACCTCTGGCATTTTATCCTGCATGCACTGATACATTAGTGTTAGAATGTTACTTCGGGCTACTAGCTATTCAATGTTGCCTCCAAGTCCTTCAGCCAGGCCACTGAGTAAATCAAGAGCCACTATCATAAAATCTTTTTCTGGAGCCTCATACTGATCTCGTTGAGCACTGTTCAGCGTTGCTTGTGCAAGAGTCTTCTGTACTAGGTTTACACAACGCCGATACACAGGTTCACAGTATGGAAGGAAGCCAGACTGCAGGGCTGTGGCAACTGAAGATAGGCACTCAAGTAAAAGGAAGAGATCTTCATCTTCATCCTTTAACATATTCCATTTCTGGATCAGTGGAGGCATTAGCATCTGAATATATTCAGGTTTGTTTAAGTGATGTCCTACTGAATCTGCTAACGTTCCTATGGCATCATAAAGAATGAGCAGGTTTTTATGCTGGTATTTACTAAAGGCAAAGACCAAGGTATCAAGTATATAAGCAAGGTGAGGAACAAGTTCTGTACAAGCCTCCTCTTCCAGGGTAGCAAAGGCACTGCAGTCAGCTTCTTGTACTCTCTTGTTGCTATCCAGGACACGTTTTAGCAGTTCTGTCATTAATGGCTTCAGGTACGTGTCTGAGGGCTGGCTGACTACCCTGTGTGCATAGCGGCTAAGAGTCCCGCACGTTATGAAACGCACAAGAGCCTTTTTATCAGAGAGGCACTGAATAAGGTGAGGAATGAGCTCAGGTCGGTATGGAATCATGCCCAGCATGCAACCTTCAGCAATTGCTCCTAAAACCAAGATGCCTGATTCTTTAACAACCCATTCATGATGAAAAAGTAATTCTTTCAAAAGGGGCAAAATACGTGGCAAAAGCTCATCACGATACACATTTGCAAGAACATCTAGGGCAGCCGCAGAACATTTTCTTAGATTCCAGTCAGAAATTATATCATCATCATCAATTTCATCACCTTCCTCTTCAATTCCATCTTTGTCATGCTGCTGAGCCACTGTCCTTGATCGATGAAAACGTGGCCTTGCATCCTGTTCGCTATCAGGAATTGTTTCATCTTCTTCAACATCACCCTTAAGTAGGATAATATCTATATCTGAGTACTTCATGCCATTCACTAACACAGGAATCAACTTAGGAAGATGCCTTATGAGTACATCTTTGCATATTGGTTGCTCAGCCAAAGTAAGCCAAAATTCGCAGGCTTCTAAAGCCACATTTTCACCTCGATCTTGGGGCCTCTGTAGCATGTACTCAACTATATTATGCATGTGAGGAGGCAGGCGATCCATTCGAACTTCAAGCAACATCACAAGTGCCTGGCACACATTTTTCTGTACCTCTGGTTCTTCATCACCAGCCAACGCAAAGAGATTCTCAATAAAGGAATCAAAGTGCAACATCACAGCTTGAGTTCCACTGATGATAAACTGATTGACACATGCAACAACATGAGGCCTTATTTTTGGACTACTGTGCTTGAAGAACTGTAAAAATTTAGGAAACATGATGTTGAGAGGAAGATCTAAAACATCACTATCTAAAATCTCAGAAGAATCTTCACAAACCTTCTGAAGGGCACCAAATGCTCCCTCACAAGTGTTGTAATCTTCATAATCCAACAGGCTACAGAGTTTTGGTAGGAGGTCAGGCCAATTCTGCAGTTCTCCCTTGGAGGCTATAGTTGTAATCAAAATGCCTACAGTAGCTCTAATCAGAGGAGAGGAGTCACCAATATTGTTTAAACATTCACTCTTAATAAAGTCTGTTACACCATTTGGGAAATACTGAAAGTGAGCTTTCATGTTATTCTTCAATATGAGACCACGCAATGATCTTGTGGGTTCATCTTCAGATTTTAATTTTGTAAGAACAAAAATCAGGTAGTTGTTAAAGTCTGGATATTGATTGAGTTGTTCCAGTTTCTAGAATGGTTCTCTGGATGGTGGTGTCGGGGGACTGGGACTCCAGCAGCTGCAGGATCTGCTGAAGCCCTTGGTCGTCAGGTTTCCACTCATACTCCATCTTGGTTTGCTTCCTGGGGCGCCCTGAAGGAAGTCTGGGATGGTGAAACCCAGGGAACTGATCCTAGCAGCTGGGCCGCTAATGTCTGCTGCTGCTGCCGCCATGGCCACCGAGCGCAAGGAACCGGCGCATATCTTTAAATTGTTCTGCAGAAACTGAGACCAACTACCCAGATGGAGGATGGTGACTACATGCTGACCTCAAGCAAGTAGACCCCAGATGGGTTGGAACCAGAAGGTTGATGATTAAGATTCCTGAAACATCACCCTGTTACCTTACCACCAACTAATCAGAAGAAAGTCCACGAGCTGCAACCCTCATCCCAAATGTTGCCTTTGAAAACCCTTCCCTAAAAGCCATGGAGGTGTTCAGGTCTTTTGATCATGAGCTGCCCATTCTCCTTGTGTGGTGTCCTGCAATAAACACTGTACTTTCCTTCATCACAATCTGGTGTCAGTAGATTTTCTTTGCTGCGTGGTGGGTGAGCAGACCCTAGTTTGGTTCGGTAACAAAGGGAGGCTAGAAAATCTATTCTTTATTCTAGGTTGCAGTTTGGTCAGCTTAAAATTGGGGTCTGTTACTAGGTCAGAAAGGGAGAATAGGAGTAGGTAACTAGCATTTTCTTCCAGTGTTCGAGAAGATGTATCATGTTTAGGGACTTCCCTGGCAGTCCAGTGGTTAAGACTCCACACTTCCACTGCAGGGGGCATGGGTTCGATCCCTGGTCAGGGAACTAAGAATCCACACGCTGCATGGCACGCTGTGGCCAAAAAAAAAAAAAGATGTATCACGTTTATCCCTCACTGCTGGGAGGTAACCTGATAACTTGAGCTAAGTTGTTCCTTGTACGTTTAATGTGTGTATATAATGAACATATAAATGATTATCTAGTCAGTAATTAAACATTGCTGAACTGCTGCTTTTCAAGAAAGAAAATACAAGTCATCTGAATTCTCCTCCATGAGAGTTAAACCTTTCCCTAAAACTCAGTTTTTAAAACTTTTGTTTACTCCTAAATCATAGGGCCAGGAAGAGTAGCTGCAATGGCTTCTAAAAAGGAAATATTTAAGTAGCTGAGGGGCACTTACCTCCAAGAGAAATTTCCAAATAGTTTCTTCCTTCAGGCTTTTGCTCAAATATCATCTTGTCAGTGAGGCCTTTCCTGTCTGCCCAACTTAAAATAACAACAGTCGCCACTCCCTATTCCCTTCTCCTTCCTTTGTTTTCTCCACACCATTTATCACCATACTTGCTATTTCATTACCTGCCTCCCCTGACTAGAGGGGAGCGACTGGGAGGCAGGTCCTTTGTCATTTTGTTCACTGTTGGTGAACTGGATTGCTGAAAATGGTCCTTGATGATCACTTTGGGTTGTCTGGCTATCAAACCAGCTGCAAGCAGAAGTTCCTTTGCACACAATGGCTTCCAGAGGTTGCTGCAGCCATTTTGTGACCCTGAGGCAACAGTCTTGAGTCTGAGGGGAAAAGGCAATATGTTGAAGGGGACCATGTGGAATCCTGGAAAGAGATTCATACCTAAGGTTACCCCTGAGATGCTGAACCAGCGCGGAATAGCCTTCTCCTAGACTTCTTATTACGTGTGAGGAAGAGAAAGACAGACCCTGACGTACAGGAGCAGACCTGGCCTCAGTCTTGGTGTTCTGCAGAACGTGAACAATTTCACAGAGCACCAACATCAGACAAGCCCACTCTGTGACCTGATGGATCAAGGCAATGTCAAGACCATTGCTGTAATCATGTCAGTGGCCACGTGGAGATGTGGGTGTTGGGGAGAAACAAATTTTCCTCTACCTTCTAGGATCTTCTGTCTGGTCTCAGAATTGACATGAGACAGACTAACAGGAGAAAAATGAAGCTAAGTTTAATAACATGTATACATGAGAGAGCCCCAGAAAAACTTGAGTAACTTTCTAAATGGCTGAAGCCCTCACCTTAAACACCATCCTCACCTAAAGACAAAAGAGGATCTTGAGGGTGTAGAGGTTACCATGAAAAGCACAGTAAACAAGGGGAAGGTTGTGATGCAGGTTTGTCATTGCTTTCTCCATTGATTAGAATGTCTAGGGAATTCCCTGATCGTCCAGTGGTTAGGACTCCGTGCTTTCACTACCGAGGTCTGGGGTTCAACTAAGATCCCACAAGCCTCGCAGAGTGGACCAAAGGGCGGGGGGGAAATGTCTTTAAATACCTTTCCTTAGTTCTTGCACATGAACTCTCATTTATTCCTTCTATAGAACCATTTCTTCATGATATATTAATATAACTGTGTGCTCAAATAATTTTGGAAAATAATACTTGCTCTATATCAGGGCCTTTTAAAAATGTTGAGAAATAACAATATATGTTTCATATAATAATAAAAAAAGAAAAACTCAGAAATGAGGTGACAATACTCAGGAAAGACTTAGAAATGAAAGAAAAAAAAAGAATTTTGAGAGATTTGGTCCTTCTCCTCTTCCAGGTACAGTGAAGGAGACACCTAATAAATGGAGATTTCCTTTACAAATGTAAATGTTTCTTACACAGGGGTAACTCCTACTTGGTTTTCGGAGATTTTCCCACGTCTGCTGTTTCTCAGAAAATAACTAGCTTAAAATAATATCCCAAAGAGACATCGTTTGGGGTGGCAAATTCTGCTCCCCTACATGGGCATGGTCTTCCCTGCATGAATCATCTCTCCCAGGAGAGGCCTGGGAGCTAGTCTTTGAGGAGATGGGATTGTGACCGCAGATATGGGGGATGTATCTGCAAATGGGAGGATTAGACGTGTGGTGGGCTTGGAAGGGGTAGAACAACGCAAGGGGCACTGAGCAGCTTTTAGATGGTACCAGGAAGACGTGAGGCTGGAAGGAGGTTTGCAGGCTGTATCTTTGAGGTCACGGGTGTGGACGGCATGTGAGCAGTTCTCTGAATCTGTGGGGCAAGCAGGATATAGGACGGCTGCAGGGTCAATGTGTGAGCGTAGCGGGGATGGGGTAGGAGGAAGAGATCAGTGAGGGAAGCCTGGTCTCTGAACGACCAGGAGGGGCGAGGACTTCCCGGGTCCTGGGGACGCCTTTGGTCCGCCACCCACAGAGAACGTGGGCGAGGCTCAGTTTCAAAGCCCGACCGCGCCTGGCTCTAAGGCACGCCCTGCGATCTGACAGAGGCGGGCTGCGGAGGGGTCCCCGAGGGCCACCTCGGGCGCTCCCTGGAGAAGACTGGGGGTGCGTGAGCAAGTTCAAAGCGGGCCCCGCCCGGCTCGGCGCGCGGAGCAGGGCGGGGCGGGTGCGGGCGCTGGGAGAGAGGCTGGGCGGCGCGCTGTTGCTAAGCCGGCGCCCCCAGAGACGTTCCCCGTGGCTGTTGCCCGGCGCTGCGCGGCGCGGCGCGGGGCGGGCGGCGGGAGGGAACGAGGAGAGAGGGCGGAGCGGGTTCCTCGCCGCTCGCGCCGCGCTCGCCCAGCCGTCGAACCGCGGCCCCGCGCCTCCAAGCCCTGCGCCTAGCTCCCGGGCCTCTGAGCCATGCCCGCCGCCTCGCCCGCCCCGCGCCCGCCGCCGCCCCCCGCACGACCCGCCCCCAGCTGCCCTGCTCAGCCCGCCCCGGGTAAGTACCATGCGCTCTGGCGCCCACCAGGTCGGGGCCGCCGCCGGGGTAGGGGAAGCCCTTCTGTCTCCCCGACTCGAGACCCCGCTCTGTGCGCTGTGGGGCCTCAGTGCCGGTCCCGCGGGGGTACCCGGAGCAAGCGCGGTGCGTGTGTGTGTGTGTGTGTGTGTGTGTGTGTGTGTGGCCACACCAGCTGAGACTCGCCTGCTCGGGGTCGGGGTTAACGCTGTCCCCATCTGGGTTCCTGTCCCTCGCTGTCCAGAGGGGCCGGCCTGGGAAACGCGGGGGCATCCTGGGAGGTGCGGTGGGGCTGTCGGAGAGGGAAGGCGCCCGCGAGGGAGCCGGGCATTATTGAGCATGTCGACATGTCAGGTGCTTTACCTAGAGTTGACCTCATTTCATCCATCTTCTCCACAGACCTGTAAGGAAGGTGGATTTATCCCCATTTGTCAGATGAGAAAACAGAGGTTCCCAAGGTCACATGGCTTAATAGCGACCAAGCTGGGATTTAAACCCAGGTTTCCACAGCTCTTGTGACCCAGCTAAAGGAAAGGAAATTCTCCTTAGAACTAGATAAAGAAACACACAGAAGAACTAAAGACTACAGGGGGAAAGGCTAGAGGCAGAGCATTTGGGCATGAACAGAAAAAAGAAAATGAGTTCGTGAAATATCCCATCAATAATTTCAAATATAGGACCGCATTTATACTGCCTTGGGTGTCTGGCTCTGGGGGCGAGGTGTTGTGAGGTGGGAAGAAGACTATGCAGGGCTGGGCAGAGGCGTCTGGAGACACCTTTTCGGGGTATCCGCCTGCTGGGAGTGGGGGGTGAGGAGAAGTTGTGGAGAGAACTCCGCTGTTACTCATTTCCAACATTAGTTCTCCCTCTGTCTTACCCCCTTCCCTGTGGATTCCATCTCCTTTCATTTACTTGCTGTGTTGTCCAAGATCACAGCTGCCAACTTGAAGCTGGGTCCTTCCTTCCTGATTGTCTTGGCATTAGGTGGTCCTGGGCCTTTATGGTTGTGTTAGGAGCTGCTTACAGAGGTAATCTGTTGGCTAGTGTTGAGCTGACAATCACAATCACAATGAATGGGGCATCTAGAGTAGTAGCCAAGCATTGTGCTTATCCTTAAGGGGCAAGGTAGCAGGAAACAGGGGCCCCAGGAAGAAAGAAAAAAAGGAAAAGGATGGGCTTCCCTGGTGGCACAGTGTTTAAGAATCCGCCTGCCAATGCAGAGGACACGGGTTCAAGGCCTGGTCTGGGAAGATTCCACATGCCTCGGAACAACTAAGCCTGTGCTCCACAACTACTGAGCCTGCGCTCTAGAGCCTGCAAGCCATAACTACTGAAGCCCACGCACCTAGAGCCCGTGCTCCTCAACAAGAGAAGTCACCACAATGAGAAGCCCATGCACCACAACGAAGAAGAGTAGCCCATACTCACCACAACTAGAGAGAGCCTGTGCGCAGCAACGAAAACCCAACTCAGCCAAAAATAAATAAATAAATTTATAAAAAAAAAAAGAGGAAAAGGATGTTGGGTTTGCCTGGCAGCCCAACTTCATAAAAGCATTTCAGTTTAATATTTGGATTGCTTTGGGTGGTGCCAGAAAATGCTTCCCTGGAAAAAGAACAGAGAGGCAGAAAATGATATCTGAAAGATGCTCTGTAACTCATTCCATGAAGGTCTGAAAGGTCTTTGAGCCAGGTACATTTATGGTGAGCTCAAAGAAATGTGAGAACCCTGTGAGGCCGCAGAATAGCTGAGATGGAGTCAGCGTTATCATGGTCAGGCTTTGGGCAAAACTTGGAGAAAGGAATACTGGACCCTGGACTGTCACAGGTACTTCAGTGTGACACAGTGTCCCCTCAGAGCCCTTTGTGCACACTGGTACCCTGGGTGCTTTCACCCCCAGCCGCCAGCCCCTCCCCTTCGTTGGAGGATGACCGTCTTTGTTGGGGCTGCTGGAGTCTGCTTGGTCTGAAGGAGCTGAGAGCAAGGCGGGCCTGGGAGTTGCCATCTCCCCTGGGGGCAGCCCCTAACCAATGCCTGTTGGGTGCCGGAGTGTATATAGTCCCGCTCCCTTGCCCTTGATTGGGACACAGCCAGGTGTGACATACTCTGTCTGTAGAAATCCACTGTGGAGTGGTGTCACATTGATCTCCAGGGGTCATTGCTGGGTTTGCTTCTCTTTCTGGACTCACTTCTTCACTCCCCTACCAGTTTCTTCCTAGGAATACTTCCCAATAAAACACTTACCTAGGGATTCCTATCTCAGGATCTGATTCTAGGGAACCCAATCAGACATTTCTAGAGTAGGGCTATATCATCAGCACTGGGTAGCCTGCGCCTGCAGAGTGCCTTGGTGTGAATTTTCACAAGGTGCCTCCTAGCAGATGGAGCCCTGTGCCCAGGCCATTAACTTCTCATCTGGGTGCCTTCGGCAGTGCCCAATGGGTGGCATGGTGCTTGGGTGTAATGCTCAGAAAAGCAAAACAAAATGGAGAGTTGCTTCATTGTCCCAAGATCTCACTCTTGGCTGCTCTCATCCCCCTTTTAACCAGTTCAAGGGAAATTTCCCTCCTGTGTTTTCCTAAATATTTGAATATTTCAGGCAGGTGTGTTGCTTTTCTCTGGTTACATGTGGAGCTGATTAAATGTCTTAGCTTCTTTCTAAAGACAATAAAGGGAGAGAAATGGCTGTCTTGATCAGTGGAACCACAATAACACAGACTCCAGAGAGGGTGGGTGTGTCTCCACCAGCCTGGACTTCCAGGGGGCCTCTGCCTTGACATGGGGTCATTGTGAGGGGCTTGGACGGGCTTCGTTAGTCAGAGGCTCTTGCCTGATGATGGTTCCTTTCCTTGCATCCAGGGGGCTATTGTATCTGGTACCCAGAGTTTCCCACCTTTTCCTTTGGTGGCCTCCTGTTAATGTCTAAATTTGGCCCATCTGGTGGTAACACAGAGCCCCTTTTGCAGATGCGTATATGGGGGAGCTCTTTGACAAGGATTTTTTTGGGGGGGGTTGTTTGTTCGTTTATTTTTTGCGGTACGCGGACCTCTCACTGCCGTGGCCTCTCCCACCACGGAGCACAGGCCCCGGACGCGCAGGCTCAGCGGCCACGGCTCACGGGCCCAGCCGCTCCGCGGCACGCGGGATCCTTCCGGACCGGGGCATGAACCTGCGCCCCCCGCATCGTCAGGCGGACTCCCAACACTGCGCCACCAGGGAAGCCCGACAAGGATGTTTTTAACTGCCTGGTAATGTAGGTCAGAAGAGGGAAATACAGGGACTGGAAGGGGCTGTCCTGGGAGTCAGGGTGTTCAGTTCCATCCTATCCCCAGAGGTCTGAGGCTTCCTGGTGATCTGGTGCAAGTCATTCAACTTCTCTGGGAACCTCGGTGTCTTCATCTTTCTTTACTTAATAATAATTATCCAGCCATCCTCAGAGGGTTGTCTGATGATGAAGGGGAAATATTTTCATTGACTCATCAAGCAATCATTTAGCAAGCCCATAAAATCCTTGCCCAGGGAGAACTGGCAGTGTCTCAGGGACAGTGGTGTATGTGGAGGCATGGTGGTGTTGGAAGTAAGTGATGGAATAGAGGGAAATACTGTCCAGTGGCTGTGTGAAGGGGCACGGAGGTCTCCAGAGCTGGTCTGGAAGGCTAAGTGCTTGTGAATGACAGGGTGCCGTGTAGTGGGTGGTGATGGGGGTTACAACTCTTGAGTCCAGCAGAACTGCCTTCAAATTCTGACTCTGACTCTTCAAAGCTGTATGATGGTGGGCAAGGTACCCAGACACTTTGAGTCTCAGTTTCCTCATTGGTAAAATGGACATGAGCAAATTGTTCTGAGGATTGAGTAATACAAAGCAGGGGTCCCCAGCCCCCAAGCTGCAGACCAGTACCGGGGCTTGTGAGGGGCTTGGACAGGCTTTGTTAGTCAGAGGCTCTTGCCTGATGATGTTTCCTTTCCTTGCATCTAGGGGGCTATCGTATCTGGTACCCAGAGTTTCCCACTTTTTCCTTTGGTAGCCTCCTGTTAATGCCTAAACCATCTGGTGGTAACACAGAGCCTCTTTTGAAGATTCGTATGTGGGGGAGTTCTTTGAAAAGGCTGGTCCGTGGCCTGTTAGGAACTGGGCCGCACAGCAGGAGGTGAGTAGTAGGCCGGGCAAGCAAAGCTTCATCTGCCGCTCCCCATTACTCCCCATCGCTCGCATTGCTGCCTGAACCATCCCCCCCCTACCCGCTCCCCCCACCACCGTCTTGTCTTCCATGAAACTGGTCCCTGGTGCCATAAAGGCTGGGGACCGCTGATGTAAAGACTTTGCAGATATTATTACGAAGAGAAAGTATTGTTATTTTTTTCATGAGTTTTTTTCTTCTTCCAGTTTTATTGAGATATAATTGCATACATCAGTGTGTAAAAGTATTGTTATTAAAGTTACCTTTCAGGTTGGAGAGATTCTGTTTGGGTGCCTTGGGCCAGTGCCTCTCAAATGCTATTGGGCATATGAATGAATCATTTGGGGATCTTGCTAAAATGTGGATTCTGACCCAGGAGTCGGGATGGAGCCTGAGGTTCTGCTTTTCTCACTAGCTCCTCAGTTCTTAAGTGTGGACCACACTTTGAGTACAAGGCCCTAGGCTGCTCCCCTCATCCCCCGACCCCGCTGCCCCAGGTAAAGTCTGAGTCCTTCCTGGGGGCTGAAGAGCAATGTGTTTGGGGAGATGATGGGGAGGGTTCAGGATTCCTTGGCGTGTCTGGCCTGGGACTGGGGCAGAGACAGCTGAGACTCACTGGTCTTGTTGCTGTTGAGTCAGGTGTTTCCTCCAGGGACGTGATGGATCTAACTTAACTTCCTTCCAGTGCCTTAGGACCAGCCCCCTGGAGGAAGCTCTTCCTGGCCAAATGGCCAAATGCTGCCTACTTCTGCTGCATGCTGGTCTTGATAGTGTGGAGATGAATAAGCCACTGACCCTGCCACAGTGTGTTTGGAGGTGGGGTAGGGACAGGCATGTAAACGTGTTATTATCACATGGCAAGATAAGCATTCTGTAGAGTTGATGGGTAATGGTGAAGGGGGGAAGAGGGTTGGAAAAGGGAGGGAAATGTCCTGGTGGTAATTATATCTGAACTAGGTTTCAGAGGATGAATCACAATGGCAGGATAGGGAAGAGGGCAGAAGAGTGTGGGGAATGACATTCTAGGATTAAGGAACAGCATGTGCAAAGGTAAGGTGGTGCCATGAAACAACCTGATGTGTTCAAGTCATTGAACTAAACGTTGTTTGGAGCCTGGAGTACGATGGGAAGGGCTTGGTCAGCGAGGTAGATTGCTGTTCCTGAAGATGTATTAGTCAGGATAGGCTAAGCTCTGCTGCAGTAACAAATCAACTTCATCATCTAGTAGCTTCACACAACAACAGTTACTTCTCACTTCCACTGTGTGTCCTTCGTAGGTCAGTGGAGGGCCAAGCTGACAGAGCTTTCCCATCTTGCAGCCACACCGTTTGGAAAAATTGGCCTATGTGGTCACCAGCGTAGGAGGAGATCGTGGGAGAGTTACTCTCTGGCTCTTCTGTGTTTCAGCCTAGAGCTGATGCATCGTTGCTTATGCCACAGCCCATTGGCCAGAACCAATGGTGAGGGGGCTGGGAAACAATGAGGGGTGTGTGGATGAAAGTTCAGAGAATGTCACTGTCTCTCCCACGTATGCCTTGTTTTGTAGCTTAAACCTCATTCTGAAAGCCCGAGTTTCTCAAATGGGAGTAATATGTGAATTTATTTAAAGGAAAAAGAAATCTTATAGCATCTAGTGGTGGCTTAAATTATTTTTATTATAGTGTAATTCAAATATGTCTAAGCACTTTATATTTAGAGCTCTCATATGACCATAAAACCAAAACAAATATATGAATAAAATATCAACACAGCTACAAATCGAGTAAATTCAGATTAACTCCATGAATTTAATGTGATGGATGAAGTCATTCTTGCTAAAACCAAATCATTGTTTCTGGGTCTAAAAACAGTTGTTCCATTCTTATGGGAGGCTGTGTGCCGTACCACATGGGTTATATGATAGCTTAATTTTCTCATCGGTTTCCTTTGTCTCTATTAAGTCTCTGACTTGTTTTCTCATTGGCCTGTGACAATTAAAATAATAATAATCATATTTCTTATTGCCAACTATACCATAAATGCAGGAATACACACAGTGGAATTATGTGGCAGTACTTGGTCATAACATGCTCATTTGGATGTTCTAGAATATGTTTCTATTGATATTCTATTAAAAAGATGCTCATTAAAGTGAAAGCACAAAGTTAAACAAAAAATAATTTTGGAGAACTTGTGAACCCCCAGAATATGTCTGAGGATCCCGCAGAATTTGAGAAACAGGTGGAAACCCACTGGAGTGTTTAGTTGGGGCAGGGGAAAGATGACCCATTTTATGGTTTAGAGACCTCACTTTGTCCAGGTGTGTGGGTAGGTGAGGGGTAGGAAGAAGAGCCAGAGACAGATGGTCCGGGTCCGATGTCATGGTGGAGGAGGGGCATTCAAGCAGCAAGTAGTTAAGAGAATGGAGAGGAGGTGTCAGATTTGAGAGACATTTAGGAAGTAGAGGGAGTTCCCTGGTGGCCCAGTGGTTAGTACTTGGCACTTCCACTGCTGAGGGCCCAGGTTCAATCCCTGGTAGGGGAACTAAGACCCCGTGAGCCATGTGGCGTGGCCCAAAAAAATGGAATCTCCAGGACTTGGAGTGGAGATTGACTGGATGTGGGCAGTGAAGGAAGGGAATGGGAGTCCCAGCTGACTCTTGGTTGCCGGGGGACAGGGGACAGGGTTGATGGTGCCGCTGCCCAGGGGGAGGAGAGGGAGCACCACATGCATCCACGGGAAGAACAGATGAGCTTTAGGGCAGAGCTTTTTTTTTTTTTTTTTTTGCGGTACGCGGGCCTCTCACTGCTGTGGCCTCTCCCGTTGCGGAGCACAGGCTCCGGATGCGCAGGCCCAGCGGCCATGGCTCACGGGCCCAACCGCTCCGCGGCATGTGGGATCTTCCCAGACCTGGGGCACGAACCTGTGTCTCCTGCATTGGCAGGCGGGCTCTCAACCACTGCGCCACCAGGGAAGCCCCTAGGGCAGAGCTTTGTTCAGCCATCTCCACCTTCCCACCTTTGCTAACTGACTTGAGCCCTCCTGAACCAGTTTCCGAGGAGCTGTTGCATCTTGGGGTATCTGTTTTTTCCTCTCCAGGACATTTAGTTAGGGTTCATTCAGATGCTCTGAGTTAGCCTGTCTCTTGTGAGTGCTGCTTCTGATCTGTGGGAGAGGGCTCTGGTAACACTTTGCCTAATTAATCACACACTTGTTTTGTCTTCTGTATGTTTGAGGACAGTGAAAAACATTTGAAAAATTGGGGATGGTTTTGAGATTGAAGCTGTTATCCCATATCATGTGAGCTTAGTGATCTGCCTTCAGTATTTTTTTGTTTGTTTGTTTTTGTGTGTGTGTTTTTTTTTTTTTTTTGCGGTACACGGGCCTCTCACTGTTGTGGCCTCTCCCGTTGCGGAGCACAGGCTCCGGACGCGCAGGCTCAGCGGCCATGGCTCACGGGGCAGCCGCTCCGCGGCATGTGGGATCTTCCTGGACCAGGGCACGAACCCGTGTCCTCTGCATCGGCAGGGGAACTCTCAACCACTGCGCCACCAGGGAAGCCCTGCCTTAAATTTTTAAGAGCACCAACGATTCACTTTCCACTCTGTGTTTTTGGACAGAGAAGCTCAAAATTCTCCGAGGAGAGAGCAGGTGTGCTGCCAGTTAAATGGAAGCATGGAAAAAAAAGAAGTATGGAAACCGCACTTTGTTGAAGCAGAGGGCAGAAAACACGAGGCCACCCAAACACACAAGTAAAAATGTCACAGAAACAAATCTCTGGTGGCTAGAGTGAAATCTTGTGTTAATGAAGGTTTTCAGCATTAATTAATTTAAAAGGTAGCTTGGTATTTCCTCTTTGTGTGAATTACTAACCTAACACACCAACGGGACCAAGCTGCTGGAAGTGGCTTCCATCCTGCCTGTCCTCACACCTGACAAATTTCCACTTGTCTCTTGGCCTCTTTGTAGGCATCACCTTCATGGCAGCACCTCCCAGGCCCTCCAGGGATACGTGTGCCCTTCCTCTGCTCCGTCTCTTTGGAACTTGTGATAAATGGTTTGTAAGCAAGCGCTTACCAGTCACCCCCAGAGACCACATACTACTTGTGAACAGGCTTGGAATCCCCCCAAACTTGTGGAGCATTTTTCCTAACAGCCATCTCCACACCCGCAGACTAGTCCAGGGCACCCTTCAAGGAGCATCTTTGGACCTCAGGGCCGATTGGATGAGCAGATCTCCCAGCAATAATAGCCTTGGTTTTAGGAGTATCTTTCCAGGAATGGGTTGGATGAAGCTGGTTGTTCAGTTTCATTCACATGCTTTGTTGGTTTCGGATTGGCTACAACTAGAATCCTCTGGAGCTCGGGTCTTTATATAGAGACAGCTGGTGCTCTCCAGATATCCACATGCTTCCCTTCTTTAGCAGATGCTATAAGTCCCTGCCCACAGTCCTCGTTCTGATGTTTCCCCTACAATGCACTGCAATCCTACTGGAGGGCTTTCTCTGGTTGCAGGGGCATGGTTGGACCATTCTTGGGGAAAACCAGAAGTTCTGGGTAGTTAGTTAGTGCTCCTAGAAGCAGCCCTGAACCACTGATAGAGGGGAATGGGTGGATACATATCACAGTTTCCTTGCCCCACTGGTGGGCCAACCCTTAGGCATGCTCTACCTGTTCTCCCCAGAGGTTCCCAGCAGAGTCCAGGTTGCTCACAGCAGTAACCTGCTCATTCGTGATGCTGTACTGCCTCATTTCTTTCACCTCCTCCAGTACATCCCAGGATCACCTCCCCAATAAACCCAAATCCTTTCCCCAGCCTCTGATTTGCGGAGAGTCCGACCCAAGACCTTTGGGTTGGTTGGGGCCACTGGACTATGGGTGTAAGTGCTGTGTGTCACTTCTCATGAAAGCAGGCACTGCCATTGTGTCTCTCCCACCACTGCGGCAACCCGGGAGGATGTGCTATGGAGGAAGGCTGCTTAGTCCACATGAGATTTCATAGGGGCAAGAACCTTTTATTACGGTAGCCACTGAGCTTCTTGGCATTTATCAGTTGAGGCACCTACCTGACACATAGCATCAGCTCTGTCCCTGTGGGGTGCCAACACTTAAGTTAGCCCATCCTTCGTTTCTCCATCCTGTTCTGATAAAGTGTAAAAAGTTACAAAATTAGATATTAGGAAATCACTGATGATCACCAGGAACCATTCTTTGACTTACCTTTATTTATTTATTTATTTATAATTTGTATTGGAGTGTAGTTGATTTACAATGTTGTGTTAGTTTCAGGTGTACAGCAAAGTGAATCAGTTATACATATACATCTATCCACTCTTTTTTTTTTTACATTCTTTTCCCATATAGGCCATCACACAGTATTGAATAGAGTTCCCTGTGCTATACCTCTGGTTCTTATTAGTTATCTATTTTATATATAGTAGTATGTATATATCAATCCCAATCTCCCTATTTATCCCTCCCCACCCCCATCCCCTGGTAACCATATTTTGTTTTCTACATCCATGACTCTACTTCGGTTTTGTAAATAAGTTCATTTGTACCCTTTCTTTTGGCTCACATATATTTATCGAGTGTCTACTATATGCCACTGTGGTAGGCACAGCAATTTTTATTAATTTCAATTTAAATTGAAAATAGCCACATGTAGCTGATGGCTATTGTATCAGAACAGACCTAGAGAGCTGGGGAGACAGATTAAAGCATCTGTAAATGTTGTAGAGCAAAAGCAAATGTTGTAACACCAATAGTGGTAAGTTTCCATGAAGAAGAAGCAAGATGAGTGAAGAAGGGAGGTGGAGCCGGTTGAGGGTCTTCATACGTGTTACATAGACATATTCATACATACTGAGACTGGGTTGAAGGCTTCTTGGAGAAATGATATTAGATCCATCGCAGACCTGAACAAAGGTAAGAACGGTGTGTGAAAGAAATAGCTTGAAGACACTCGAGGCATCTCTGTTGCCTTTTGTTTTTAATGAAACACAAGAGGAGGAATGCCTTCTACTTATGAATTCGGAAAATGCCACGAAACACGAAAACACTTAGCGTTCATTCTTTTTTTAAAATTTAAAGACCTCTTGGGACTTCCCTGGCGGTCTAGTAGTTAGGACTCTGCACTTTGAATGCAGGGGGTGAGGGTTCCATCCCTGGTTGGGGAAACGAGGATCCCACATGCCGCTCAGCGTGGCCCCCCCACCAAAATAAAATAAAATATAAAGACCTCTCATGATTTGGGGCAGTGGTGTGGGACTGTGTTCCCCAGAAGCAGAACTAGAGATTGGGATTCTTGTGCGTGTGATTTTGGGGGGAGGGCCGGCAGGAGAAGGGGGTAGGGGAGCGAGGTGAGCGGGAGACACAGCTAAGCAAGGATGTGGTCTCAGCTGGGAGTTCTGGGGCTTGCACTGCACCAAGGAGCTGGTCTTACCGTGGGCTAAGGAGCCTGTCTTTTGTACCCTTCCTGTCGCCATCAGTCATACGAGCTGGTGAGTGGCAGCCGCTGCCTGGTAAGGGCATCTGGGTGGGCACCTGCAGGGTCCGTGACTGTGCTGACCCCATAGTGTGTTGATGACTGAGTAGCTTTCGATAGATTTGGGGGCAGAAACAGCTGAAAAATCCTGAGTACAGGATTGCTCTAATCACCCGGCACATTCTGAGGATTGTGAACTCAACCGCGAGGCTGTTTTCCTGCACACGACTATGGATTTACTGGGTTCATTCATGCAATACCTGTTTATGGACGGTCTACCACACATGCCCGGCATCAGGGCTGGGTGTTTGGAATCTTGCCAAGCAAGGCCCATTTACTTAGTAGACTCCATCCCTGCAAATCATATATTTTTGGGCAAACGCCAAGAGATAGCATTGCAAGGGATCCTGAAGAAGCTTAACCACAGCTAGAGAAGCCAGAGCTGCCAAGGTCTACCCCTATCAAGGCTTGGGAGGCAGCAGTGTTTGTGGAAATATTTGTAAATGATGCTCTCAAAAAGCCTAGATGCAGCAGTCGGTCTGTTTGAGTGAACCACCTAAGTTTCTGCGCACTGAGATTGGCTTCTCAATAGAAGAGCTGTAGCCTTGGTGCTGCCGTTGTCAATCTGATTTAACCACGAGGGACTGAATACTTACTTATATGCAGGTGACCTTCTGCCTGTCATCTTGCTATCGTCTTTGTAGCCATCCTGGGAGGTGGGGCTGGTGGTGGCCGTGCAGGCTCCCATGGCAGTGAGGACCACGTGTAGGCGAGGCCCCCCTTGACTCTGGCACTCAGGGTGGATATTGGGGCCGCTGGTGGAGCTTTACGGAACCTGTTGGATGCAGTCAGGGTCTTGGCACTGCGATTTCCCCTACTTTGCAATGAGAGGAAAACCAAACCCGCTTTTAATTCCCTAAAGGAAGAAAAGTTTGAACCTTAATCTGCTTTCCCCTAGCGTCACTCTTCTTTGTTTGGAATCTTAATTCACTTCAGGGAGTTGTTTTTTTAGATCATCCTGTCTACGGGGATATCAGGGACGAGCACACTTGTTTATTGCCCGCTGCAGGAACACTGGGTGACTTTATTTTGCCAAGTTGGGATGCTGGATGGCTTAATAATTGGAGTAAAGCTAAAGTGAAATAGCTTTAAATACGTGCTTTGCATAGGTATTGTTGCCTGTTGAGGAATCTGCGTCCGGCTCCATTTCCTCTGGATGATCCTGTGAGCTTTGCTTTATTCCATGGTTACAAACGACTCCCCCAAACCTGTGCCTCACACAGGCTTTCAAAACACATTGAACCATTGCTCCGAAAGATTCAGGATCTGTGGAAGAATTCTTTCAGTTCTTACTAACTAGCCGTGTGGCCTTGGGCTAATTGCTTACTCTCTCTGGTCAGCAGTTGTATCTAAAAATTGAGGGTGTTGGGCTACTGGCCCTTTCAGATTGAACACGCAAAGATTTTCACCCACACAGCCTTTGCGTCCAACACACGGGTCCTTCTTAAGATCCTCCTTTGCATCTTTCTTAGATTGGATCCATGGCATTACTTTTGTTTAGAAAGGATGCATATTTCCATGTAGCAATTTATCGGTAAATCCAATCAATCGTGTAATGACCATGCCTTAAGTACTTATGTAAAGTTCTTCCTCAGCCTGGTGTATCTAAACCTCAGATACTTAGGGTATTTATTTCTTCTTGAGTGAACTTTGATAATATGTATCTTTCTTGGGATCCATCCATTTCATTAAGTTGTCTTATTTATTGGCTCAAAATTGTTCATCATGTTCCTTTATTATTTTACATGAGCAGCCCCAGTGTTTTCCAAATGTGTCACCTCTCCTGAATATGAATGAAAACTATGTATATTTTTGTAACATTTCCTCTTAAATTGTTTTACTCGCTTGCTATTTAATTATATTGTACGTGGAGGTTGTCTTAATCAAGAAGTCAAAATCGTTTAAAAACCACTTTCTAAAGAATCCACAAGCTCTTTGCCTCCTCTGTCCTTACAATAATGGCAGGGTTTTGTTTTTTGGTTTTTTCCACACCACACAGCATGTGAGGTCTTAGTTCCCCGACCAGGGATTGAACCTGAGCCCTTGGCAGTGACAGTGCAGAGTCCTAACCTCTGGACTGCCAGGGAGGTCCCAATAATGGATAGTGGAGCTCTGTGCCTGCCCCTCAGATAAGCATCTGATAATGAGGGGTGAGAGTCTGCAGGGAGGCACTGGCGGATGGTGCAAATATTCCAGGTGCCTTTACATCAATCTAAGATCCGTCCAACCAAAGCACAGAGATGTAGAAATGAATGAGAAGTGCTCATCTCTCTACAAAAAAGGTGATGGAGGAGTTTGCTTTTAGAATGATTTCTGCAGCCTCACCTATAGGGATGGAGTGTGATACAGCTCTGTCTAGCCCAGTGTTTGAATGTTGTTGTGACACAGTCCCGTGGAGATCAGTAGGCTGGTGAAGGCCTTGGGGTGCGATAATCAGACATAAGAAGGAAAATAGGAAGCTTGCAGGCATCAAGTCAGCTGGAGACAGGTCCAGGTGGGATGTACTTTAGTGCTCCGTCTCCAAATAAACACACCCCCTTGAGCCTCCCCGAACAGTACTGAGAAAGGCAAAACTCAGCCCACATCAAGGTTATTATGAATCTCTGATCTGTAACAGACAATTGGGATTAAAAATCCAGATCATAGGAAACCACAGCCCGGCCTGGGAGCCGTGCCCTCTTGGAATTTTACTGAGTGAGTGGTGACATCCCAGGGATGCGATCGTGGGTGAGTTGGCAACTGTTGAGAGGAAACATTAAACCCAGGGGTCAGACCGAAAGAGAAGCTGTCCCCAGGGGAAGCCTCAGTCAAAGCAAACCTCTATCGGATGTCACAAAGGAGGACAACGTGAGGGACAACAGTGGCACACAGGGCAGCAAAAGCAAAAAGAGGAGCGTGCAGGCTTCGCATGACGGAATAATCAGAAGGCGGGAGAAGGGTTCACCTGGAGGACCTGCAGTTGGAGAGAAGGTTATTGTCGTGGTCACTGGCACGTCCGAGGCCTCACCAGCCTGGGAGCAAACGAGGCCATGTTAATATTAATGCCCAGCGTGGAGTCCCAGCAGCCCCGCCTGCTCTCACAGGACCTCGGCCCAAGTCCTCGGAGTCCCCCGGGGAGGACGTCACCTGTGCTCAGGTGCACCGTGGCTCCTCTTCTTCCTCCAGTCATGATGTCCCTCCTCACTTCCCCTGGCCTTGCTGTCCCCTGGCTGCCATTGTGTCCCTAGGGCACCGCCTTGCCCCCTCCTGCTGTGCTGGGGAGGCAGGGGGCTGGTTCTCTGCTTACTCTGTTGTACCTCCGCATTTGGGTCCCAGTGCCTCGCACAGGCTTTCAAAACACATCTCCCTCAGAGTCCATCCTTAACCCTGTGTTCCAAGGCTTGGAGGGCAGGGCATAGATGCCAAGCTGTCCCCTCTTTTGTCATTGCCCCCGGGCCTGATCTCCTCCCAGGTGTCCGTTATACCTGGGCACAGAACATCTCCTTGGCCCCCTTCGCCCACTCCCTTCCTGCCCATTTGGCAACTGGTGCAAATAGGTCCCAGCCCTGGGCCACTGGCTGCCTTGGATCCCAGTTTGGATTTGGTTGAGTCACACTGCCATGCTCTTGGGGTTAATCAAATGGATATGTACTAGTCCAAGGACTTTCTGATCCCTCCCATTGTGCTCTGTATACTTTGGTTCCACTAACTGGTTTGATGAAGTAAGAGACAGTCCAAAGCAGTGCTCCTCAAATTTCAATGTGCATCAGATCATCTGGGGAGCTTGTTAAAATGCAGAATCTGATTCTGTAGGTCTGGAGTGGGGTCTGAAATCCTGCATTTCTAATGATCTCCCAGGGGATACCGATGCTGCTGGTCCACTCTGGGTAGTCAAATCCTTCATCGCTCCCTCCCCCGTTTCTGTTTGCTGTACTTGAAAGGAAACCGTTTGGCAAGGAAATCATGAGTGGATTTTGTGTTCCACCGCACGGGTGATGTCCTGTTTTGATTACCTATCACATATCGCTTATTCACATTATGAAAATAAAGATACTGTTTGTTATAACACTACTATAGGGAATCGTTTATGGGCCGCTTTCAAAATGCGAACGGTTGACCAGCATTCCTGGAAGGATACTTGGAACTTCTCTCTATAGCTTAGCTCTATAGCTTTGCTTCTCAAAGTGTGGTCCTTGGGCCTGCAGCATTGTATCACATGGGACCCTGTTAGAGCTGCAGAATCTCAGCCCCACCCTCGACCTGGACTGACTGAATTGGGACCTGCACTTTAACACGGTCCCCAGTGGTGTGTGTACACATTAGCATTTGAGAAGCCCTGCCCCGTAGAACACGGTATATCGGAAATGGGAGGTGCTGGCTTTGCCACTTTAGCAGGATGCTCAAAGGAGGCAGGTGAGTGACAACAGGGAAAAGTTCATACTTCGGTCGTCAGTCCTTTTTGTCTTGGTGTGACCTGGGACATCTGGGGAGAGAGGAGAATACCTTCTGGCTTGCATGGAGTATGAAGATTCTTCAGACAAAATAAAACTAGCAGAGGAGGAAGTGGAAACTGTGATGTGATTATGAGATGGGTAGAAAATATGCAGGACCAGATCAGGGTGAGCGGAAAACTGAGGGAGGGAGGATGAGAATTATTGAGCGTGGTCAGAGATTCGCTTTGAAAACGAGGAACGACATGGAAGCTGGTTCACTTTAGAATCCCCTTGTAAACAACAGAGGCACTGCATAAAATGCATCACAATTTCAAGGTAGCTGGGACAGTAAAGGTCATTGTCAAATCAGCGAGTAGCTTAGAAAAAATGTATCAGGTATCTGTTGTAACAAGGACTGGCAAACATCCCTCACCGAGAGACCATAGAGGGCTCTTGTGCCAACATGCTGAGAGGCACTTGGGGAATTGGCATGGGAAGGTCAGCAGGTAAAAAACAACCCCAAACTGGGGCACTTCTGAAATGAGAACTGGAAGACGTCTTTTTAATTACTCTGTTTCTGATGGCTCGGTTGATGTCCTCCTGGTAATAAAGAAGATGAGGTAGCGATGACGTTAATTAGAGTGTCATCAGTGATGACAGACAATAAATAGCATGGCATTTCATTTTATTACCTTACCCTTGTTAATTTCCCCAGTTTTGATCAATACAGCCATTGGCCAGGCCTCCCAGTTACAAAACAGTCGCATTTTCGAGGCTTAGTAAAGGGCTGCGTTCCAATTTTTTATTCGTTTAGGAAATCCTCCTTGGGATGTTTGCATAATCAAATATAAGTTCGCAAATGTTTCTCCTGCCTCAGATTTGCATATGAGCAAAATGAGTTTGTTCCCAAACAAAGCCCTGGAAAAAGCCCAGGACAAATGATTACTCAGTGAAAAGGAAAATGATTTCAGCCAGTTCCACTCCATCTCCCACAGAAGAATGGAGGTGAATCGTCTCTTAGCGTAGCACTGCCTACTGAGGCCATAAGTCTGGTGACACCATTAAGGAATGAAAGGTTGATAAAAGGGAAAGTATTTCAAGTGGAGCTTCCCGGCTAGGAAGGGGGATTACATGTCATTAGATGCATTACATTGACTTTTATTTTCCAGGCATTTTTGTGTTGTTGCATTGCATATTACCAGATGTTTTAAAACACCAATTTCCATTTCTTTTAATACTCAGGATTAGTAAATGCTTAAAGAGTGATTATGTATTATTTCTATCCTATAGCAATTTGGGTGTGACTCTCCCATTTCTTTTTCTAGCATGTTATTATAGGAGCCAAGGCAAGAATTCCAAAGTGGATGCTGACCTTGGACGTAGTTTTTCTTTGTGGTGTAATTAGACATATGGGTTATGGTTAAAAAATGACTAGGAAGGGACTTGGCTGGTGGTGCAGTGGTTAAGACTCCACGCCCCCAATGCAGGGGGCCTGAGTTCGATCCCTGGTCAGGGAACTAGATCCCACATGGCATGCCGCAACTAAGAGTTTGCATGCCACAACTAAAGAGCCTGAGTGTCGCAAATAAGGAGCCCGCCTGCTGCAACTAAGACCCAGCGCAACCAAATAAATAAAGATTTTTTAAAAAATGACTAGGAAAAGGTACACTCCCTTTGTTCTGATGAAAGAAGGTAAGGAAAAGCTTCATTTTAGCAGTATATTTTCATTACTTTGTCTTGACCCTAAACTTGATGATTAGCAGCCTGAACAAAAGGAATAATAAATGATTAGAAAAGAAACTGGGTTCCTGTGATTTCCAGTCATTTTGGTAGCCTTTTCAGTGGAAAAACAGAGAGATGACCGTTGTGAACCTGGGTTATGTTAATTCATCTGAATTGTGGTATCAGATAGGAGGCACAGTTGCTAGGAGCCAAACCCATTAGAGGTAATAACAGCAAAATGCTTATGCAGTAACTGAGCTTATTGGCTCACACCAGTCAGGTAATTCTAGGATCAGTGAACGTGAAGTTTCTCTCCCCACAGGAGCCGTATGCGTAGATCTGCCCAAGTGTTTCTCTTAATATCCTGTCCCTACTGGTTTTCTATTTCAGTCACTACCTAAATGACAAATTCACCCTGCTAAGTCACATTTAGCATCGTGTACTCTTTGCCCTTGACATGTACGTGGATTTGGGGGAAAACCAAGGTTACAAGAGGTTGGAGAGGGAGATGGAAGAAAATAAACACAGTCTGAGTGCCCACTCTATGCTTAGCAGCCGGCAGGGGTGAGGTGCCAGGTTTAGCCCATGTGGAAACTGAGGCTCAGAAATATCACATAATGTTCCCAAGGTCACACAGCTACTTAGAGCCTGGTAGGACCAGGATTTAAATTAGAGCTTCTGACCCCATGTTCACATTCTTTATGCAACTCTAAAATGAAGCTTTCACAAAACTCTGAAGAAATACGCTGCTCTTCCCTGCCTGTATTAGCTGTTCTTGACAAATGCTACCTTGGCACATTTACTGGTAGTCAGTGGATGTCTGTGATCGTGTTTTCTGTCAACGTTACTTGTTTCATCTAGTTAAGGTCTGTTGTGGGATGTCTACCAATGTGGAAACTAATCACACTCAATTATTTACAAGGAGAGCCAGAAGCCTGAGACGTGATACATGTGCTGATGTTAGGACTGAAAATGGGTTTCCCAAATCTCATGTGCTTATCATACGTACTAGGACAGAGGAAGAGAGTTTGCATAATCCACAGTCTCTGCCTTTGGAGAGCCTGAGTTTAGTTGAGAATACTTACACCTTTGAAGATAAAGTAACAGTGAGCTGAGGTGTGCAAAAGGAAGGGTCTCAAGCATTCAAATGAAATGTTCCTTGAATGAACAGAGAGTCAGACGAGGGAGCTCTGACTGTGAACTTGTGACGTCAGGGAGGGTTTGGTGGTGGATACGGGTCTCAGGTCTTACATGATGGTGAGGCTCGGATGGGTGGGAGAGTGACGGTGGAGTCGGGTTGGGATGGGTGAGGGGCCGCTGGACGAGGGAGCGCCTTCCATGTCAAGGGTTTGGCCCTCAAAGCTGCTACTAAGGAGTCACCATAGGCTCTTGAGCAGAGGAGTGGCTTCGTGAAAGTTCTGCATGCACGGGCTTGATGGGTGCTGGGGAAAAACCCTGTAGACATTTGTATTGGGGGCGTTTGAGGCAAAAGCAGCAGTATTGTCAAGTTGAGTCAATTTATGTTGCTGTACGAAATTAACCAAAAAATGATGCTACAAGAGCACCTTTTTCTGTACCCTTTCCTGGAAGCTGCTGGCTAGTGGCTGAGGACTGGGGATTAGGATGTTTAATTTTTACTATCTATACCTCAATTAACTATTTATTGTTGGTGTAGGGACACAGGAGGAGTTATTATCCTAGATCATGTTAGGTTGAGCCATATGAAATTTCCATTTGGGGGTAAGTGGTAGAACTATTGGTAATTTCATATGGTTCCACTTAATTGATTTTGTAAGTTGTTGTTGGAGACGAGTGGACACAGTCAGGTTATCTGGGTAGGTCCTGGGATAGCGCTGCTTACAGCCAGCCCCAGAGGCCTTGAGGGTGCTGTTTTCCTTGGGAGATGGGACTGTTCCTGGAGACTGAGCCCAGGGCCCCAGGGACGTGCCAGGCTCTTCCTCTCCCTAATATTTGCCTATGGACCAGGCAGTCAGAATCTCCTGATTTTTTTTCTAAAGGAGAAAAATTTGCTCTGGACCAAGAACTTTAAAGGAGGAAGGAGGGCTTGTGGAAGAGGGGATAAAAATAATCGCATCTTGGGACTTCCCTCGTGGTCCAGGGATTAAGACTTTGCACTTCCACTGCAGGATGTGTGGTTGGATCCCTGGTCGCAGAACGAAGATCCTGCAGGCCCCGCAGCGCGGCCAAAATAATAATAATAATAATAATAATAATAATAATTGCATCTTGAGGTTGTGTTTTCCCAGGACTCCCCAGTAGCACAATGCAGACAGAGCCAGAAGTGCCATTCCTATAGCTCCTAATTATGTTGGGAAGGAGAGGGACCGAGTTCTCACTCTGGCCCCGGATTGCAGAGGATTTAAGTGAGTTTGAGAACGCCTGGGCAGTGGGTTGCGCATGCGTGACGGTGGTGATAGAGGCTGAGCTGCGCTGTCTTTACATCCTTCGCGTCCGCACCCTGGGATGGGACCACTCCTGTGGAGCTTCTCCTGGATTCAGGGATGGAGTGTGCCCAGAGTGCTCTCCTAACCACCGGGAATGAGGACAGCTTCTGAGCGAGGGTCTGCAGAAACTGGCTGGGCACAAGCATCCCAGAGCGTGCCCATCCCTCCCCCCCCACCACTGCCCTCAGACTCTGGGTACCACAGGGCCTAGTCATCTGTCACTACACTCCAACTGCACAGTTTCACTATTTGGGACCCTGAGGTCTCATCACGACTTGCCTCTTTTGTCCTAAGTCACCACTCAACATGTGACCCACAGTGTCTGTCCTGTTCCAAGAGTACTGGTGTGTGTCTCCTGACATCCCATCTTGGACCTCCTTTGGGCCCCTCCTGAGCCCCCTTCCATAAACTCTCCTGCATCCCTAGGGTATTCACAGAATGTTCCTTTGTCCTCCTGGTTCTCCCCTGAACCTTCCCCGGAATAGAGAATTCTTTTCCCTTTCCTTAGCCTGACAAATACGTATCGCGGGTCCCACTTTGTGAGAAGCACCCGAAGGAAAACAAATGAGAAGACTTAGTCCCTTTGCACACATGCATCTGAAGGTTCCCTTCCTTGGCGTCCTTCCTGTTTCCTGAGGAAACATGAACTAGTGTGACTGCTGGAGACCTCTCTTCTCCTCTCTCAGCACCAACCCTCTCAGCCAAAAATGGAGGCAGATCAGAGAGACTATGAGAAGAAAGGAACAACAGATGTACATAAATAAATAGTTTGGTTGTAAACAGGACTGGTAAGCTCATAAATCCTCAGCATGTGGGAAGATCAGTACCGGCCACCACTTGTCATCTAATCGGACACCTGTGTCTAGATGGAAATCATCTCAGAACAGATTGTATGTTATAATTAAAAACCAAAAAAACATTCTGTGTCAATATGCTGGGCCAAATTGCCCGTGCTGGCACAACTGGACTTTCTGCTACAATTCAAATGCACTTAAAAATTATCATTTTGGAGGAGACCTTCAAGATGGTGGAGGAGTAAGACGTGGAGATCACCTTCCTCCCCACAAATACATCAGAAATACATCTACATGTGGAACAACTCCTACAGAACACCTACTGAATGCTGGCAGAAGACCTCAGACTTCCCAAAAGGCAAGAAACTCCCCCACATACCTGGGTAAGGCAAAAGAAAAAACAGAGACAAAAGAATGCGGACGGGACCTGCATCTCAGGGAGGGAGCTGTGAAAGAGGAAAAGTTTCCACACTAGGAAGCCCCTTCACTGTTGGAGACGGTGGGTTGGCAGGGGGAAGCTTCGGAGCCACGGAGGAGAGCGCAGCAACAAGGATGCAGAGGGCAAAGTGGAGATTCCCGCACAGAGGATCGGTGCCGACCAGCACTCACCAGCCTGAGAGGTTTGTCTGCTCACCCACCGGGACGGGTGGGGGCTGGGAGCTGAGGCTTGAGCCTCGGAGGTCAGATCGCAGGGAGAGGACTGGGGTTGGCTGCGTGAACACAGGATGAAGGGGGCTAGTGCGCCACAGCCAGCCAGGAGGGAGTCCGGGAAAAAGTCTGGAACTGCCGAAGAGGCAAGAGACTTTTTCTTGCCGCTTTGTTTCCTGGTGCAGGAGGAGAGGGGATTCAGAGTGCCGCTTAAAGGAGCTCCAGAGATGGGCGCCAGCCGCGGCTAACAGCATGGACCCCAGAGACGGGGCATGAAACACTAAGGCTGCTGCTGCAGCCACCAAGAAGCCTGTGTGCAAGCACAGGTCACCATCCACACCTCCCCTCCCGGGAACCTGTGCAGCCCGCCACTGCCAGGGTCCTGTGATCCAGGGACAACTTCCTGGAGAGAACACATGGCGCACCTCAGGCTGTTGCAATGTCATGCCGGCTTCTGCCGCCGCAGGCTCGCCCCACATTCAGCACTCCTCCCTCCTCCGAGCCTGAGTGAGCCAGAGCCCCCTAATCAGCTGCTGCTTTAACCCCGTCCTGTCTGAGCGAAGAACAGACGCCCTCAGGCGACCAACACGCAGAGGCGCAGAGGCGGGGCCAAATCCAAAGCTGAACCCCAGGAGCTGTGCAAACAAAGAAGAGAAAGGGAAATCTCTCCCAGCAGCCTCAGGAGCAAAGGATTAAATCTCCACAATCAACTTGATGTACTCTGCATCAGTGGAATACGTGAATAGAAAACAAATCATCCCAAAATTGAGGCGGTGGACTTTGAGAGCAACTGTAGACTTGGGGTTTGCTTTCTGCATCTAATTTGTTTTTGGTTTTATGTTTATCTTAGTTTAGTATTTAGAGTTATTGTTCTAGGGTCTGTCTGTCCGTTTTTTGTTTTTGTTTTTTAGTATAGTTTTTAGTGCTGGTTATCATTGGTGGATTTATTTTTTGGTTTGGTTGCTCTCTTTCTTTTTTTTCTGTTTTTAATTACTTTAATTTTTTTATTTTTAATAATTTTAAATTATTTTTTATTTTAATAACTTTATTATTTTTTTTTCTTTCTTTCTTTTTCTGCTCCTTTTTCTTCTGAGCCATGTGGCTGACAGGGTCTTGGTGCTCCAGCAGGGTGTCAGGTCTGTGCCTCTGAGGTGGGAGAGCCGAGTTCAGGGCATTGGTCCACCAGAGACCACGTAATATCAAACGGCAGAAGCTCTCCCAGAGATCTCCATCTCAACACTAAGACCCAGTTCCACTCAATGACCAGCAAGCTACAGTGCTAGACACCCTATGCCAAACAACTAGCAAGACAGGAACACAACCCCACCCATTAGCACAGAGGCTGCCTAAAATCATAATAATGTCAGTGACACCCCAAAACACACCACCGGGCACTGTCCTGCCCACCAGAAAGACAAGATCCAGCCTCATCCACCAGAACACTGGTGGAGGCACCAGTCCCCTCCACCAGGAGGCCTACACAAGCCACTGAACCAACCTTACACACTGGGGGCAGACACCAAAAACAATGGGAACTATGAACCTGCAGCCTGCAAAAAGGAGATACCAAACACAGTAAGTTAAGCAAAATGAGAAGACAGAGAAACACACAGCAGATGAAGGAGCAAAAACCCACCAGACCAAACAAATGAAGAGGAAATAGGCAGTCTACCTGAAAAAGAATTTAGAGTAATGATAGTAAAGATGATCCAAAATCTCAGAAATAGAATGGAGAAAATACAAGAAATGTTTAACAAGGACCTAGAAGAACTAAACAGCAAACAAACAATGATGAACAACACAATAGATGAAATTAAAAATTCTCTAGAAGGAATCAATAGCAGAATAACTGAGGCAGAAGAATGCATAAGTGATCTGGAAGATAAAACAGTGGAAATAACTACCAGAGCAGAATAAAGAAAAAAAGAATGAGAAGAATTGAGGACAGTCTCAGAGACCTCTGGGACAACATTAAACACACCAACATTAGAATTATAGGGGTCCCAGAAAAAGAGGAGAAAAAGAGAGGGACTGAGAAAATATTTGAAGAGATTATAATTGAAAACTTCCCTAATATGGCAAAGGAAATAGTCAATCAAGTCCAAGAAGTGCAGAGAGTCCCATACAGGATAAATCCAAGGAGAAATATGCCAAGACACATATTAATCAAACTGTCAAAAATTAAATACAAAGAAAAAATATTAAAAGCAGCAAGGGAAAAATAACATACAAGGGAATCCCCATAAGGTTAACAGCTGATCTTTCAGCAGAAACACTGCAAGCCAGAAGGGTGTGGCAGGACATATTTAAAGTGATGAAAGGGAAAAACCTACAGCCAAGATTACTCTACCCAGGAAGGATCTCATTCAGATTCGATGGAGAAATTAAAACCTTTACAGACAAGCAAAAGCTAAGAGAATTCAGCATCACCAAATCAGCCTTACAACAATTGCTAAAGGAATTTCTCTAGGCAGGAAACGCAAGAGAAGGAAAAGACTTACCATAACAAACCCAAAACGATTAAGAAAATGGTAATAGGAACATACATATCGATAACTACCTTAAATGTAAATGGATTAAATGCTCCAACCAAAAGACATAGACTGGCTGAATGGATATAAAAACAAGACCTGTATATATGATGTCTACAAGAGACCCACTTCAGACCTAGGGACACATACAGACTGAAAGTGAGGGGATGGAAAAAGATATTTCATGCAAATGGTAATCAAAAGAAAGCAATAACAGCATAATAGCAATTCTCATATCAGACAAAATAGACTTTAAAATAAAGATTATTACAAGAGACAAAGAAGGACACTACATAATGATCAAGGGATCGATCCAAGAAGAAGATATAACAATTGTAAATATTTATGCACCCAACATAGGAGCACCTCAATACATAAGGCAAATACTAACAGCCATAAAAGGGGAGATTGACAGTAACACATTCGTAGTAGGGGACTTTAGTGGGGTGCTAAAGATCATCCAAAATGAAAATAAATAAGGAAACACAAGCTTTAAATGATACATTAAACAAGATAGACTTAATTGATATTTATAGGACATTCCATTCAAAACCAACAGAATACACTTTCCTCTCAAGTGCTCATGGAACATTCTCTGGATAGATCATATCTTGGGTCACAAATCAAGTCTTGGTAAATTTAAGAAAATTGAAATTTTATCAAGTATCTTTTCTGACCACAACACTATGAGACTAGATATCAGTTACAGGAAAATAATACGAACACATGGAGGCTAAACAATACACTACTAAATAACCAAGAGATCACTGAAGAAATCAAAGAGGAAATCAAAAAATACCTAGAAACAAATGACAGTGAAAACACGACGACCCAAAACCTATGGGATGCAACAAAAGCAGTTCTAAGAGGGAAGTTTATAGCAATAAAATCCTACCTCAAGAAACAAGAAACATCTCAAATAAATGACCTAACCTTACACCTGAAGCAATTAGAGAAAGAAGAACAAAAAAACCCCAAAGTTAGCAGAAGGAAAGAAATCATAAAGATCAGTTCAGAAATAAATGAAAAAGAAATGAACAGAGCAATAGCAAAGATCAATAAAACTAAAAGCTGGTTCTTTGAGAAGATAAACAAAATTGATAAACCATTAGCCAGACTCATTAGGAAAAAAAGGGAGAACACTCACATCAATAGAATTAGAAATGAAAAAGAAGTAACAACTGACACTGCAGAAATACAAAGGATCATGAGAGACTACTACAAGCAACTCTATGCCCATAAAATGGACAACCTGGAAGAAATGGACAAATTCTTAGAAAAGCACAACTTTCCGAGACTGAACCAGGAAGAAATAGAAAATATAAACAGACCAATCACAAGCACTGAAATTGAGACCATGATTAAAAATCTTCCAACAAACAAAAGCCCAGGACCAGATGGTTTCACAGGCGAATTCTATCAAACATTTAGAGAAGAGCTAACACCTAGCCTTCTCAAACTCTTCCAAAATATAGCAGAGGGAGGAACACTCCCAAACTCATTCTACGAGGCCACCATCACCCTGATACCAAAACCACACAAAGATGTCACAAAGAAAGAAAACAACAGGCCAATATCACTGATGAACATAGTTGCAAAAATTCTCAACAAAATACTAGCAAACAGAATCCAACAGCACAGTAAAAGGATCATACACCATGATCAAGTGGGGTTTATCCCAGGAATGCAAAGATGCTACAATATACACAAATCAATCAACATGATACACCATATTAACAAATTGAAGGAGAAAAACCATATGATCATCACAATAGATACAGAAAAAGCTTTCAACAAAATTCAACACCCATTTATGATAAAAACTCTCCAAAAGTAGGCATAAAGGGAACTTACCTCAACATAATAAAGGGCATATATGACAAACCCACAGCCAACATCATTCTCAATGGTGAAAAACTGAAACCATTTCCTCTAACATCAGGAACAAAACAAGGTTGTCCACTCTCGCCACTGTTATTCAACATAGTTTTGGAAGGTTTAGCCACAGCAGTCAGAGAAGAGAAAGAATTAAAAGGAATCCAAATCAGAAAAGAAGAAGTAAAGCTGTCACTGTTTGCAGATAACATGATACTCTACATAGAGAATCCTAAAGATGCTACCAGAAAACTACTAGAGCTAATCAATGAGTTTGGTAAAGTAGCAGGATACAAAATTAATGCACAGAAATCTCTTGCATTCCTATTCACTAATGATGAAAAATATGAAAGAGAAATTAAGGAAACACTCCCATTTACCATTGCAACAAAAAGAATAAAATACCTAGGAATAAACCTACGTAAGGAGACAAAAGACCTGTATGCAGAAAACTATAAGACACTGATGAAAGAAATTAAAGATGATACAAACAGATGGAGAGATATGCCATGTTCTTGGGTTGGAAGAATCAACATTGTGAAAATGACTATACTACCCAAAGCAATCTACAGATTCAATGCAATCCCTGTCAAACTACCAAAGGCATTTTTTACAGAAGTAGAACAAAAAATTGTACAATTTGTTTGGAAACACAAAAGACCCTGAATGGCCAAAGCAATCTTGAGAGAAAAATGGGGCTGGAGGAATCAGGCTCTTGGAATTCAGACTATACTACAAAGCTACATTAATCAAGACAGTATGGTACTGGCACAAAAACAGAGATATACATCAATGGAACAGGATAGAAAGCCCAGAGGTAAACCCACACACATAAGGTCACCTTATTTTTGATAAAGGAGGCAAGAATATACAATGGAGAAAAGGCAGCCTCTTTAATAAGTTGTGCTCGGTAAGCTGGACAGCTACATGTAAAAGAATGAAATTAGAACACTCCCTAACACCATACAGAAAAATAAACTCAAAATGGATTAAAGACCTAAATGTAAGGCCAGACACTATAAAACTCTCAGAGGAAAACATAGGCAGAACACTCTATGACATAAATCACAGCAAGATCCTTTTTGACCCACCTCCTAGAGAAATGGAAATAAAAACAAACAAATGGGACCTAATGAAACTAAAAAGCTTTTGCACAGCAAAGGAGACCATTAACAAGATTAAAAGACAACCCTCAGAATGGGAGAAGATATTTGCAAATGAAGCAACTGACAAAGGATTGATCTCCAAAATTTACAAGTAGCTCATGCAGCTCAATTTCAAAAAAACAAACAAACCAATCCAAAAATGGGCAGAAGACCTAAATAGACATTTCTCCAAAGAAGATATACAGATTGCCAACAAACACATGAAAGGATGCTCAACATCACTAATCATTAGAGAAATGCAAATCAAAACTACAATGAGGTATCACCTCACACCAGTCAGAATGGCCATCATCAAAAAATCTACAAACAATAAATGCTGGAGAGAGTGTGGAGAAAAGGGAACCCTCTTGCACTGTTCTTGGGAATGTAAATTGATACAACCACTATGGAGAACAGTATGGAGTTTCCTTAAAAAACTAAAAATAGAATTACTATATGATCCAGCAATCCCACTACTGGGCATATACCCTGAGAAAACCATAATTCAAAAAGAATCATGTACCACAATGTTCATTGCAGCTCTATTTACAATAGCCAGGACATGGAAGCAACCTAAATGTCCATCGACAGATGAATGGTTAAAGAAGATGTGGCACATGTATACAATGGAATACTACTCAGCCATAAAAAAAAATGAAATTGAGTTATTTGTAATGAGGTGGATGGACCTAGAGTCTGTCATACAGAGTGAAGTAAGTCAGAAAGAGAAAAACAAATACCATATGGTAACACATATATACGGCATCTAAAAAAAAAATTGGTTCTGAAGAACCTAGGGGCAGGACAGGGATAAAGATGCAAACATAGAGAATGGACTTGAGGAAACGTGGAGGGGGAAGAGTAAGCTGGGACGAAGTGAGAGAGTGGCATGGACATATAGACACTATCAAATGTAAAACAGATAGCTGGTAGGAAGCAGCCGCATAGCACAAGGAGATCAGCTCGGTGCTTTGTGACCACCTAGAGGGATGGGATAGGGAGGGTGGGAGGGAGACGCAAGAGGGAGGACATATGGGGATATATGTATATGTATAGCTGATTCACTTTGTTATAAAGCAGAAACTAACACACCATTGTAAAGCAGTTATACTCCAATAAAGATGTCAAAAAAATTATCATTTTTATCTTCTTTTTAAAGGAAGCATAAATGGCAGATTGCTGCACGTAGGATATGACATACGGATCCTGTGGGGCAACTTTAATAATTAACCACTCTCATGGTGTAACTGAATCCCACATTCTGTCATTTTCCTGTTTCCTTTCCTGACCTGGACAAGAAAAGGAGATTGAACCACTTTTGTCTCAAGTACAGTCACACCTCGGAGCTGTCACGGGTTTGGTTCCTGAGCACTGCAATAAAGCGAATATCCCAATAAAGGAAGTTACACAAATTTTTTGATTTTGCAGTGCATATTAAAGTTTTGTTTACACTCTACCATAGTCTATTAAGTGTGCAATAGCATTATGTCTTAAAAAACAATGTACAGATGGACCTAGAGAGTGTCGTACAGAGCTAAGTAAGTCAGAAAGAGAAAAACAAGTACCATATATTAACACATATATGTGGAATCTAGAAAAATGGTATAGATGATCTTATTTGCAAAGCAGAAATAGAGACACAGGCGTAGAGAACAAATGTATGGATACCAAGGGGGAAAGGGGATGGGGTGGGAGGAATTGGGAGATTGGGATTGACACCTATACACTATTGATACTATGTATAAAATAGGGAACTCTACTTAATGCACCGTGGTGACCTAAATGGGAAGGAAATCCAGAAAAGTGGGGATATATGTATAAGTATAGCTGATTCATTTTGCTGTACAGTAGAAATTAACACAACATTGTAAAGCAACTATACTCCAACAAAAATTAATTTAAAAAAAGAAAGTATAAATTGGGGAAAAAAGACAATGTACATACATTAATATAAAAATACCTTGTTGGTAAAAAATGCTAACCATCATCTGAGCCTTCAGTGAGTCATAGGAGTAACATCTAAGATCCCTGATCACAGATCACCATCACAAATATAACAATAATGACCAAATTTGAAATATTGTGAGAGTTACCAAAATGTGACATAGAGACACGAAGGGAGCAAATGCTATTTGGAAAAATAGCCGATAGACTTGCTTGACCCAGGGTTGCCACAAACCTTCAGCTGATAAAAAATGCAATATCTTCAAAGCATAATAAGGTGAAACACAATAAAATGAGGTAAGGCTGGGTACATTTGACCAGGAAATACAGAGTCTTGTTTTATTCATTTATTCAGTTTATCAGGAAACACCATGAGAATGAGCACATTCTCATTATTAATATAATATTAATATGACCTTGGTTTCTTTCTTTCCTTTTTTTAATACCAATAGGAAAAACCATTTGGAGAAGACCACCTTGTCATGTTGGCCCATGAGTTCCTTTGCTACCAAAATGAAATGATCATACAAAAGAGATATTAAGATCATAAGGACAGGGGACTTCCCTGGTGATCCAGTGGTTAAGACGCCGTGCTTCCAATGCAGGGGGCACGGGTTTGATCCCTGGTTGAGGAACTAGGATCCGATATGCCGTGTGGCAAAAAATTTGACATAAAGTAATTGCAAAAAAAAAAGGGAAATAAATTTGAACTGTAGGAATAAAATCTATATTTAAAAAAATCGTAAGGACAATATTAACAACTGGCTATCACTGTGCCCTTTCTGTGTGTCAGGCACTCCTTCAAGTGAATCGTAATCATTTTCTCATTTACTCTTCACAAAAATCCTGGGAGGAAGTTGTTATCATTCTCACTTCATAGATGGAAAAAAAAAAAAACAAAAAACAGAACGTGGGTAATTTGTCCAAGTTCATGCAAAGAATCAGTGGCCATGCCAGGATTCAAATCCAGATATGTCTCAAATTCTGCGATCATAACCTCTTCACATCTTGCCTCACCCTGAGTGGGTTGAAAGTCAAGCTGAGAAAACTGTTCTTGGCAAAGAAGTGGGTAAGATTTGGATTCTTTAGTGGTGAGGGGAAATCTGGAAGGGAATTGATACGTATATGTGTGTGTGCCTGGGTCACTTTACTGTGTACCTGAAACTAACACAACATTGTGGATTAACTATACTTTAATTTTTAAAAAATGGAAAAGATAAAAATAAAGCCTTATTGACTTAGCAAGGAAAAAAAAAAAGATTTGGGTTTTTTAAAGTTCCAGAAAGTTCTGACCTCTTGTTGGTATTTCCTGGGCAGCAAACGTTGGACCTTTTATCTCAGCTGTAGATTCTTGAAGCTCAGCTTACTTTAGGGTAGCGGGAGTTGCATCCAGGGTTAGGCCTTGCCTGGAAGGGGACCCCAAGGCGTGGTCCGCCCTGCTCCCCGTAATGCCTGAGGAGGCACCTCAGGCCCAGTGCCAACTCCATTCTGCACTCCTGGTCTCTCTTGGCCTAACCGGTAAAGGCTCCACTATTTCAAGCAGATCCTCAACGAGCACACTTATAACTTGTAACAGCATCAGTCTTCTTTAGTAAAGGTTTGGTGAAGGTCAGAGGCTTTTTTTTTTTTTTTTTTTTTTGCAGTACGCGGCCCTCTCACTGCTGTGGCCTCTCCCGTTGCGGAGCACAGGCTCCGGACACGCAGGCTCAGCGGCCATGGCTCACGGGCCCAGCCACTCCACGGCATGTGGGATCTTCCCGGACCGGGGCACGAACCCGTGTCCCCTGCATCGGCAGGCGGACTTGCAACCACTGCACCACCAGGGAAGACCCCAGAAGGCTGTTTGAACCCCTTGGACTAATACTGTTTTGTCCTTTTTCCCCTGCAGGATATCGAGGTCTCTGTGAACATTCTCTAAAATGTTTAAGCTCGAAAATCACGGAGCGGAAGCTGCAGGGCACGTGGCTGCCTGCTGGCCGAGGGAGCCTGGAGAAACCATTCCTGGGACCTCGAGGCTCCTTGGTGCCCATGTTCAGCCCCCAGGGTAGCCTTCACCCTGTCCACGCTGACAGCAGCCTGCTGAAGCCCAGGGTCGTGACCGTGGTCAAGCTGGGTGGGCAACCCCTCCGCAAGATCACGCTGCTCCTCAACAGACGGTCGGTGCAGACCTTCGAGCAGCTCTTGGCCGACGTCTCAGAGGCCCTGGGCTTTCCCAGATGGAAGAGTGACCGCGTGAGGAAGCTGTTCAACCTCAAGGGCAGGGAAATCAGGAGTGTGTCCGATTTCTTCAGGGAAGGGGATGCTTTCATAGCCGTGGGCAAAGAGCCACTGACGCTGAAGAACATCCAGGTGGCTATAGAGGAACTGTACCCCAGCAAAGCCCGGGCCCTGACCTTGACCCAGCACAGCCGGGTCCCCTCTCCAAGGCTGAGAAGCAGGCTTTATAGCAAGGCTCTGAAAGGGGGTCACCACTGTGGGGAGACTGAGACCACCAAGAGCTGCAGTGAGGCTGCCAGGTCCCAGGCTGCCATCAGACATCAGGGGAGGACCCCCGTGGAGGACAGGGTGAGGGGGAAGTGGGAGCCTGAACCCAGCAGCAAGGTGCCCAGGGATGCCACCCTGGAGAGGCATCTTAGCGGAGAGAATCACCTGGGGGTGGAGATTGAAAAGACGTCGGGGGAAATAATCAGGTGTGAGAAGTGTAAGCGGGAAAGAGAGCTCCAGCAGAGCCTGCAGAGGGAGCGGCTCTCTCTGGGCACCAGCGAGCTGGACCTGGGCAGGTGCCCCAGCTATGACGTAGAGAGGCTGGTGAGGTCCAGGAGCTGCAGGAGGTCCCCTGAGGAGAAGCCCCAGGGTGGGGAGGAAGGTTGGAAGGAGGGCACCCGGAGCAGTCCCGGGCACCCACCTCAGGAGCCGAGGAGACCCAGCAAAAGCACTGACAAGAAAGAGGACCGAGACCCAGGAGGCCAGGAAGGTCATGGCCCAGCAGCAGCCAAGGCCAAGAGGGACGTTGTCGGGGAAGCCCAGCCCATAAGAGAGGAGAAAGACAGCAGGACCGTAGGCAGGAGCAAGCAGGGAGGCTGGCTCCGGAGGGAGCATCCTGCCGACCTCGACACAGAGAAGCTCCCCAGGACCAGAGGGGATGCGCAGGAGGCAGAAAAGGAGAAAAAGCCGGGTGCGTCCGGAGGGAGGAGGATGGTTTCCCGAGATAAGCCGCCGGCCAGGGTAGAAAAGGAGCCCAAGACGAGGCCGGAGGAAAGCAAGGCGGAGCGGCCGGGCGGCAGGAGGCGGCGGCCCGCGGGCATCCTGGCGGCCGATGTGCGCAAGCAGTACGAGCCAGGCCGCGTGATCGGGGACGGGAACTTCGCGGTGGTGAAGGAGTGCAGGCACCGCGGCACCCAGCAGGCCTACGCCATGAAGATCATAGACAAGTCCAAGCTCAAGGGGAAGGAGGACATGGTCGACAGCGAGATCCTGATCATCCAGAGCCTCTCTCACCCCAACATCGTGAAACTGCATCAAGTGTATGAAACGGACGCGGAGATCTACCTGATCATGGAGTACGTGCAGGGAGGGGACCTTTTCGATGCCATTATAGAAAGTGTGAAGTTCCCGGAGCGCGACGCTGCCCTTATGCTCATGGACTTGTGCAAGGCGCTTGTGCACATGCACGACAAGAGCATCGTCCACCGGGACCTCAAGCCGGAAAACCTGCTGGTAAGCCCCGCCCTGGCTGCGGTGGAAGAGGGAGGTTATAAAACATGGGATACCGGAAGTCCGAACGGGCTCCTGCTCTGGTACCCTTGTGCGCTAGAGCATTACCTTTATGGTCTTTTTTTTCTTTTTTAACATACTCGTTTCAGTATTTAAAACTTTGGTTGTAGTTCATAAATTGCAGAGATAAATGGGTTTTGATTAAATTATTGAGAAAGAAGTCTTCCAATTTAAACAAAATGGAAACTGTTTCCTCATGCCTGGGAGAAAAATATTTTCACCTTGACAGTGATCAGGTGGACTTCATTTCTTGGGTATTTGCACATCCTCTGGCCTAGGTGCTAGGGATGTCTGCTGGTAGCAGCTCCCCCTGTAGGCTTTGAGCCCACCCTCCCACCAAAAGTCCCCCTGGCCCTTCTGCAGAAGAGGTCTTGCCGTAGGAATTCAAATGGCTCAGTACTGGGAATTCCCAGTTGGTCCAGTGGTTAGGACTGCAAGCTTCCACTGCAGGGGGCCTGGGTTCGATCCCTGGCCAGGGAACTAAGATCCCAAAAGCCTCTAGCATCAATCCTTTCATCTCTCTGGGCCGTTGTTTCCTCACTTATAAAAGAGAAATAGTAATAGTACCTGTCTTAGAAGGTTGAGAGAGGATTGAGCACGGGAGCTGGCCTGGCACACACAGCTCAGCTGTTCTGTTTTTGGATGTAAACAATCTCCCAAAGCACCAACATCAAATAAGGATACTCTAGGACCGTGATGGATCCAGACAAAAGCAAGACCTCTTCATCATCATGTCCAAATCCAGATAAGAACAAGAGTGTCCAGACCACAAATGGGGCTACATTTTCCCTTTTGGGTGACTATGATTCACTGCCCCACCTTCCTCCCACCTCCTAGATAAGAATTACCAAGATGCCCAATCATAGAATTACCCTCACTTCCTGACAGTATCCAGTTCAGAGCAAAATCCTGCTTCCATGAGCCCTCTCCCAAGTCACCTAACACAATCCACCTCTTACAAGTTCATCGAACACCCTCTCACTTAGATGCCTGGATCCCCAAGGTGTTGGGGATCTCCCTTGTTGCAGTGAGTCAGTCAACCCAGTGTGTTCCTGAATTTCAAGTGTGTTCCCGGTGGGCTTCGTTAGGACAGTGCACTTCACGTGTTCCCTCGCTGGCCCCTTTGTCCCACTTTCTTCTTTGTAGCCCCAATCACCACCTGATATGTTCCATATTTATTCTTCTATTTTCTTTTTCCTCCTCCTGGAAGGTTCTGGGACCCCAGGAACATTGTTTTATTCAGACTGTACCTTGAAAACGACATCAGTTCTGTCACATAGTGGAGATTCAATAAATATCAGTTGGATGAAAGAATGAATACAGACCCCAGCATGCTGCCTGGCAGATGGCAAGCATTCCATCAGTGGCAGCTACTCTCATTATTACTGTGTTAGGAATGAGTCTGATATTAAGGTGGGCATCATGAAGAAGAACCCAAAGCCAGATTGCTGCACATGAAGCCATAGTAAATGGAGGCAGTGATCTTCGTGAGCCAGTTTTTTTTTTTTTGAGCGGTGGGGAGGGGGTGCGGTGGAGGGGAAAGGAGTTCACCTGTTTCCTTTAATTTCATGGCTGTAGAGCCAGCCTGGAAACATCATCCCAGTACATTCATCTGCCTGTAAGCTGCTCCCACAAGCAGAATGATTTCTGAGTGAGTCGAGCTAATTATCTGGTGAAGTGAGGTCTACATTGACCCCTAAATCAAGCAGCTTTGTTTTGATCCAGATTCATAGAATTGCAGATCATTGACTGGTTGCCTGAATGGTCTGAATTACCAGGGAATAAATCTCCCTTTGAAGAATTTCATTTTTGTTTTTTGGGTTTTTTGGGCACACTGCACAGCTTGCAGGATCTTAGTTCCCCAACCAGGGATTGAACCCAGGCCCACGGCCGTGAAAGTGCCGAGTCCTAAGCACTGGACCACCAGGGAATTCCCTAAGAATTCCATTTTTAAATCATATTTTAAAACAAATTTTTAAAATTTATTTATTTTATTTTTGGCTGTGTTGGGTCTTCGTTGCTGCACGCAGGCTTTTCTCTAGTTGCGGCAAGCGGGGGCTACTCTTCACTGCGGTGCACAGGCTTCTCGTTGTGGTGGCGTCTCTTGCTGTGGAGCACGGGCTCTAGGCGCTCAGGCTTCAGTAGTTGTGGCACTCGGGCCCAGTGGTTGTAGCTCACGGGCTCTAGAGTGCAGGCTCGGTAGTTGTGGAGCACGGGCTTAGTTGCTCCGCGGCATGTGGGATCTTCTCGGACCAGGGCTCGAACCCTTATCCCCTATGTTGGCAGGCAGATTCTTAGCCACTGTGCCACCAGGGAAGCCCAAGAATTCCATTTTTGCATGAGCTAAGTGTTCTCATCCTTTTTTCACTTGCTTTTTGTTTCTGTCTTTTGGGTCTGAGCCCAAGTTTTTCCCATGCGTGATGTGCCGGACCCTGTTTACAATGGCACTTTGGAATCATGACAGAGCAGTGTTCTTTACAGATCCTCTGATGTTTTCACCAAATTGCGTAAGCAGGAGGAATTCTGACTAGAAGCCTGGGTGGGTCCCATGAACAGAACATTTTGGGCCTGTGCTTAATAAAGCATCAGAACAGTGATACATGTTCTCGAGGATGTGGAGTGAGATCCTTTACCCTATAGGATCGTTTTCTTTTGGGGATAGTCATCTGAGCTTGCATTTTCTCCACAAGGTCCTGGAACCAATCTGTCGAGCTGGCCCATCTCTTGGGCAATAGAGACTCTCACTTGTGTTAAGGGATTGACTTGTCAGCAGTTTTTAAAATGGAGAAAGTCAGCACTTGCAGGTGGCATGTAGAGATTTGCTTCAGGAAATAAAAAATTGCAAGGAATACATTTAGTGTGGACAAGCTAGCTGCCTCTGAGAAGTCATTTGGCAACACCTTCATGGATTTAAATGTCAGTTCATATGTGTTTTAGTGCCCTTAAAGGCAGTGAAGTGTGTGTGTGTGTGTGTGTATGTGTGTGTTTGTGTCCTGAGAGAGAGCAAAAACTGCAGCGGAGCTATAATTTTTCAGTCTAATACATGAGTTGTTTATTGGTGTTAATTGTAATTGATATTTCGACCCTTTTTTTCTGATTTTGAAGAAAGCCCACTTTTTTTATTGTATCATTTTTTTACATCTTTATTGGAGTTTAATTGCTTTACAATGTTGTGTTAGTTTCTGCTTTATAACAAAGTGAATCAGCTATATGTATACATATATCCCCATATCCCCTCCCTCTTGCGTCTCCCTCCCACCCTCCCTATCCCACCCCTCTAGGTGGTCACAAAGCACCAAGCAAGAAAGCCTACTTTTTGTTTTTTTAAATAAAAACTTTCTTTCGTGGTGGCAAGTCTCCCTCAGAAGCTGCAAAAAGCTACAGATCTGAGCCATCTTTGGTGGCATAGGGTAACATCTTTTCTGTCTTGTGGATAATCTGTCAGCTGGTGTTTTTCAGAATGAGTGGGCCTGTCACATTTCTAAATCGTGTCTGTCCTTTTTCCAGATGAGTAAAGTTGAATATATTGTTATGTCAGACTTTAAATGCTACCTAACATAAGTTCTTTGTGGTTTTTCAGACAAAGATCTGGGGAGTGTTGGATTTGACAATAGACTCATTGTCTGAGTTTAGAAAGGTGTCATCTCTAAACCTGTTGTTAGGATAATTATGTTGCAAACTTGGCTGGTCTTCTGAGAGTTAATATTAGTAAATATCACCATGGTGACTACTGTCCATCAATTAATGTTTTTTAGTTGACTTTAATTTAGTGTTCCGCTCTTGTGCTGACTTCTGTATTATCAAAATAATTGTTTCTTCCTTTAATGGATGGCTACTGTCTGTATCAATACTTTGCTAAACTTAGGAGACTGATGATGTTAGAACTAACTTTTGATTACATGGCTACGTGTGGCTGCTTTTAGAGACTTCCAGAATGTGCTAGGAGCTCTTAATGGATCTAGCAAGCTTACCATGTTGTTTTCACCAGCAGAAATATTTATATCTGATAATTGGGCCCTAGAGTAAAATTTTAGGCCTGTATTACTGAGCTTATCTATTTCTAGTGATCACATTTCCTGATAAGACGCTAGTGCCCCTCTTCCCTTAGGGCTATTTAGACTCCTGAAATCTTGCAAAGAAAATTTTCATTATGAGAATTTCCAGCTTGAAGAAATATCAGTGTTAATTGCTTCTTCTGCCAGCATGTGCTCCCTTGGAGAGGTTGGAATGTGCTGTGTGGTGTTGACTGGGCCCTAAGCAAACAGGAGCCAGAGAGGTGACGATGTGTAGACACCAAAGGCATGTCGCAGGCCAGTAATGTGACAGGTCCTGGGAAAACTTTGTCCCCACTGATTTTTTCAGTCATTCTTTGTATTACGCTATCTTTTGCTGTTGAAATGTAAATTGATTTTAGGCATTGGCATTTCCATGTGAATTGGTTTCTAAGATCATTTCCGTCCTCATGGCCAGTTGGAAATGGAAACTTGGAGGGAGAAGGCCAGAGGAAGTATGAAGGATCAAGTAAGAAGATGACAAAGATAAATAAGCTCTACCCCTTTTCTTAGGGGGAGCCGCTTGCTGTTTGGTCTGTACTCTGCTTCCATCTGCTGTTCAGAGATGATCATTGAAAGATCACATTTAAATTGATGTGCCCTTGAAGGAGAGGAGGCTGTTAATGGCTCAGAAAAGGAAAGATTCCTTTTGAAGCTTTGAGACTGTCCAGATGTGATCTGGCTGCTTATGTAAATGTAGATTGTCTGGATTCAAAGCAGGGTACTTTGGTGTGGCTAGAAAAAGGGATGATGGATGCAGATGGACCAACAGTCATTAAAGTACCATGTAAATTAATCTCTAACACCCTTTCAGTTAGAGGGCAATTGAAAACGAGCCCCAGAAGGAATGTGACCCAGAGCAGTGAATTTAGATAAACCTGTAGAAAGAGAAACGGAGATGTGGGGTGAGGACAAGGTCAGATGTGTGCACTGGGGCTGTGGCGTCGAAGTGGGTCATTTAGTGGGGTCTTTGCCTTGATGGCCACCCAGTGCCTAGTCAGCTGAGGGTACCGAGGCTCACTGATTTGTTCAAATCATACGTGGTATATGGTGTTCATTTCTAGGCATTCTTTGTTAAAAGAGGCGTCAATTAAATAGGGATTATCTAGAACTATACAGTGCACAAGAATCGCCCTGGGGTCTCATAGAGATGCAGTTCTGTTCAGTGGATCTTGGGTAGCCTGAGGTCTCCATCAAGCTCACAAGTGATGTTTGTGCTGCTGGTTCAAGAGCTGTACTTAGCGTAGGGAGGAGCGAGAAGGGGATGATGGGTCAGGAGACCTGATCCTATAAGGATAAGCTTGAGGATTCTCAGATGTGAACTTAGAGAAGCAGCATTGGTACCACCTGGGAGCCTGTTAGAGAAACCAGAAGCACCCTGGGGGGAAATCCTGGTACTTGTTTCCCATCTTTGGAAGTGGTGTGTCCTTCCCAGAGGGCAGATTTAGAAAAAAGGGGTGGAGGTGGAATTCTGGATCAACGTGGGGTGAACCTCCTCACAAGTTAATCTGACTATGATCTGGATGGTCTGCCATGTGAAGCTATGGGATCTTTTCCATCTTGAGATTTCAACCAGAGGTGAATGATAGTCTGGTGGGAAGATGTTGTAGACAAGTTTCCTGTTTGGGTGGAGACTTTGATGGTTTCAGAAGTTCCACACAGTGTAAATTGGTGCAGCCACTATGGAGAACCGTATGGAGGTTCCTTAAAAAACTAAAAATAGAACTACCATATGATCCAGCAATCCCACTCCTGGGTGTAGATCCAGAAAAGATGAATTCTCTAATTTGAAAAGATACATGCACCCCAAAGTTCATAGCAGCACTATTTACAGTAGCCAAGAAGCAACCCAAATGTCCATTGACAGATGAATGGATAAAGATGATGTGGTACATATATAAAATGGAATATTACTCAACCATAAAAAAGGCTGAAATAATGCCATTTGCAGCAACATGGACGGACCTAGAGATGATCATGCTAAGTGAAGAAATTCAGACAGAGAAAGACAAATATCATATGATATCACTTACGTGCAGAATCGAAAATATGATACAAATGGACTTATTTATAAAACAGAAACAGACTCACAGACTTAGAAAACAAACTTATGGTTACCAAAGGGGAAAGGGTGGGGGGAGGGATAAATTAGGAGTTTGGGATTAACAGATACACACTACTATATATAAAATAGACAACCAACAAGGTCCTACACAGGGAACTATATGTAATATCTTGCAATGAACTATAATGGAAAAGAATATGAAAAAGAATATATATATATATATGAATCACTTTGCTGTACACCAGAATCTAACACAACATTGTCAATCAACTATACTTAAATTAAAAAAAAAAAAGTTGCACAAATACCAGAAGGAAGAGTTATTCCAGGAGGATGTCAGTCATTTGAATTCAAGGATTAAGATAACTGTTTCGAAGCCAAGAATGTGAGGTGCCTGTTGGAAAACAAAAAAACAAAAAAAACAAAAAGAAAATTCACAGTCAGTGTGTGACCCTAAATGTAGTTAAGCTGCTCATGTAGGCGAAGTAAATAAGTCTCAAGTCACACTGACAGCTCTGAAAAATGTTACATAAAACCCGGGACTTCCCTGGTGGTGCAGTGGTTAGGACTCCACACTCCCAATGCAGGGGGCCCGGGTTCGATCCCTGCTTGGGGAGCTCGATCCCACATGCAGGCCGCAACTAAGAGTTCACATGCCACAACTAAGGAGCCCACCTGCTGCAACTATGGAGCACACATGATGCAACTAAGGAGCCCGCCTGTTGCAACTAAGATCTGGTGCAACCAAATACATAAAATAAATTAAAAGATAAAATAAATTTTAAAAAATGTTACATAACTCCTGACAGCAGAGGCTGGAGACAGAAGAATTAAAAACACAGAACATTCTCACTTTCTGGAAGGAACAAATGACTCTGTGGATCCTAACCACCCTCGGGTTCTGCTATGGGTCTCATCATCCTGAGACTCAAAGAGAAAAGCTATGGAGACAAGAAGCAGCGTAATATTATTTTAGGAAGGCCATAAAATAATTTTTAAAAACAGATTTGGTATTTGAAAATGTATCCTGGGCTTTCCTGGTGGCGCAATGGTTGAGAGTCCGCCTGCCGATGCAGGGGACACGGGTTCGTGCCCCGGTCTGGGAAGATCCCACATGCCGCGGAGCGGCTGGGCCCGTGAGCCATGGCCGCTGAGCCTGCACGTCCGGAGCCTGTGCTCCGCAACGGGAGAGGCCACAACAGTGAGAGGCCCGCGTACCGCAAAAAAAAAAAAAGAAAAAAGAAAAAGAAAATGTATCCATCAGCATCTGGACATTTAACATAATACATTTTCAAAATAAATATCATGAAAAACTTCAAAATAGCTAAAAGGCCAAGTCTCCGTCATGTTTCATCTGCTCCTGACTCAGTGGACTCGGGTTTTGGAATCAGGGGTTGGGGGGATGGGGGGGTTTGAGGAAGGAAATGCTCGTCATTTTGCATAGGGATTCATAGTTTATTTTGGTGTATTCAATCAGCCAAATGCTTTTAATGCTGATCATTTGGTTGGGAATATTTACAAATATTTGTGAGGGACAGATTTTTTCAGCAGTCACCCAGCAAATGGGACTCATGTAGATGGTCCATCTGGAAACTTAAGGCAGCACACATTTTTTTTTGTCCTTGCCTTCCAAAGTAGATTTTCTAGTGTAAATTATTCTAATAATTACCTCTCCAGTCTCCTTTAGGGCTCTGTCTATCTCGATACACAGACCAAAGCAGAAGTGTGTTTTAGTTCTACATCCATGATTTCCATTAGGTTAGGTTAATTATGAAGATATTGATTAGATTGCCCAGCAGTGACTTGGGCTCAGTAGTTAAGGCACATTCTGCTTACAGAGATGTAAACTCTCTGGCAGGAACCAAAGCAGGTTTGGAGCACTTACCCTTGGCTGAGGAGATCGGGGAGTGGCTGCCCGCCCTGCATTTTCGGGTATGGGTCTGAAGCAGCACAGGGAGAACCGGAGCCCTGCCTAATGCCCTCCAGCCCCCCAAGTGCTAGTCGGTGCATTGGGAACCTTAGCCCCCATTCCAGTGAGGATGCAAGGGCGTGCACCTGCAGACAGGTTGATAATTTCTCCTGTAGCCCTGGTGGCTCCATTGAGTCACACTTGGATGACATCACCCAGGCTAATCCCAGTGAGTTTCCCATAGTGCTGAAATTAGCCACTCAGCTCACTTTGGCCTGAGCCATCAGCTTCTACCATGAGATGCGGGCCCGGTAAAGCCTGGGAGGAGGATGGAGCCTTGACAGCAGAGGATGGACCAGGGCCATGCCTGGGAAGGAGGCCCTCAGTTTGGATGAGGAGATCCTGAAAGGGGAGGAGGAAGATAGCAAGGCTGACTTTCTGTATCAATACTTCCTATTTTACGTGAAGTCAGTCCTGCTCTGCAGAGGTGAACTATTGTGGAGGGTAAAATTATGATATTAATTCATTTAATCTTGAAACCCAGACAGCCCAGCAGATGCTCTGGAGGTCTTGGCTGCACAGCAGAAATGCTCCCAGGGACACGGCCATCTCTCTCCCAAGAGGGATCACTCCTGGGCCCAGCACAGCCTGAGGGATTTACTGCAAAAGCCCTTTTGGTAACAACATGGTAAAACTCAGGGTCGAGAACGGCTGGCTGTGCCCCCTGATGGTGGAGGTTTGCCTCTGGTCCACCTGCTTCCAATTCTTTGGGGGCCTTTGGATGAGACCTCCTCAGCCTCCTGAAACAGAAATAACCCTTTGCTGGAAGATTCGGCATCATACACCAGTTACAAGCACAGACTCTAAAGCCCAAGTGTCAGGGTTCAAACTCCAGGTCACCATTTGCTATGTAACTGTGCCTCCATTTCCTTATCTGTAAAATGGGAATGTGCATGGCCTTACAGGACTGCAATGACAATTAAATGAATTAATATTTTGTAAGATGTTATAAACAGCGCCTGGCATCAAAGAAGCATGACAGGGCTTCCCTGGTGACGCAGTGGTTGAGAGTCCACCTGCCGATGCAGGGGACACGAGTTCATGCCCCGGTCCGGGAAGATCCCACATGCCGCGGAGCGGCTAGGCCCGTGAGCCATGGCCGCTGAGCCTGCGTGTCCGGAGCCTGTGCTCCGCAATGGGAAAGGCCACAACAGTGAGAGGCCCGCGTACCACTAAAAAAAAAAAAAAAAAAAAAAAAGGGAGAAGAAGCACGACAGAAGTGTTTGCTAGGTAAACCATATAATTTTAGCCTCCACTGCTTATTGGTCTACTTTTTCATTCCAGTTCCCACTTCTTTTTCCTTTCTTTTTTTCCTCTGCTCCAACTTTACATTATCCACAGGCATTTGCTAATTCTCATTAAAGCTAGTCTGTGCTCAAAAATATCACTGATCCTTGTTCTAACTCAGTGCTGCCCAGTGGATTCTTCTCTACTGATGGAAATGTTGTAGATTTGCACGATCCAATATAATAGCCCTTAGCCATGGATGGTTATTGAACACTTGAAATGTGGCTAGTGGATCTGAGAAACTGAATTTCTAATTTTATTAGATTTTAATTTAATTAATTTAAAATAAATAGCCATCTGTGGCAATATGGTGCTACCATATTGGACAGCAGAGAAAATCTAACTCATTGGTTCTTTAGTGAGCACATGTCACTGAGATCAAGTTGGACTTGTCAGTGTTGGGTCAATCTATAAGCTCCTGTGTTTTATTGTTTGCTTATCCTGAACTTGCATGGCTGGTGTCCTGTTAGTTTTCCTTCTTTGTTCTCATCACAGTTTTGGTGGTTTGGGGATTTTGATTTCTTACAGGTTCAGCGAAATGAGGACAAATCTACCACCTTGAAACTGGCTGATTTTGGTCTTGCAAAGCATGTGGTGAGACCTATATTTACCGTGTGTGGGACTCCGACTTATGTAGCTCCTGAAATTCTTTCTGAGAAAGGTAAGGGTTACACATTGCTCTGGGGGACTCCGGCTCACTTACTAACCAAGGTTTAACTTTTAATATTTAAATTTTACATTTTTTCAACATGGAGCAGTGGAAAGTCTCAGAGAGCTGGCACTAAGCTTGTACTTGGATGTTAATGGAAATATTTGAAATAGGTCTTCTTGACCAAAGCATGAGCACTTTTTCCTCACCAGGGCTGCCCTTATTACAGAGAAGGGATTGTGGTATGTGTGTGTTTGTGTGTGCGCGTGCGCGCACACGCACTCATGCACGTGTGTTGGCAGGACGGTGAGATGGAAGATGGTGGAGAATTGGGTGGGGAATGCAAGCAAGCAAGGTCATTTGGCCACTCACCCAAGGTTACCTCTAATGGAGACAATTGGAAAGGTTCTTATGGTAATTGGCTTAAAAATTCCTTTACCAACCTTGCATTTAAAGGAAAAGGAGGTCCCATTTCAAACCCAATGAATAATATTTATTACAGGCTTGTATATTGTAGGAGGGTCCAGTGGGCTATTTTAGTGACACACTCTGTAAAGGATATACAAGGAAATCATTATTATTATTTATTATTATATGGCTCCAAGTATGTGAATGCCTATTTAGCCATCCTGGCACTCCAGGAGAAATCAGTTTAGCCACCCTATGATGGCTAAAGATGGGAAGGCTCTGGATGGGTTGTAGGTCTGGGGGTAGGGAGGAGGGAGAGATTCTGTCCCAGCAGCAGAAGCATCAGGGAAGCCAATGTGCAGAGACTAGACTATGCATGGAGGTTGGGTGGTAGAGACATTGAGAAGACCAGCCTCAGTGGAGCAGAGGGAATTGCAGTTGGATGGGTAGGTTGAGTCTGGATTCCCCACAAGTGAGTTTGGACTCGGTGTGGCCAGCATAGTAGCTGTGGTAACAGGGTGACAGTGGGACAAGAGAGTACTGAGTGACTATAGACATTTTAATGGAGGCATTACTGAGCTGGATAAGAGAGGAATGAAAGCAAATAGTCTACGTGAACTCTGGGAAGTCAGGATGGTAGGGCTCACACCAACTAACACAGGGTGTCGGAAAGGTAAGCTCTTTTGGGAGATGGGGATGGGGTGAGTTAGACTTTGAACACACTGACTCTGTAGAGATATTTAGGTGGACACACAGAGTTGTCTGGTTGGCTGAATGTGTGCTTTTGAGACCCCTCAATACAGAGATGGCAGCCAAAGTGGTGAGATAATGTGTCTGTACCTCTACTGCACAGGTTATGGGCTGGAGGTGGACATGTGGGCCGCAGGCGTTATCCTCTACATCCTCCTGTGCGGCTTCCCCCCATTCCGCAGCCCAGAGAGGGACCAGGATGAGCTCTTTAACATCATCCAGCTGGGCCACTTCGAGTTCCTGGCTCCTTACTGGGACAACATCTCTGACGGTGAGACCTGGGGCTTCCCAGGCAGGAGGGAAGGGGATGGAGAGATGGAGCCCCTCCGGGGATCAGGTCAGATGTGTAAAACACCACCCAGAGAACCCACTATGGTACCTGGGCTGTCAGCGTCTTGTGCTTCATCCTTTATTTCCTGCTAGATTGGTGTAGATTTCCATAGCATTCCGAACACGACTAGCTTTGAGATATAACGAAAGATTCTCACCACCAGTTGTAGTCACCAAATACTTTTCCTGAAGCCAATTAAAGAACCTCGGAACTGAAAAATAAACTGAAAAATATCAGAAATGTGTAATCCTCATTTGGAAAGATCAAAGCCATCTCATAGGGAATTCCCTGGCAGTCCAGTGGTTAGGACTCGGCGCTCTCTCTGCCGAGGGCTCAGGTTCAATCCCCGGTTGGGGAACTAAGATCCCACAGGCGTGCAGTGCGGCCAAAAAAAAAAAAAAAAAATGCCATCTGCCATCTCATATACAGAAGTATTTGGGAATTGGACAGACTGGAGATGCTTATTTTATCTGTGAATAATCAGGCTTCTATGGGGGCATACTTGGGGCACAGGGGCTCTGGAAGGTCGAGGGAGAAGGTCTCAGGTACTTTTTAGTGGAGCAGAAGCGTGTGTGGTCCTCCTCCTTTTTGGCCCTTTCAAGTGGAATGTTCCCCCTTGTTTCTACTGATTTGTATGTACTACCCACTGCCCTTGTAAAATTGAGAACTAGATCACTGGGGGTTTTGAGTCTTTAGCTGAAAAAGTAGAATAGGAGTGATAACTTTTCCCCAATTTCCCCTAAATACATCATCTAAGATAAGTTATTCATCTGCCCTTGTCCTCAGCTCTGCCTCCTCATCTGGGGCTCGGGCTTGCGGGAAGGGAAGAGCTTCATTTTTTTCCACTTAACTAAGGTGGGCAGAGGGTAGCTTGCTGCCTGTAGGGTAAGGGTCTTGAGCTGATCAAGGCAGTGGCAATTTGGGAATTGAAGGACTAAAAATCATTTTAGAAAGTTCTATGCAACACTGTTCTTAGATTTGGTTATGGTGGCCCCTGCCCTGAGTCCCATGCCTTAGAGGGCCTGCTCTGGTTACATGTCTCCCCAGAAGTGAGGAGACTCTGGGGACAAGAGGCTGTGCCCCCCACCAGAGCCCAGGCTCCCCCTTCTAGACCACTTAACCGGGACCCCAGAATTCTTGCACAAATGGCCCAAGCCCACTTCCAAGGCTTGTGAGACCTCTTTTCCCAGCCCCTCCCCACAGTGCCCTAGGCTGCCAAGGAGCAGCTGTTTGGGGGGCGTAGGGGGAGCACAGACATATTGGTGGGGTGTCCAACTGTCCACACACAGGCATGTGAGACTGAGAATTCCGTTTAAACCTGGGCTTCTACCCCCTGAGTCCTCCGAGGACCTTGAAGGAGTGATGCTGGGATGAATGGGGAAGGGGTACATTGTGGGCAGAATCTGCCCAGTTTGAACGGGGTGGGGTAGGAGAAATCCTGTGGTCTCCGTGCTCAAGAGGTGGCTGGACAGTGGCCATAGAAGCGGGGCAATTGGTGGGTGAACAGCTGACCTTGAACAAGAGGCATCCCCCAATAAAGGTAAATAAACATGGGTATCTTTTTCCCCATGCATTCTTTTTTTAAAAAATATATATACATTCATGCCTTTATTCCATCAGGTATTTTTTTTTTTTTTTTTGGCCGTGTTGCACAGCTTGCAGGGACCTTGGTTCCCCAACCAGGAATTGAACCCGTGCCCTGCTGCAGTGGAAAGGCGGAGTCCTAACCACTGGGCCGCCAGGGAATTCCTTCCCATGTAGTCTTTTTTTTTTTTTTAAATAGAGGGCCTCCTGCCTTTATTTTTTACTTTTCTGCAGTATGTGGGTCTCTCACTGTTGTGGCCTCTAAGGTTGCGGAGCACAGGCTCCAGACATGCAGGCCCAGCGGCCATGGCTCACAGGCCCAGCCGCTCCGCGGCACGTGGGATCTTCCCGGACCAGGGCACAAACCCATGTCCCCTGCATCGGCAGGCGGACTCTCAACCACTGCGCCACCAGGGAAGCCCCCGTGTATTCTTGAGTAATTGGTTAAGAGGCTCAGGGAGCCGGCCTGGGAGAGCCAGCGAGCCAGGGAGAAATCTCTTCTCCCCATCTGCCACCTGACCCAGCAGCTGTCACCACATCTCTCTAGAATCAGTCATGGTCTTGAGCAAAAAATGAAATTCATTTTGAATTTGCATTATTTACTACTTAGATCTCTTTGCCCATGTTTTTCAGTTTTGTCAATCTGGAGGTATATTTATCAATTTGGGAAGGAAGATTGGACATATTTTATTTAACAACTTGATAGTTTGATTTACAAATTTTAAAATATGTAGACGTATACTATGTGGCCTCCATGTGTCCTCTTGGGCTGAGTGGTGCCATGGGTGTTAGTTGCAGGCCTGACCTCATGACTCTATGTCTAACATGGTAGCCCTTAGCTGCATGTGGCTATTTGAATGTAACTGTAAATTAATTAAAAGGAAATGCAATAAGAATTCAGTTCAGGGAATTCCCTGGTGGTCCAGTGGATAGGACTCTGTGCTCTCACTTCCCAGGGCCCGGGGTTCAATCCGTGGTCAGGGGGCTAAGATCCTGCAAGACGCTCGGTGCGGCCAAAAAAAAAAAAAGTTCATCAGTCGCACCAGCCATATTTCAAATGCTCAGTAGTCCCAAGTGGGTAGCGCAGATATGGAAAGTTTCCACCGTGGCAGAAAGTTCTCTGATCCAGCCATGGTGCTAACAGGAAAGTTTGTGTCCTTATTTCCTGTATGGGGAAGGAAAACTTCAAACCACCTGCATGCATCTCACTTTTCCATCTTTCTGTCATTCCAACAGCTGCCAAAGATCTGGTGAGCCGGTTGCTGGTGGTAGACCCCAAAAAGCGCTACACAGCCCACCAGGTCCTTCAGCATCCCTGGATTGAAACTGCTGGAAAGACCAGAAGGGCAAAGCTACAAAAGGAGGGGCCCCCCAACAGCGAGAACCACTTCCGGAGCCAGAACTCGAGGGCTACAGAGCAGGCGTCATAGTCACGGCCTCAGCAGTTGCTCAGCCCTCGGTTCTGCTCGGGGACAGAGAAAAGGATAGATGTCAAGGAGAAAAACAGTGAAAAGGCCTTCCTCCCATAATTGGAGAATCAGGGGAAGGAGAGAAGACAGTATATTTTAAAGCTTATTTTACAAAATAAACTTGAGTCAATGTTAAATGTTGTAACATATTTTTAGACTTGAAGCCTTTAATACATTTTTTGGGGGGTGAGGGGGAGACTTGTTCTGAGTGAAGAATTTTTGGTAATAATGATGTGTTTTGCTTCCTCCTTGTAATCAAGTTCATAGTATACTACATGAGTGGTGCTTACCAGGGTCTAAAGTCCCCCTGTGAGATTAATAAGCTGAATCGTGGTCCTTCTGTGTTAATAAAATGTGCTCTGGATGACTGAAGTAACTGTATTCTGATTACTTCTTAATGCTGGTGATGAGAGCCAGGGGGTTATAGTTCAGACATGCCTCCCGAAACCACTGTGACTACGTATAAATGTGCTGATGGACCCTTGATGAACTGGCCAGGTCTGTTTAGGATGTGCTGGTCTTGGTCTCTAGCATTTTAACCTTACTGAAAATCAGATTTAGTGCAGCCTGAAATGGAAAGAAGAAATCATTGGGAATTCCCTGGTGGTCCAGTGGTTAAGATGCCGTGCTTCCACTGCTGGGGGCACGGGTTCGCCTTCTGGTTGGGGAACTAGTATCCTGCATGCTGCGCAGCATGGCCAAAAAAAAAAGAAATCATTGATTTATTCCCGCCCCTTCCGGACCCATTTAGACTGCGTTTCAGCCGATGATCCCTGAGTCTGAGTCCCGTCTACGCGAAGTTAGGCACTCAGGTGTGACTGTGTTAACATTTTCAGATCACGAGGGAGCCATCTAGTGCATTACTATGTCAGAGACGCAGTCGATATGTTACACCTAGGCTGGAAGGAGCTCAGAATGTTCAGGCATGTTCCTATCTGCAGGGCAGACTGTGGAGGGCATAGGACATGTTGGTTATTTCACTCCGGACTTCGGTACCAACAGATAACCCTGGGAGTATGTATGAGCTGATAGCAGAACATCATCCTGATATTTCCCAGCTTGACTTTTCTAGGTTATATGTAACCTGGTCAATAGGACACAGAATCAGCCCCAAAGTGCAGGTTTCTCACCCCCCCATCCCTTCCCTCACAGTGTAGGTGTCATCTCAGTGGAGGAAGTGCATCTGACAGGAAACAGGAACAGCGAGAGTTTAGTATAAGGAATTGCTGGAACAGGTGTTGGAAAATGCAGAAAGCACACAGGAAGTAATTCAGAGATGGTGACTCCTAGATGAGGAGCCAAGGGAAGAGACTTGGGCGATTCAAATGTAGAAGCTTGGAGGAGAAACCCTTGCAGAACATTCTGACTGTGCCACCCAGATCCTGCCTCAAGGCTGAAGGGAATGAGCTGCGAGGTGATGCTGGCTGATAGCCCTCAGCAATCACCAGGGACAGGAACAGCCCTTAGCTGGCAGGAGTCACCTCACCCAGGATCACACGCCCCTCCTGGGAAGAGGCTGCATCCAATGATGGGTCTATATAGGGCTCGGCCAGACAACACTGAAGGGCCATCCAGCTTCACAGCTCCCCGTGGGGGTTGGCTGAGCCCTTTGCCCAGTCCTGCTGCTTTCCCTTCTCTTTCAGGCGTGATGGCCCTGAAATCACTCCCTAATGAAACTTCTGTGTGCTAATCTCCATCTCAGAGTTGGCTTCCCAGAGAACAGAGCCTGGGACACCCCCTAGGAACTTAGAACGACTGAAAAGAGGTACCAGCTGGTGCTTTGATCTCAGGGGTCCGAGGAGGGGCCCCGTGGAACTGGGACCCAGACACCTGAGGAGGGGGTGCTGTCCACAGGCAGTACAGTAGGACTCATTCTGGAAATGTGGAAAGAGGCTGGAAGCTGGAACCAATTGCTACTGGAACATCTTTTGATAGTGTCACCAAAGGCACTAAATCCAAAAGAGAATTTTCAGACCTCATAGGGCATCATTTGATTCTACTGACCTCTCTCTCTTTGAATCATTTCTCCAGTTGGCTTCCATAAGTCATGCATTTTCCTGGTTTCCCCCCTACCTCTCTTTTTACACCTTTGGGTCTTCTGAGTAGGTTTAGTCTTCCACTTGTTAAAAGTTGTAGCTCCATTATTAGTCACTAGAGAAATGTAAGTCAAACCCACAATGAAATAGTAGTACACAGCTATTAGAATGGCTAAAATTAATTGGCTAAAGTAAAAAGATTGACACTGCCCTGTATTGGTGAGAATTTGGAGCAACCGGAACTCTTGTACATTGCTGTTGGGGATGTAAAAATGGTATTCCTTTTTTGGAGAACAATTTGGTAGTTCCTTCAAAAGTTAAACATACACCTACCATATAATCCAGCTATTCCACTCCTAGGTATTTACAAGAGAAATTAGAGCATATGTACACACACACACACACACACACACACACACACTTGTACACGAATATTCACAGGCGCTCTATTTGTAGTAGCCTCAAAGTGGAAACAATCTGAATGTCCCTAAATTGGTGAGTGTAGAAAAAAATTGTGGTAGGTCCATCCAATGAATACTCTTCAGCAATAAAAAGGAATGACCTGCTGATACATGCAACAGAATGGATAAAACTCAAAATAATTAGGCTAAGTGAAAGTGTAATAGGGAAGAACCTTTGTATCCTATTACAAGGTAATCATGAAAGAGATGTTGCCTGTAAGTGTAAATTATACATCATGGCCCATCTCTGGGAACCCTGCCTCCCAGGTAATGAGTGTTAAGCTAAAATACCCTTGTTTAACTTGCAGAAAACATCCTGACCAGGCCCACCTGTGAATGACTGCAGGGAGGAAGAAATTAACACATCCCCTCCGGAGGCTGATGGGAACCAGGAAATGTTTAACTTTACGCCCTCCCCTTTTAGTATAAAAGAAGCTTGAATTCTAACTCAGGCAAGGTGGTTCTTGGGTTGGGGGCGGGGGTATGAGTCCACTGTCTTCTTGGTCTGCTGGCTTTCCTAATAAAGGCACTATTCCTTGCCCCAATAACTCGTCTCTCTATTTATTGGCCTGTTGTGCAGCGAGCAGTACAAGCTTGGACTCAGTAACAAATTTTGGCAAGCCAGCCAGCCAGGAGCCTTTCTACTCGTGGCCAGCTGGCCCTGGTGGGGAAATTTTCAGGTAAGGCCCTAGCAGCTACTGGGACAACTTGTCCTGAGGATTTTCCCTTCAAAATTCTCTAAAGCAGTACCGGCTGCCCCAGCTCTTGCCAGTTGGGGCAAGGAATCCACATTTGGTAGCTGATGGGCTTGATACAGCATGGTAAGTCGTGCTGGCGTAGACAGCCAGGAACTTTATTTCCTCTCCACTTGGAGCTTTTTCTCCAGAATAAGCCAATTTGTTTATGTACCTTGCTGGAGAGAAGAAAGAGTTGGACTTTTACCCAATTTGTGAACGTGTTCATTTGTTTCTTTGGATACTAGCATTTGTATGTGCCGTTTGTGTTTTATTTGTCTTGAGAAACAAGGAATGTTTCAACTATCCCTAAAGAAAGTCCTCTGAGGTGTGTTTTGGATAAGTGATCTGATTACAGCTATGAACCCATGGGTGAGAGGAAGATGATACTTTATATCATTGTAACCATGTGTGGCCATAGTACCTGTTAGGATCTCCACAAGGGATTTAGGCAGGGTTACCTTGGGACCCTATGCACCATGTACCCTTGCTGTGTCAGTTACGTCATTCATGGTCTCCTGTGTCATCGGCATATGTAAAACCCAAGACCAAACTTGAGGGTTCATTTAGGATTTTGTTTGTCCTTTGGGTTTTTTGTTTCATTTTGTTTGGTACTGTTTCTCCGTTTACAGCCAAATCAGCTTTGTGATATTTTAAACGTTTACTGATGTCAAATGGAGGAAAGAAACAGACAAAAAACCAAAAACCTGTCTGTTCTTGTCCAAGAACGGGACATTCCCAGGAAGAAGAGAAAGGTTCTACTTGGTTCCTAAAGTCACCAAATGCTACAAATAGAAGTATCTTTTCTGTAAATATTAGTAAAAAGGGTTTAGCCGTCTGAACAGGTGACCTTGATTTGTCCCATCTGCCAGAAACCCTGTTTGAATCCAACCTCTTTTGTAACTGGTGGGTTTTACATTGCTGCACCTGATTCATGGCTGACATTTTGGAATGGGAATTGAGAGGTCCCTGTGTTTGAGTTTGTATGTGAGTTATAGATGTGTGACATTGCCAAAATTGATTTTGGGGGGGCTCTATTTGATTGGCTTGAGGGAAATTATGTGCTTATATTCATACTCAAACATGGAAGAGACCGACCAGAATGACTTTTGGGTTCACGTGATCTAGGAAATATTCAGTGTTGCTTTACTATCTGGAGTTAAAGTTAGCTGAAACTTGTTGGTTTAATACAGATATGTCTTTAGAGTCATCAACATTAAGTATCGTACTTTCATTGTACCTAAGTTTACTAGAAATCAAAGACCTTTATTATTCCTGTTAAAAAGTTTGTCAGCAAGGAAAATAACAATGTGAAAATATTTTTAAAATATATTTATTTGTTTTGGCTGCACTGGGTCTTAGTTGCAGCATGTGGGATCTTCGTTGCAGCATGTTTAGTTCTGGCATACAGATTCCTTAGTTGCAGCATGCATATGGGATCTAGTTTCCTGACCGGGGATCCAACCCGGGCCCCCTGCGTTGGGAGCACGGAGTCTTACCCTCTGGACCACCAGGGAAGTCCCATGACAAAGACTTTAAGTAAATAAAATAGAGGTAAATGAGGTAAGAGCTTTAGGTAAACTGTATAGGAATAATTATGTTTTGGGAATGTCTATCTAAAATAGTCTCTCTAGATTTTCGTAACTTTAAACTAAGCTAAATGAAGAGAATTCATTGACTTTCTGGGTCATTTCAAGTAGGATAAAATATTGGAACATTACTTGCTGGGCAGGTCTAAGTTTACATACCTTTGCCTTCTCAGGAGAGGAAGACTAAAGCATAAGCTTGTTAGTCAGGAAATTCAGGTATGATAAACAGTTTACGATTGCTTGCTTCTTGATTTTTACTAGAGATTAAGGTTTTAAGGTTAAGAATTATGAGGGAAACATTTCAGTATGTAAAGATGTAGGATGTCTGTTTTTAGCAGAGCATGAGGAATGAAAATGCATTTTGTTAAAGGGAAAAACGTGGTTTTGTCCTAGAGCTGGTTGTTTCTGAATGGACAAGAAAGTGAGGGGCAGATTAATATGGACACAGAAAATTGTGGAAGGTTTGTGGAGGAGGAACACTGAAAGAGTATTGTGCATGGTTGGGATTGGCTAAGATGAGATTGAACTTAATTAAGAAAATGAATTTTAAAGGTAAAGTGGTACAGAACCTGAATTTGGTTCTCTAAGAAGACAGTTTTCTTGAAATACTGAACTGTGTTTGGTAATTAAGTTTCTTTAAAGTGATCTGTATTTGTCATTGATCTTCTATCACTGGTTAAAGCTTTTTGATATTTCTGACAACCTTCCCAAAGATCAAACTCTAAATGAAGTTCATTTGACCTCTAGCTAATATTGAGGCTTTTCAAAGGGTCCCTGGAAGCCCTCAAATTATTTGTTTTCTCTCCATCTCAGAAACAGTAAACTAATTAGGCTTATTTGGTATGTTGAATTACATGGGAAGCATTGTCAAATAAGTGGCGGTAAAATTTCTTAGATTGTATCATATGGGTAAATGTCATTAACATACACATTTTAGAAATTATATGGAACTCCTAAAATTCTTGCATATCTTGGTAAATGATATCAGTCATAATTTTATCTTAAATTGTTGTGTCACAGCAGTAATCAAGTACAATTACAGTGTAATGCCAGTGGGTTGATGCCAAAGCAAAAAGGCGTCCCTTTTTTTTGACAACATTTCTAGTTTTTTTTAATGGATTCTAATTTCTTTATAAATCTAGATTATGGAACAGTGATTGTTGTTAACAATATTAATTCCAAAAGGCATCCTTTTAGTGGTTAGAGATGATCAATTGCTATTTATGGTTTTACAGTGGCTTTTGAATGACTATAGCTATTTTGTGAAGAAGCAGGGAAGAAAGATGAAATATTTTATGTGCAAGCATTTGTACTATTATCAGAGAAAATAAGAAAAGGGAATGAGAGTGAGATTATGTTGCTTCAAACCTTCACTCCTCCAGCTGAGCTGGCTGTGCCAGCTGCTCTGGCCACCATACCAATATATGTACCCCTTCATCACCTTCTGTTCCTATTCAGCCCCAATTCCTGACGCTGGGGTTCAGGACTGTCCCTGCTTATACGGATCAATTAGAAAATCCTGTGTTAGTTTCTGGGGCACAGGGACTTGGTCTGGTATTGCCATCTAAGACCAGACAGGGCACCCAACTTGGGCCAGGAGCCACTCCCAAGGCAGGGAAATTTCCCTTCCCCCATTAACTCACAGGGAACCTAAATACAAATGATCGGCCAGCTGGGTTTCTCAGACTTGTTTAATTTGAAAGATCACGACCCTCCTTATAGGGAGGATCCTCTACACCTGAAGCCCACTTGGCAGCACCGAAATCTGAACCAAATTGAGACCCCAATGAGGGAGGAATGCCCTTATTAGAGCATGACTTATGAGTGCATCTTGGCCCGGCTTTGAAAAGGGGAACCAAAGCAAGAGTTTGAACAAACTTCAAGAAATTCAGCAAAAAAACAAATGAAGACCCCTCTGAATTTTTGCAAAGGATTTATCGGGCCTACAGACATCAACCTAATGCAGATCCCAAGGCCCCTGAAAATATTACAGAGGTTAAATTTGACCTTTAGGGGGCAAACTGCCTCAGATATCAGGAGAAAGTTGCAAAATTTAGATGGTGCATTTGGAATGAAGCCCTCTCAATTGGTAGATGGTGCTTTTAAAGTGTTCAACAGAGAACAACAACAGAAGAAAGAAGATGCAAAACAAAAACGCCAATTTTCTCACCTTCCGGGAAGGTGAGTAACTCAAAAGAGAGCTAAGTCCCCATTGGGGAAGGAACAATGAATGCACTTACTGTAAGGAGGAAGAACATTGGAAAACAGATTGCCCTAAAGCAGCAGAACAATAAAAGACGAGAGCCTCTCACATGGTAGAAAGAGAAGAACACTGAATGAAGAGGCCCAGGGGCTCCCTTGAACTTGAGGTGACTAATTCCCCACAGGAGCCCTGGGTGAAATTGTCAGTGGGAATGAGCTGATTAACCTTCTGATAGACCTTACCCTGAACAGCCTGACCTCAGAGTCCCACCAGAACACTTTAAGCCTACAGATGGCACCCATGAAATCCCCAGGAAAGGAGACGGAGCTGTTTCCCCCAAGGTCTGCAAAAAGGTGTTAGTTTCACGTGTACAGCAAAGTTATTCAGTTATACATATATATTTTTTTCATGTTCTTTTCCATTATAGGTTATTACAAGATATTGAATATAGTCCCCTGTGTTATAGAGTAGGACCTCATTGTTTATATATTCTATATATAGTAGTTTGTATCTGTTTATCCCAAACTCCTAATTTATCCCTCCTTCCCCCCTCCCCTTTGGTAACCATGTCTGTGAGTCTGCTTCTGTTTTGTCAATTAGTTCATTTGTATCAATTTTTAGATTCCACTTATGAGTAGTATCATATGATATCTGTCTTTCCCTTTCTGACTTAACTTCACTTAGTATGATCATCTCTAGGTCCATGCACATTGCCGCAAATGGCATTATTTCATTCTTCGTTATGGCTGAGTAATATTCCATTGTATATATAGACCACATCTTTATCCATTCACCTACCAATGGACACTTAGGTTGCTCCCATGTCTTGCCTATAGTAAATAGTGCTGCTGTGAACACTGGGGTGCAAGAAAATCTTTCAAAGGAGAAAGTAGGTCCTATTCAGCCCTCTTCCGAGATTGCAACTATAGTGAATGTTCCAAAAAGCAAATCAAGTCCTATGATTAGGCTTAAAAACCTTAAGGGAATCACCACTGCCTCCAGGAAAAGTCTAAGGCAATTGTCAGGGCTTATAAAGCCTTTCATGGATTGACCTCTGCTCACCTCAAGCCAGGCCCTTCCCTGCTGAAGCATTTGCTGCTCCCCAAACATGCGGTGCTCTCTCTTCACACTGAGTCTTTATGCTCTTCTTCCTTTGCCTGGAACACTTTTCTTCTCCCTTTCTTCTGGAAACTTCGCATCAGTGATTCAGGTCATGGCTGAGATGAGACATCCTCTTCGAAGTCTTCCCCTGGAATTCCCTGACAGTCCAGTGGCGAAGACTCGGCGCTTTCACTCTTACTTACACTGCTGTGGGCCTGGATTTGATCCCTGGTCAGGGAACTAAGATCCCACAAGCTGCATGGCACAGCCCCCCCAAAAAGTCTTCCCGATTCTGAGCTCCCCGAGCCCCTTGAGCTTCCCCCCGTGCTACAGTCTCACCAGTGTGGTAGATGCTACCTGTTTACCTTCTGTTTAATCCAACAGAGTACGAGTCTGTTGAAGGCAGGCAATGTCTCTCCTTCATTAGAACCTGAAAAAACTGTAACAGATATTTTTGAATGAATGAAAAAATAAAACTCAGCTTGGGACACATTGAGTGGAGGTGTTTATGCGACACAGAAGGCAAAAGCATCTGGTTGAACAGTAATGTGCTGATAAGTGGTTATCTGCTGACTCTTGACAAAGCCCTGATTGGTAGCCTTTGTGGAATGCCGTGGTGTAAATTGCATTTCAGTTTCCATGTGGCTGATTTCAAGCTCCCAATGTGACATTGCGAAATAGAGTTGGGAAGAGATGTGTACCATTGGCTCTCGTGAGTTGCCATGACTGGGCTCCAGTGCACCACTGCCTGTGGGCAGGTGGGTGTGGGGAGTTGGATGTAGGCTGGAGAGATGGATTTGGTGACCATCTGTGGAGCGATGGTCATTGGAGCCGGGGAGCACCAAGATGACCCACAGAGTTGGCTCGGGGTCAAAAAGAAGAAAAGAAGGATAGATTCTGAGGCGACACCAGCATTGACGTGGCCTGGGAGACCTGAAATAGGAAATCAGTAGAACTGGGTCACTATTGTGTCATGGAAGCCAGGCAGTGGGAACCAAGGAGTAGAAATTCTCAAGATCCCCACTGGCAAATAAAGCAGAGTGATTCAGTAATGGAAGTGCTACAAAATGTGTGTTGCATCTCAAAGTTAGCAGGTTGGTGTTATTGAACCAGCGTTGTGAGGATAGCAGCCAGATTTGGAGAGGAAAATATTTGAAAAGAAATTGTATGTGGCCAGTGAGGCTGGCATTTCGGGTGTTACATTAGTTATTGATATTTATTATTTCATAACAAATTACTCTACAACTTAACGTTTATTGTTGTTTTAAACTACTATCTCATACCCGCTGTGGGTCTGTTTCAGGAACAGCATAGCTGGGTAGTTCAGACAGGGGTCTCTCATGAGGTTGTACTTAAGATGCTGGCCTGTGCTGCTGCCATCTGAAGGCTTGACCAGAGCTAGAGGACATGTTTCCAAGATGGCACACTCATGGGATTGGCAAGTCAGTCCTGGCTGTTGGCAGGAGGCCTCAGTTCTTCCCCCATAAGGAACTCTCCATAGGGCTGCTTGAATGTCCCAACAGTATGGCAGCTGGTTTCCTCCAGAGTGGGTGATCGGAGAAGAGAATGGCAGAAGATGCAATGTCTTTGACATAGCCTCAGAAGACATGCCATCACTACTGCAGTATCCTACTGATCACACAAACCAGCCCTGATTCAGTGGAAAGAGTGACACAAGGGCACAGTTACCAGGAGGAAAGTTCATTGGGGACCATCTTGGAGGCTGGCTACCACAGCATGGGACCAGGCAAGCCAGGGTTGTGAGGACTGGTGGGATTAATTGGCCTCAGGGTTGTAAGAAGAGCTCTGATATAAATCGGCTTCATAGAATCACAGGTGTATTTGGGTTCCCTGATAGATATTAGGCCCTCAGTGTGAGTACATCTTCCTGTAGACTTGAGGCTGGCCCCCCAGCAATGTCGAGAATTTTTTCTATGAGGACCACAAACCAGCAGAGGCTGAGGCCTAACATGAAGGCCCTTGGCTGAGTCTGTTTCAAACACATAGCCCTCTCTTGGAAGGTACACAATGGCTAGACCTAGAAATTTGTGTATCAAGATAAAAGTAGCGGGCTTCCCTGGTGGCGCAGTGGTTGAGAGTCCACCTGCCGATGCAGGGGACACGGGTTCATGCCCCGGTCCGGGAAGATCCCACATGCCACGGAGCGGCTGGGCCAGTGAGCCATGGCTGCTGAGCCTGCGCGTCTGGAGCCTGTGCTCTGCAACGGGAGAGGCTGCAACAGTGAGAGGCCCGTGAACCGCAAAAAAAAAAAAAGGCCCAGATGCTGCTTTCCACAAACTCCATCCTTATGTCTTCTTGGGTGTTTTTCAATGTGTTAGTCCACAGAGTGGAAGGCATTACCACGCTCATTTATTTTTCATGGAGTGTTGTAACAGGAATCCTGGATTCGACAAGTGAAGGTGGAAGCTATATTAATGATGTATGTTAAGTACAGCTGATCAGCACTCCTGTCATCGTAACATCACTGAGAGCATCAGAGCAAAGAGGCACACAGGTGGCAATGTGGTCACGTACTGTATCCCTTCTGCCGCAAGATCCGTAATGAAGTGACTAGAGGTGAATCTTCAGCTTTCAGCCTAAGTTAGTTGTTCTCCAGCGTTAGTGAGCCATCCCAGGGTGAATCTAACTCAGTGGGTCTCCATCTCTCCCTCCCTCTCTTCCTTCCAACAAATATCTCTTAAGCTCCTGCCGTGTATCGGACAATGCCTTAGGCCTAGGAATCTGCATGTAACAAGCTCTGTAAATGATTTTCACATAGCTGGTTCACGGAACACATTGTAGGAGAAGCTGGCCTAAAGAAACCTGTAATTGGTACTGTGGTTGTCTCTCTAGCATCCATTTTATCCAGCCCCCCACCCCCTCACACAGATGTATGTTGTGTTTAGGTGGCTCTGTTCTCAGCCATGTGCTTCGGCAGAGGCTGACCAAAGAGGCATACATATCATTGATGAAAATAGTCAATAAACAATGTATAAGAGGAATAGAAAAGAGTTTCCTTTGAGCCAAAACTGAGGACTACAGCCTGGGAGACACAGATTCAAGAAGCCTTTGAATTGTGTTCTGCTGTCTTCAAAATGGGGCGGGGGGCTCATAAAGACCAAAAAACTGCAAAATTACATAAGTTGTTTGGCAAGAATTAGGAGTGGAGCTGGCAAGAAGTAAGGGTGATAGTTAGCAAGGATTGGTCCAAATGGTTGCATAGTTACAAGGGGAGACCTTGAGACCATAGAGCTGCAGCTGGCAGCAGCTAGCAGATATTGTTTTGAGACTGGCTGGTTGTGTCCTTGAGTCTGACAGAGTTCAGAAAATTCAAGTTCTCAGTAATGCAGGAACATATCTGAAACCACATCCACCACGGCCATCCAGCCCCATTTTGGATGCCTGAACCACAGTTACTCCATTTCGATTTTTTAAAAAATGCATTCTTCTCGTTAATGGTTAAAGCAGATGTACAATGTATGTCTGATAGGCCACAAAACAGGCTGTTCTGGTTAGCATAAAGTCTAAGTTAAATCATGTACAAGCCAGAATGTCTTTCTCACACCTCAGTATGTGAAAATTTCTTTCATCAGTATGGCAATACGGTCACATACTGCGTCTCTTATGCAGGAAGATCGGTAATGAAGGGACTAGAGGTGTGAACCCACAGGGCAGGTTTGGATTGTGTTAGGCAATCATGGTTTTCCCCTTTGGGGTTGGTTTAGACATGGCCATGTGATGCATTTCAGATCAAGGAAACTGAGGGGAAATTTGCAAAGGGCTTCTGAAAAAGACTTTCTTGCTCCCAGTAAAAGACACAGGAAATGATGGCCTTTTTTTTCTGGACATGGCTGTATCTAGATGTAAAGGATGGCACTGGGGCAGCCACCTTGTGATGGTGAGGGGGAGGCTAGCCCAAAAAGGAAGGCTGCCCACCAGGGTGACAGAGCAGCAAGATGGAAGAAACTTGGTCCTTGATGATGTCATTGAACTACTGAATTATCCAACCCTGGAGCTGTCCTATCCTTGGACTTCCAGGGATAGGTTGATCCCTTTCCTTGTTGTTTAAGCCAGATGAGTTTGAGATTCTTTTATGCTTTCTGCTAAAAACATTCAAACTGGTACTGACTGTGTATGTGCATTTTTGATTCGGGGCTTAATCTTTCTGTAACTTATTAAATAATTGCAACGTAATGTCTCAGGTGGGTTCCCTAGAAGCAGAGACTGAGATAGGGGTTCGGGTGCGCATAATTTATTGAGGTTGTGCACTCAGGAGAAAGCAATAAAGGAGGGAGTAAAATAGGCTAGGAAGAGGGAAAGAAATGAGTAAGGATGTTATCTCAGGCCAAGTTGATTCTTAGCTGATCCATGGGAGGTTCTGGATCTGCATTGTCTAATATGGTAGGCATTAGTCATATGAAGCTATTAAAATTTAAATTAATTAAAAAGAATTAAATTTTAATTCAATTCTTTAGTTTCACGTCAGGTGTTCAGTAGCCACATGTGGCTAAATGGCTACCATATTGGACAGAGCAGACATAATTATTTCCATCATCACAGAAAATTTTACTGGACAGCACCTTGGAGTGTCAATCATTACACAGAGTTGCCCTACCCTGATGCTTTAGCATACCGCTGTTGGGCAGTGGTTAACTCCCCCTGTGAGGAGTGGTGGCACAACCTCCCAGGAGATCCAGGAAGGTGGTTCTAAGGAGGTGGCTCCAATCAGCTCCAAATTCATCATTAGGTAAAGGAATCTGGGTGGAGTTGTGCCAACAGCAACTACACCATGGTGTCAAGTGGGCATGAGCTGGGATGTGGTGCTTTGGGCACAGTGATTAGGCAGCACCCCTTCCCCACTGATGCACATTGGGAATTCAGAATCTCCTTGAATTCCTCCTAGGGGGCACCTTTGATCCCTATCCACCCCAAGTGTTCAGACATGTACCAACTGTATAAGCATATCTGATGGATGGGTCACTCTAGTGATGCTCAGATTTCAGCGGGGACAGAGGAGGCTCAGAGAGCGGACTCTAAGGGATAAAGGGACACAGCCGAGTGAGTAAGACCTAGAAAAAGTGCTTGAATGTCACAGAAGGATGGTGACTCTGGGCAGAACGTGGAGCTGCTGCCAGAAGTGTCTCATCCAGGCTCTGTGTCCTGCTAGAAAGAAGAAGGTATAAGGGACTTCCCTGGTGGCGCTGTGGTTAAGAATCCACCTGCCAATGCAGGGGACACAGGTTCAAGCCCTGGTCCAGGAAGATCCCACATGTTGTGGAACAACTAAGCCTGTGTGCCGCAACTACTGAAGCCCACGTACCTGGTGCCATGCTCCGCAGCAAGGGAAGCCACCACAATGGGAAGCCCACACACCACAATGAAGACCCATCATGGCCATAAATAAATAAATAAAATTATTTTAAAAAAAAAGGTATAAGTTAAGTGCTCATATGCACTTTCCTGTGTTGTGTGTGTGTCTTCTCTTTGGTTACCTCTTCATATGACACCAGTTTTGTAATACCATCTTCCATAAAGAGAATAAGATAATTCAGTCTTTCCTCTTTGCATGATTGAACAACTTTTTTAAAACATTTATTTATTTATTTATTTATTTGCCATACCCCAAATGGCATGCAGGATCTTAGTTCCCCAATCAGGGATTGAACCCACACCCCCTGCAGTGGAAACATGGAGTCTTAACCACTAGACCTTCAGGGAAGTCCCAACAACTTCTTTTCTTAATTGCTACTTTGTTTATTTTTAATTTATTTATGGCTGTGTTGGGTCTTTGTTGCAACTAGGCTTTCTCTAGTTGCGGCAAGCGGGGGCTACTCTTCGTTGCGGTGCATATGCTTCTCATTGCAGTGGCTTCTCTTTGTTGCGGAGCACGGGCTCTAGGCATGCCGGCTTCAGTAGTTGTGGCACACAGGCTCAGTAGTTGTGGCTCACGGGCTCTAGAGAGCACTCAGGCTCAGTAGTTGTGGCGTACAGGCTTAGTTGCTCCACGGCATGTGGGATCTTACTGGACCAGGGCTTGAACCTGTGTCCCCTGCATTGGCAGGCAGATTCTTAACCACTGCGCCACCAGGGAAGCCCTTAACTGCTACTTTAGAAACATTTCTTTTTGCTTCACAACTAGTTATGGGGAAATGACCCATCTTTACCTTCTGCCTCTGTATCTTGATCTGGGGTTATTTCCTCTCTAGGGGGAAGTCCTCAGATAACACAGCCCTGTGATCGCACTCTCCCTGGTCTCCCAACAGCTGCTGCCAAAGCAGCAAGTCCAGCTAAGGCCAGGTCCTCACTGCCCTGATCCACCAGTGGCTTGGTCCCCGGGGGCAGGGTGGTGGTGATGGGTGTTAGTGCAGGAGGAGGTGGTGTGGAGCTGAGTCATAATTGCCCCTGAGCAGGAAGCGAAGGAGCTTCTTATTCAGATTCTTCTCCTTGGGGTCAAAGATAGAACTCAGAAACTGAACGACACTGGTGGTGTTCCGTTCGTATCCCCTCAGTGTACATCAGCCCATCATCCGACTTTCGGTACCAGCAACTCTCTCTGAGGCTGTTCTCTGGCCACTGAAGCCCACTCTGCTCACCTGTGTGACAGGCTGCTGGTGTCCAGGAATTATTGTCCCTCCCCTCCCCCTCCCCCCTCTCCCCACTAGCCTTCCACCAACAATTTTTTTTTACGATTTTTTTTTTTGGATGTAGACCATTTTTAAAGTCTTTATTGAATTTGTTTTGGTTTTTTGGCCATGAGGCATGTGGGATCTTAGCTCCCTAACCAGGGATCAAACCTGCACCCCCTGCATTGGAAGGTGAAGTCAACAACTGGACTGCCAGGAAATCCCCTACTAACAATGAATGGAAGTTAGTATAAATACCAAACCGCCTCATCCCTCTGGGAGGAAATACCTGAGTGTAAGTCTACACTGGCTCCCAGAGTTCCCCATCATGGCTGTGTTCCAGTTGTCTCCATGGTAACTGGCTTGGTAATGTCCAAGTCCCCTTTATTTGGTTGCCTTTCCCATACGGTCTCACTTCCCTTCCTACTGGTGTTTCTTTAGCTTCCAAATGAACTACTTGCACTTGAGTCATTGTCTCAGCTTCTGCTTCTAGGGGACCCCAATGGAGATGCGGGGTGAAGCTGACCGGGGGCAGTGGTCACCGGGGACTGGGTGATGTGGACATGATGCTGGCAGCCTGCTGCCCAGCCCAAGCCCTAGGATGGTCATCAGGGTTCAGAGGCTGGGGCAGCAATGCTTGAGCCTCCATCTCTGCTGAATGATTAGTTTAATTCTGGAGTGAAGGTTATTGGCAAGTGTCTGAGTCATGTAACAGGTCACTTACTTCATATCATTCCTATCAGTTATGAAGCTGATACTTTGCTCTCCATCTGTCTTACTTTTGTGTTTATCTCTCAGTTGGCTCAGAACTTGAAAGGAGAGTAAGAGGTTACTAACTCGGCCTCCTGAAACTGTTACAATAAGCATGGCAAAAAGATAGGAATTCTAGATGAGCAAAATCCAAGGAGCTGGGTCAGAGGGTGGTTAGATGCTGGCCACTGGCCTGAGGGATGGAGTAGATCTGTGGTCCACAGAGGCAGAAGGAGGTCCTAGGCAGCATACTGGAATAAGAATTCAGAAACAGACAAGGCAAAAGCCAAATAATGAGAACACCTGGGGATGCTGGGATGTGATACTTTTGATGAGACTAGAGCTCAGTGATCAGAACTGGGTCCTTGCATCCAGAATGGAGGAACACCATCCATTCTGGTCAGTCTGGAACTAGTCAGCTGCCCCCTTTATCAGGCTCTGATTGGACCTGGGAGCAGGAGGCTGGGCTGCAGCTGTGGACAGAAGGGAAACAACAACCAAGGAAATAGGTTGGTACTGATGGATTCTGCCACCAAATATTTAGAAGACTAGCTCAATTCTATCCTTGCTTGTAAAGGGGCAACACTGTGCTTTGTCAAGCCCCAGAGAGGAAAATGCCATTGCTTATTCTCTTTTCTCAGATTTTGCAGACATTAGCCTTAAAAGACTTCCTGCCTGGAAGGTTCCTCTCCAGGACCATGGCAGCTTCCATGGTCTCACCCAACTCATCTTGGGATGGCTTCTGCATGTCCTGGAAGAGGACGCAGCCACTGCACTGGTTTTGCATCTTCAGGGATGCTGGGTGCCCTCACACTTCTCCTCAGCCAACTTGAGAAAGAAGTGGTCCACACCCCCCAGAACTACATGGTTGTGGCTAAAATAGAAGCCCAGGGAGAGGTAGGTGAAGGAGGCCTGCAGGTGTAGGTTGAGTAGGTGGTTGATGGTGACCTCCACCTGGGTGGAATAATTCTAACGAATCTGAGCTTATGGTTGGTCAATAAGAACCTAAGCACAAAAAATGGTGTTGGCTAGTCCCTGAGGCAGAGCACAGCTGAGAAGATAGTCCCAGAGGTTGAGAATGGAAAAGAAGTTGATGGGTGGTCAGAGGCTGGAAGGAGGGGCATCTCTGGTCTGTTCTGTCCAAGCACTTGAAACAAGAGACAGATCCTCGGGACGCGCAGGCACACTGCCTCTTCTATCTTCATCTCTTTCTGGATCAAAACTTTCTCTCTCATGGATCTCTCCAATCAGTATTTACACAAACTCAAGAGTCTCCCTAAATCTTTGCTTTCAATGTGTTCAGTGGACCAGCATCATCGGCATCACCTAGGAGCCTGCTAGAAATGCAGAATCTCAGGCTCCACCCCAGTCTGCTAAATTACCTGCAGTTTAACATGATCCCCAGGTGACGTGCATGCACAGTAAAGCTTGAGTAGCCCTGCTCTAAACCTCAACCAGGCTTCTCTTCTAAAAATGCAAATCAGTTCTTATCTAACCTCCCCTAAAAAACGCTGTTTTCCCAGATACTTTCCCTCCCTCCCTAGCTTCTGCAACTGCTAACATTTCCTCAAACTCATTTTCCAAAGACCCTCTTTGGCAAACACTGGGCAAATGGGCAGAGTCATTGGTCCCACCTTGGAGACAGCACCTGACGCCCTTTCTCTGTGAATTTTGCCCTGGGCGAGGCAGTCTGACCAGAGTGTAGGGTCCGCTTGTGGAGGATTCTGAGCTCTTAACTGTTGCAGAAGTGACCTTTTCAGAATGTGCCAGTGATTTTCCAGTTTGTTCTCAGCTCCACACTCCACTCTTCGTATTGCAAGTGGCTGAGCCTACAACTATGTTTCCCAGGCTCCCTTGCCAACTGGGTGCTGACAGTGGGAAAGCACTGGCAGCAGATTGAGAGTGGGAGGAGGGGAGTGTTTCCAGGGAGGAGGGGAGTGTTTCCAGCGAGGTGGTACCACCTTCTTGGTTTCAATCCTGCTCCTGGAATATGCTAACACTGCCTCCTGCCCTGGTTCCTCCAACCCCAAGGATGGCAGCGGTTCCCTGCTCTTGCTAATCTCCAGGTTGCCTTCCTTGTTTGGCTTTTTGGTTTTTCCAATACCTATATAACCAGTTCCCCATACCTGGCATGGATATGTTTTCCTGAGTGGACCCTGACTGATACATGGAGGTATCAGAAAATGGGGTTAGGGGCAGGAAGAACGTTTGAGAACTTTAGTATGTTTGCTTTTCTATTCCAAGCAACATTTATTAAGGGTAGTGAATAGCTAGGTGTGGCAGGGCCAGGGGCTGCCCTCTGTTGCCAAACCTCAGGCTGTGTACAGGGATATATATACAGGGAGAGGGGCTGGATGTAGGCAGAGCACCATGCAGGGGTGGCACACCAGTCTCAGATAGGTGAACTCTACTTGACTTGCACAAGGCACACCAGGGAACATACTGGAAACCAGGAGGCAACGGCAGCCCACTGGTGTCATGAGCTCTCACCAACCATCACTCTAACAGTGTTTTCCTTTGCAGTCCAATGTTCTCCACCCTAGGGATTGTGAGCAAGTTTTAGGAATAGAGAAAAAGGCCAGTTCCAGAGGACAATCCTTCTCTCTGCACATGAGTGATTCTCTCTGGTGGTTGTCAGTTAAGTCACAAATTAGTCAGTGTTATCGGGCAGCTGCTGGATGGGGGTCAGAGGAGTTGTCCCCAACAGAAACCTCTTCATCTGGGAACAGGTTGGGGACAAATTTTTTTGGCCGCCTCCATGATCAGTCTTGGTTAGGCCAGCTGCTGAGTTGTCACAATTGGTGACAGTGAATGTCAATATTTTCACAGTCATCCCACGCAGCTGAGCTACATCTCACCACAGCATCTGTCCCTTGGCCCTAGGAGGACAGGCAATTCTTTCATATATAATGGGAAAAGATACAAGAGAGAGACTGTCTTTCTCTCAAAGACTGTTCGAGTAGCGGGCCATTGCACCCTAAATAATGCCCTTTCAAAGGGAGAAAGAATTGGATTCTAGAATCACACACTTCTGGGACATTTAGAGAGGGCAGTTTACTGAGTATGATTTTTGCGAGATGATTGTGTAATGAAATGTAAGCCTCAAAGTCTGAGAGAAAGAAAATGTATTTATTCAGAATATCTCATGAGTGTTTGTATATGTATGTTGAAACCCGTCACCCTTCAAGTGTCCTATGATCAAGACAGGGGATGAGAATTATACTGTGTCTGGAAGTGCAGACAATGCTGAGGCTGAGAATGCAAGGCAGGTGGGGATTCCACACCTGGGTGTCCCTTTGGGGACCTGTGGAACTGGTGTGCCGGGGGTGGTCTGAGGTGAGAGCTCTCCCCGGGGATGGAATGCTTCTCTGCCTTTCAGCCTTTTACAAGTGAAGATGCAGCTTGGCCTGGAGGTGCAGTGGGTGGAGGTTTTGACTGAGTCTAGAGGCCCCTGGTGTCGGCCCAGTGTGAGGGGAGGTTGACCCAGCACCTCCTGGCTGCCGTTGGAACTGTGGAGGGTAGCTGGCAGGTAATGACCCCTGATAGAAGGTGGACACACATGCTCTTTCTCTTCTGAAGGTCTAAAAGGTGCAGCCGCGAGCATACCGAACCCTCACAAATGTGTTCCACCTTTCCTTTTTTTCTCTGGGTTGAAAAGCCAAGCCTGTTTCTTTGAATTATGCCTCATTCACTTTCATTTTCTTCATCTATTTCTAAAGGAGCCTAGTGCCTGGAGCCCCTGGTTAAACTAAAGATCCTTAGCTTACATGTTGAAAACAAATCTCCATGGTTAAGAAAATGTCAGTAAAAAGTCTTTCTTTTTTAGCTCTAATTTTCTTAAATTAGAATTATGATCCTTGGATTTCCCTGGTGCCACAGTGGTTAAGAATCTGCCTGCCAATGCAGGGGACACGGGTTCGAGCCCTGGTCCAGAAAGATCCCACATGCCGCAGAGCAACTAAGCCTGTGCGCCACAAATGAGCCTGAGTGCGCTCTAGAGCCCACGAACCACAACTACTGAGCCAGCATGCCACAACTACTGAAGTCTGTGCGCCTAGAGCCCGTGCTCCACAAAAAAGAGAAGCCCGCTTCTGCACTGCAGAAGCCACTGCAATGAGAAGCCCGCGCACTGCAACGAAGAGTAGCGCTACCCCGCTCACTGCGACTACGCAGCAACGAAGACCCAACGCAGCCAAAAATAAATTTAAAAAAAAAAAAAAAAAAAAAGTGGGCTTCCCTGGTGGCGCAGTGGTTGAGAGTCCACCTGCCGATGCAGGGGACACAGGATCGTGCCCCGGTCCGGGAAGATCCCACATGCCGCGGAGCGGCTGGGCCCGTGAGCCATGGCCGCTGAGCCTGCGCGTCTGGAGCCTGTGCTCCGCAACGGGAGAGGCCACAACAGTGAGAGGCCCACGTACCGCAAAAAAAAAAAATAAATAAATTAAAAAAAAAAAAAATCTTCTAAAAAAAAAAAAAAAAGTATGATCCTTTCAGGATTATCGATGACAGAAAAAGACTTAGTGTTTAGAATGTCCTCTCTTTCTCCAAAGGAGGCAGTGCCTAGTAACCACTTTTTTTTGGCTAAGTGCAAAATCAACTTCTTGTAACAATTGCCTCTCCTGTCCAGGACAGACTTAAGTGATAGATGTGGGGATGGAAGACTGCGGGTGTGGGGCAGGGGAAGCGCTGCTTCAGGAAAGGAGAGACAGATTGCCAGAGGCCTTGGAGCTGGTGGAGGAGGGTGGGGAAACAAGGCTGAGGTCCGCAAGGGGAGATTAAGACACTGACCACTGAGCAGTGGGTAGGGTGGTTTGAGGAGAAAAGAGATGCTTAATAAGATTATTTGGAGTGAAATACTGTGCACTAGACAATGTAAACCATGACTTTTGTTTCCCCTAGAAAATCTAGACTAGAAATTCTAGATTCGGGAGTAAAATATCCACATCTTTGGTGCTGGGTGTTGTATATATTTTACATCTTAAATATTCAAAGCATGAAGAAACACACAAAGGAAAAAGCGATATTGCACTTCCCCTGTTTTAATTAATCCCAGTGTTCAGAGTTCACCTATCCAAAGCTAATAGTTTGATGTGTATCCTTCAATAGTTTTCCTAAGCATTTATGGACATGTACGTGATTGATTAATAATTTGGCTCAAAAAAAAAATGAGATTGATGGAGAAAAGGGAACCCTCTTGCACTGTTGGTGGGAATGTAGATTGATACAGCCACTATGGAGAACAGTATGGAGGTTCCTTAAAAAACTAAAAAATAGAACTGCCATACAACCCAGCAATCCCACTGCTGGGCATATACCCTGAGAAATCCATAATTCAAAAAGAGTCACGTACCACAATGTTCATTGCAGCTCTTTGTACAATAGCCAGGACATGGAAGCAACCTAAGTGTCCATTGACAGATGAATGGATAAAGAAGATGTGGCACATATATATACAATGGAATATTACTCAGCCATAAAAAGAAATGAAATTGAGTTATTTGTAGTGAGGTGGATGGACCTAGAGTCTGTCATACAGAGTGAAGTAAGTCAGGAAAAGAAAAACAAATACCGTATGCTAACACATATATATGGAATCTAAAAAACAAACAAAAAATGGTCATGAAGAACCTAGGGGCAAGACGGGAATAAAGACGCAGACCTACTAGAGAATGGACTTGAGGATATGGGGAGGGGGAATGGTAAGCTGGGACAAAGTGAGAGAGTGGCATGGACATATATACACTACCAAATGTAAAATAGCTAGCTAGTGGGAAGCAGCCACATAGCACAGGGAGATCAGCTCGGTGCTTTGTGACCACCTAGAGGGCTGGGATAAGGAGGGTGGGAGGGAGGGAGATGCAAGAGGGAAGAGATATGGGGATATGTGTATATGTATAACTGATTCACTTTGTTATAAAGCAGAAACTAACATAGCATTGTAAAGCAATTATACTCTAATTAAGATGTTAAAAAAATGAGATTGAAAACAATTTCTCTTCAAAATTTCAAAGGTATTGCTCCATTGACTACTTTTTTTTTTTTGCATGTTAAAATTAAATTTGGAACAGTAAATACATGTTTGGGGGATGAATTTGAAAGATAAAAAAGGATACTACTAATACTTCCAGCTGCCTTGTTTCCCGTCACTGGTTTCTTATGTGTATTTCCAGATATATTCTGTAATATCCATGTGTTTACAAATATACATACACATATGTTGAACCATATGAAATTGCCATTTTTGAAGTTAAAAATCAGCAACTTCACGCAATTTAACCTAACACACATATATATGAATATAATTTTTAATCGCACTAATGATAGTGTGCTGTATACACTGTAGTGCGCTTTGGTTTCTGACTTAATGAATCATCTTGAGATCTCCCCATAACTGTTTGCATATAGCTGCCTCATTCTTTTTTAATTTTGTGCCTATTTATTTGTTTTCATGGCAAACTGTTATTCTTTTAAAATTTACGTATAGTAAAATTGAATTTTAATTTTGATGTACAGTTCTTTGTGTTCTAACATCTGTGTACCCACCACTACAATCAGGAAACAGAAATATTTCAAACATATCTATGTCATCACCACCAATGACAAAGAATACTACTGGCAGGCACCTCAAACTTCCCTCCTGATTGTTATGCCTTTCCTACACCCCAAGACAATATTTCTCTTGACTTCTAACACCGTAGGTTAGTTTTGCCTACGTGAAGTAAAGGAGTATACATTCTTTTGTTTGCCTTCTTTGGCTCAACATTATGTAAGGTTCATCCATGTTATTATGTGATTACTATAGAACAATGAATTACACAACATTTCATTATTTTATAGCATTTTTTTGGCATGCAGAATAAAAAAAAAAACCTTTCATATAACCTGTTTTTTTGTAATGGTTTCTGGATTTTGTGCTATACTTAGGAAGGCTTTTAGCACTCCAGGGTATAAAATAAATCTTCCAATGTTTTCTTCTAGTGATTTAATAATTTCATTTTTTCAGGTGTACTTTTTTTTTTTCAAGATACTCATTATCCAAATACTCATTTAATCTTCATGGGAAATTTATGATGGATACAATGACACATCTTCATTTTACAGATGAAGAAACTGACACATACAAAAGTTCAGTCATCTTCCCGCATCACAGAACTAATAAATGGCAAACATGCGACTTGAACCCAGTCAGTTGAGTTTAATGCCTTTGTGCTTATTCATTATACTACCCAGCCTTTCCACCCACACAGTGTCTTGAGCATGAGGCAAGGATCCAAACATTTGCAAGAGTGAATTTGTTTACTTAGGAGTCTGATTATCACATAGTTATTCAGTAGGAGCAGAGAATTTGACACTTCACCTCCATTCCCTCAGCCCTTCTCTTTGTTACCAAGAGGCCTCATTCTTGAAATAAGATTTTTTTTTTCTCAGCCCAGTGTTGGGTTTTCCCTTCCAAGGACTCTTCTCATTAGATTGTTGAGTCATCAGCTGGGTAAATAGCCCTAGGACATATGTAAACAATTACAAAACTGTTAAAAAATTGAGCAGGGTGTGTCTCAGAGAAGAGAAGGAAATGTGAAACGTACTACAGTTGGAGACCAGGATAAAGGGCAAGAAGCCTGAGGTCAGTTTCTACTTTGGTCACTGAGATCATATGACTCTGGGAAGGTCACTTTTTGGCTCTTCCTTTTGCAATAGCAATAATAATGTAGCCCTTCACTTTTCCTTAGTTTCCTTATTTCTGCCTACAATGGGAATTAAATTAAAAACAAAGATACCAAAAAAACCCCCAAAATTTTTTAAAGAAAAGGCCCCAGGCTGAAAAGTAAGCTAAATTCCTGGGAGAGTCACAGTCAAAGTTTAGATACTGATGTGCAGACCTTTATTCCATGGGAGGTCTTCCAACTGTTTTATAACTTTAATTTTTTAAATAAGTTTTTGGCCGTGCTACGTGGCATGCAGGATCTTAGTTCCCTGTGGAGTCTTAACCACTGGACTGCCAGGGAAGTCCCCATATAATTTTTTTTTTTTTTTTTTTTCTATATGCGGGCCTCTCACTGTTGTGGCCTCTCCCGTTGCGGAGCACAAGCTCCGGACGCACAGGCTCAGCGGCCATGGCTCACGGGCCCAGCCGCTCCGCGGCATGTGGGATCCTCCCGGACCGGGTCCCCTGCATCGGCAGGCGGACTCTCAACCACTGCGCCACCAGGGAAGGGAAGCCCCCCATATAATTTTAATTTACGTAGCCATAAGATGTTCTTTCGCAAAGTAAATATTAATACTGTGTTTCAAAGTGTTCTGGTGAAGTACATTAAAACAGGATAGGAATACAAGTATTTCAGTCCGCTCCAGATCTGTTACTTGCTATAGCCAAAATATGTATGCATATATATTATATACATATATACCCCCCCAACCTTACAAATGTTGGCAAATCTGGTATGTGAAGAACAACACAGCTGTAGCACTTTCACATTTGTGGATAAGTGCTCTCAATGTACAAAATATTTTTTCTTTTCTTTCCTTTTTTTTTCTTTCTTTGCAACCAGGAAAGAATATATGCTGGTGAGGACACTGGATATCAATCAGTAAATCATTTTGGAGCAAAGTATTGGAGAACATAGCGAAATCAATGTCAATGGTAGTCTATGCCACCATAGTAAGGGATCCAGAGGCAGTGTGGGTGGGTGGTGTGGGCATGGGCTTTAGAGCCATGAAAGCTCTGGGTTCAAATGCTGCCTCTACCATGTCCAAGCTGTGTTACTTTGGGTGAAATTCTTAACCTCTCTGAGCCTCGGGTTTTTAATTTCCATTTTAAAGTTTTCATACAGTGAAGTTTAGTGTTTGTGGTATATAGTTTTCTGGGTTTTGACAAATGCACACAAAGTTGTATATCTACCACTATAGTTATGATATGAACTGTTTCATCATCCCAAAGATTCCTTCATCCTGCCCTTTTGCAGTTAACACCACTTCTACCCCAACCCAGTCCTGGCCCACTCAACTCCTAGCAACCACTGGTCCATTCTCCCTCCCTATAGCTTTGCCTTTTCATAATGTCATATAATTGGAATCTGTTGGGCTGCATCCCACAGGCCTGCAAGCCTTGTACTTGCCCAGCTTCAAGACCAAAGAGAGTCCAGAGTCAGTGACAGAGACATCAGTGGTTTAATGGATGGGGGATCTTACATGTCTGAAACAAGGTCCTGGAGCGACACCCCACTGTGTGCATCAGGACAGGGCACTAGTCTTTGCTTCCAGGCAGAGGGGAGGTTACCAGTTATAGGGAGAATTGGCTCCGGTTGGCTCATTGGTTACCAAGGAAACCAGCAGAGGAGCGTGCCCCTCACCTCCCCTTTGGTAAACTATCATAGTGGTGAGATTCTGATCTAAAGATGAGAACAATCACTAGTTGGGGCTGGGGGCAAGTATGCAGGCATTTACTGATGAAGGTCTATGATTAAGAGGGGAGGTCAGTCAAGTGAGTAGGGTGTAGGTGACGCAGGGACTGTACAGAGAGCAAGATATATATGTATGGCTTCTTTTGGGTCACTCAACAAAACTTAAGGAGATCCATTTAGGTTGTTATGAGTATCAACACTCTGTCCTTTATATTTCAGAGTAGCATTCCATGGTATGGAAGTACCACAGTTTGTTTATCCATTCATTGACCTAAGGGCATCTGGGTTTTGATAATTTGTGTCAGATATTCCCTTATAATATCTGTAGAATCTGTGGCAATAAGCCCTCTTTAACTGCTGATATTGATAATTACTGTTTTTCTTTCTATGAGTCTTACTAGGGGCTTACCAATTTTATTAATCTTTTCTAAGAACCAAATTTTAGTCTTGTTGGTTTTTCTCTATTGTCTGTTTTCTATTTCATTGATGTTTTGCTCAGTATCTTTTATTTCATTTCTTCTACTTATTTCGATTTTAGTTTTTTCTTCTTTTTCAAACTTCTTAAGGTGGAAGCTTAGATGATCGATTTTCAATCTTTATTTCCTTTGCAATACAAACACATAATACTATTATTTTCCATGTAAGCACTGCTTTAGCTGAACCTCACAAATTTTGCTATGCTCTGTTCTCATTGTCATTCTTTTAAAATATTTTTTAGTTTCCTTTGTGCTTTGCTTTTTGGCCCATCAACTATTTGGAACTGTGTAGCATAATTTCCAAATATTTGGGGACTTTCTAGATATCTCTGCTATTGATTTCTAATTTAATTACTTTGTGGTCGGAGAACACACTACGTGATATTAAGCTTTTGAAATTAATTGAGACCTGTATTATGAATTAGCACATGGTCTATCTTGGGGAATGTTCTATAAATATTCCAAAAAACCCCCGTGTATTCTGCAGTTGTTGGGTCTTTTCGAAAAAGATCAATTAGGCAAAGTTAGCTGATCCAACTTCTCTATATCCTTACTAATTGTTTTGTCTACTTGTTCTATTAAAGACTGAGAGAGACACCCAAGGACCTGGCACTTAGAATTAAAGATTTTTGAAGAAATATGTGAAAATATACGATTTCTGTGAAATAAAAAATAAAGGCGATGTCCAAAGACTGAAATCTTACAATATCGGCCAGAAACATCTGGACCCTGGGAGCCCCGTGTCAGGCACTTCTTGAACCCTGGAAGAGTCCAGAAAAGGGAAGAGGGCCCCTCTGGGAAGCAGTAGGATTACGAGACACTGAAGGCAGAGAATCCTAACCACAAATACTGAACAAAAGTACACTATCCTTCAGAGCCCTCGGCAGGTTCCCTGGGTCCCTTCTTCTCGCACCCCGGACACCCACACATGCGGTTCTTTGCAGCAGAATTGTCAGCCTTGCGGTCCTCAACAGAAGCAGCACCCTCCCCACCAGACTTCGCAGCGCCGAAGCCCCGGTGTGCGTCAGCGTAGCTCGGGATCTGAGGGCATCTATGCACGCAGTGAGCATAAGCAGCGCAAACCCCTGCATCTTCCGGGAGCGACCCTGGAGCGCGCATGTGCGGGCCCGATTCCAGCTTGTCCCCTCCGGCACTCCGTAGCACTCCCTCGGCGAGCTCCACGTAGGCCGCGCAGGCGCCTTGGGCACACGCTCACCTGGTGCCGTTGTCGCCGTCGCCGCCGCTGCCGCAGGAGCTGGATGGGGGGCCGAGGCCAACCGGTGGCACCCAGAAGAGAGAGACGCGGCGGCGGCGACGCCGACACCCGCAGGACGAGTGTGCCGACCCGCCCGCGAGGCCAAGGAGGAGAGGCGAGGCCCGGCCCCCGCGGTCCCTGGTGTAGAGAACCCTCCGTCGCCGCCGCGGCCGGGTCTCTCAGATTACTCGCCCTCAGGTCTCATTCACATTCAGGAACCCGCGTTGCGCCATGTTCAAGAAACTGAAGCAAAAGATCAGCGAGGAGCAGCAGCAGTTCCAGCAGGCGCTGACCTCTACTCTGGTACTATGGCCGCCGCACTCCCCTAGTTCCCTGACCTTTGACCTCTAACCTGAGGTTTCCCCCCAGACCCCGGACTGGCAAAGAGCTTAGGGCGGTCCAGGTCCTCCGTGACTCCTGACCCGGGTCCCCTATCCTAAAACTCCGTTCTGGTTGGGGGAGGCTGGATTCGTGATACCTGACCTCTGGTAATTTCCCCTAATGCCCAACCCGGTCTGAGAATAAGTGAGAAGGGCTCCGATCTTTCATGATTTTTGACCCATATCGAAGGTTCCACCAACCATCCGAGACCCCAACTCAAGAATGAGGGCGGAATGGGAAAACCAGGGTCCCTTGTAACATCTGATCTCTCGACTGAAGTCCCCTCTCTGATCCCCGACCCGAGATTGAGTACGGAGGGGCCCCTGGCCCGTGACGAAGTCTAATTCCAAACCCTGGTCCAGGGGTGAGGGCCAGGGGTCGAGCCATTCCTGCCCAGGCTCCTTGCAGGAGCATTGGGACCTGAAAGAGGTGGCGGTGTGGCCGGTGTCCAGCGCCCGAGGCTGTCACGAGTTAGTCACTTCGCATAACTTGGTTGATCCGGGACGGGCGGAGGGGCTGACGCTGTGCGGCCCAGCAGGGCTTGCGCCTGTCCGCAGCTCGGCTCTGCTTCTTCAAGTCTCGTTAATATTTGTTTTTCACGAACGCTGTTGCTTCAGGAAATGACAGTTTTCAGGAAAAAGGGGGCGTGTTAGTAGTGTTAATTTAAAGAAGCAGAAGCAGTTTCCTAAGCAGCTGTGATTGTGTGTTTGGGTGCTGGCAGCACGTGGTCCCTTCAGCAAAGGGGAGGGCGTCTGCTAAATTCCTTCCCAGCCTTTCAGAGTCTCAACAGATGGAGCAAATCTCTCTCTTAACTTTAGAGTTTCTACAAGAGAGGCTGTTTTGACTAATTTGGAGGCATTTCTAAACATCTTTAACATAACATTTATCGTATACAACTTTTAAATATAGCTAACTAATTAACAACTACTAAATCAAACAACTATTGAATTTATTCTGAAACTGTAAATTGAAGTTGTTCTCTAAAAATGTCAAGCTCCCCTAGAGGGAAACAGTGGTTGGGATACATAGGTACATGGTACTGAAAGCTTGCGTGTTCATTCTCCCAAGTGAAACGTAAATAGTGATTAAGATTTCAGTACTAAAATTTTACTTTTCATACCATTTACCACAAACTTTTAAATTTTACAAAACACCATTATTTAAGAAACAAAGGAAAAACTAAAAAATGAGGTACAGATGAGGAATGTGGGGAAACAGGCGTGGTAGTGAATGTAAGGGACTCTATACATATCACTGATCCAGGATTCCGCCTCTAGAAATTTATTCTAAGAAAATTTAGGATGTATTAAGCAGTTAGCCACATGGATGTTCACTTCAGTGTTGGTTTTTTTTTTTTTTTTTTTTTTTTTTTTTTTTGCGGTATGTGGGCCTCTCTCTGTTGTGGCCTCTCCCGTTGCGGAGCACGGGCTCCGGACGCGCAGGCTCAGAGGCCATGTCACGGGCCCAGCCGCTCCACGGCATGTGGGATCTTCCTGGACCGGAGCACGAACCAGTGTCCCCTGCATCAGCAGGCAGACTCTCAACCACTGCGCCACCAGGGAAGCCCATTCAGCGTTGTTTTAATAGGTAAAATCTGGGCCAAAATGTTCAACGCTAGGAAATTGGTTAAACACGTTATATTAGTTATTCCGCAGCCTTAAAAAAATGCCGTCATTTATTAGGTTCTTACTCTATGCTAGGCATTTTGCTTGTATTATTTTGTCTAATTCTCACATAACTCTACAACTTAGAGAATCTTTCATACATGGAGTGAGGCTCAAAGGAGTTAAGTAACCTGCCTGATGTCACACAGCTAGAGTTAGAGCCTACAGAGACGAAGGCTCTAACTTGTAGTAAAAGACAGATTGAAAAACAGTGTGTAGGGGCTTCCTTTGTGGGGAAAGTATGTATATAAGTGTGTATATGTATACACACAGAAATAGTGAAAATAGTTTAAGAAGAATATGCTCCAAGGTGCTCATTCTTTTTCTTATTTGTAATATTATCTTTTTTTCATGAGCTTTAACAAAGGGAGGATGTCTTTAGAATAATAGTAAAAGAGCTAGTTAAAAGATAATATATTAGAGCTCCCAGTTTCTATGGGTTGATGCCTCTGGTGAGACATTGCATGTGGAGCAAATAATATCACCTTGTATACAAAAGATTTAAAACAATCCTCTTTGATAACATATATTTATTTAGAATGCCAGAGTAAATTGTTAGTGATCAACTGCTGATAGACACTTGATTATTTTCTGGTCTTGATCCTCAGCTATTCATAACCCTTCAAGTTGAGAAGTTCTGGATTTATTTATTTATTTATTTTGTTTATTTATTTTTGGCTGCATTGGGTCTTCGTTGTTGCGCGTTGCTGCGCGCGGGCTGTCTCTAGTTGTGGTGAGCGGGGGCTACTCTTTGTTGCGGTGTGCAGGCTTCTCATTGCGGTGGCTTCTCTTGTTGCGGAGCACGGGCTCTAGGCATGTGGGCTTCGGTAGTTGTGGCACCGGACTCAGTAGTTGTGGCTCACGGGCTTAGTTGCTCTGCAGGATGTGGGACCTTCCCAGACCAGGGATCGAATCCGTGTCCCCTGTGTTGGCAGGCAGATTCTTAACCACTGTACCATCAGGCAAGTCCCGAAGTTCTGGATTATTGTTTTCAGCGTTAAGGATTTCTTTCAAGCATGAATTAAACAAATATTTTTTGATGGGACAGCCCTTTTATAACAGATTACACATATCCTTGTTTTCTCTTGCAAAGGATCCTGAATTTGTATAATATCAATTTCTTCAGTTTTTTTTTTTTTTTTTTTCCGGTACGTGGGCCTCTCACTGCTGTGGCCTCTCCCGTTGCGGAGCATAGGCTCCGGACACGCAGGCCCAGCGGCCATGGCTCACGGGCCCAGCTGCTCCGCGGCATGTGGGATCCTCCCGCACCGGGGCACGAACCCATGTCCCCTGCATCGGCAGGCAGACTCCCAACCACTGCACCACCAGGGAAGCCCATGTCTTCAGTTTTGAGTATGAATTATTTTGTGTTGAAGGCACCATGCCCTCAGGAATTTAATGGTGTGTGAAAGACAATTCCCTTTTACCCACTCAGGAGGATTTGTTTTTGGTCTACTTTTTGTAATTACTTTGTAGCCTCCCTTGCTATCTTCCCAGTGTTGTTCTTCCAACTTCTGAATTGTTTGGGCTTTAAATCAAGACAAGACACTAAACTTCTAAAATTTTGTGTAAAATAAGGACAAGTACCTAAGAGATTCTTTAGTGTATTTTAGTGTATTAACACAAAGTTTGAGACCTTTGTTTTGAGATTTTGGAGGCCTGTGTGTGCATACTTCCTGGTTCTTAGCTTGCTTTCCAGAAGGGAGATTGCCTGATAGGGATGTTTCAAGTAGAGTGAGTTGTCAGGTGTTGATAATTCTGGGATAAATGAACGATTTGCATCATAATATTTGCAAAACTTTCAGTAATAGTAATAGTGTTAGTAACACTATAAGGGTCCCTTAAGTTTTTGAAAGCATTCAATAAAAGACAGCCTTCTGTAGTCCCCAGTCACTTCTCTTTGGTTGGTGCTAAGATTATTTGAACCCTTCTTTTTTTTTTTTTTTTTTTTGCGGTACGCGGGCCTCTCACGGTTGTGGCCTTTCCTGTTGCGGAGCACAGGCTCCGGACGCGCAGGCTCAGCGGCCATGGCTCACAGGCCCAGCTGCTCTGCGGCATGTGGGATCCTCCCAGACCGGGGCACGAACCCACGTCTCCTGCATCGGCAGGCGGACTCTCAACCACTGCACCACCAGGGAAGCCCTAATATATATATATTTTAAGATTTATTTATTTATTTTATTTATTTTTGGCTGCGTCGGGTCTTAGTTGCAGCACGCGGGATCTTCGTTGAGGCATGTGGGATCTTTTGTTGCTGCCCACAGCTTCTCTCAAGTTGCGGTGCGCGGGCTACTCTTTAGTTGTGGTGTGCGGGTTTTCTTTTCTCTAGTTGTGGCACGCAGGCTCCAGGGTGCGTGGGCTCTGTAGTTTGCAGCACACAGCTTAGTTGCCCCGCGACATGCTGGATCTTAGTTCTCTGACCAGGGAGCGAACCCGCATCCCCTGCATTGTAAGGTGGATTCTTTAGCACTGGACCGCCAGGGAAGTCCCTCCATTTAATATTTTTTTAACAACAAATATCTACTTGGATTTTTAAATTCCTTACAGAATGAATTTGATAAAAATTATTAAAAAGTAATATAGAATACTTTCTAACTTCTTAAGATATATGTAGTGCCATGAATAAAAATATTTTTTAACATTTTCAGGCTTTTTCAAATATTACTGAAACTTAAAAATTATAAAAAGCACAGGCGCAAATGGACAGTTGTATGATTCCACTTGTATGGGGTACCTAGATTAGTCAGTTTCATAGAGCCAAAGAATAGAATGGTGGTTGCCAGGGGCTGGAGAGGGGAGAGGGGAATGGAGAATTACTGTTTAATAAGAACAGAGTTTCAGCTTGGGAGGATGAAAAAGTTCTGGAGATGGATAGTGGTGATGGTTGCACAACAGTGTAAATATAATTAATACCACTGAACTGTACACCTACAAATGTTTAAAATGGTAACTTTTATGTTATGTATACTTCACCACAATAAAAAAAAATTAAAAGAAAGTGCAAAATGTGGGACTACCCCAAACCTGCAGAATTATAGCTTTTTTAGAGTGGGGCCTCAAAATGATAGTTTATATAATAGAAATTTTTTTTAAATTCCACAGACAGCAGAGGAAAGAGTCACTTTCTGAAGGAACATAGGCTTTTTGTAAACGCCACTTGGCAAAATAATTAGCCTCAATCTAAAAAGCGTAACTCCCAGAGAGAATATTTAGATCAGAAAAATCAGAATGTCTTGAATGTTTATAAATCTGTATTTTGACCAGGGAGCATATAGTGGCTATTTGTATTACTTTATATAGAATATACATTAAGTTCTCATGTTTTAAATAATTTAAACAGTCCTTGTTCATGTGATTTAAAAAATCTGTGTGAAACTTGAATAGGGTAAGGGCCATACAAAGTTCTCTCATCTGCTTCTTAGTTTGATAGGAAGGGCTGGAGGAAGAAATTCTAGAGAGTCTTTGTCTCTGTAGCTTTCAGGATGAATTAACCCAATTTGTTAAACTGTGATGTTCAAAGACCCCAAGACATAGATGCAAATTATACATACCTTAACTTTACATCCCACGGAAGCTGTAGGCAGATTCAAAAGTGCATCCTCCTGGGCCCAGGTGAGAAAGCAGGGCTGGAAGCTTTGATGTAGAAATTCAGTTAATGTGTTGATAAAGGTCAGGGCTCTTAAAAGTATAGGATTTTGGCTAACAGCATTTGGTTTCTTCACCTTCTAAACCACAAAATATTAGGAAGACGTTCTCACTTAAACATTTATTTGGCTAGCTATTAAATTCCAGGTTGAAAAGTTTCCCTCAGACCATTAACTGTTTTTCTTCCTTCTAGCATCATGTGTGCTGATGAAAAGTCTAATTCCAAACTTGTTCTTTCTTTATTGGTAGTTAACTTGATCTTTGAATCTTTTCTTTTTCCTTGATGCTAGAAAATTTCCAGTTTTCTTCTTTTTTTTTGCAGTACGCGGGCCTCTCACTGTTGTGGCCTCTCCTGTTGCCCCCCTCCTTTTTTAAAAAAATATTTATTGATTTGTTTATTTACTGGCTGCGTTGGGTCTTCGTTGCTGCACACAGGCTTTCTCTAGTTGCTGCGAGCGGGGGCTACTCTTCTTTGCGGTATGCGGGCTTCTCATCACAGTGGCTTCTCGTTGCGGAACACGGGCTCTAGGTGTGCGGGCTTCAGTAGTTGTAGCACGCGGACTCAGTAGTTGTGGCTCACAGGCTCTAGAGCACAGGCTCAGTAGTTGTGGCGCACGGGCTTAGTTGCTCCGCGGCATGTGGGATCTTCCTGGACCAGGGCTCAAACCCATGTCCCCTGCATTGGCAGGCGGATTCTTAACCACTGTGCCACTAGGGAAACCCTAATCATATATTTAATTTCCACAAATAATAACACTAGTCAACACTGGATAGTTAATTTTAGCCACGTGCTTTCTTGGTGCATTGCATGTATTAACTAAATTAATACATGAAATAATAAAAGGTGTGGATTTGTATTATCCCGATTTTACAGATTTTACAGATAATAAATTGAGGCCTAGAGAGGTTAAATAACTTGTCTGTGGTAGACAGCTAGTACCACACAGCTAAGTGGTAAAGCTGAGATACGAACCCAGACAGTCTTGCTCTAAAGCCCATTCTCTTAACCAGAGTACTATGCTTGTTGCTTTGTTTCAGTTTTTAGTAGCAGCTTGTGTTTTAACGGAAACTAGAGCTTCTCAGAACTCTTGCAGGATAAGTGTTATATATTATACGTACATATATATTTAAGTTCTCTTCCTTGATTTATCTGATTGCTCTGGGTTACTTGTTATACTTGTATTTCTTCATACTTGTCATCGTTTATGTTTTTTCTTTTTTTTTGAGAAAAATGTCTTGTTATTATTGGTTGTTTGTTTATATTTATGAAGACCTGGTGGGTGGTTTATTTCAGTAGCTAACATGGGTTTTCTCTGCTCTTACCTGCTGCTACTCTCCTGTGTCGAGGGCCAGCCAAAACACAGAGAGTCCTGCTTTGAAAGGTGACTGTACGATTTAGTATCCAAACATTCTTATGAGTGAATGGGGACGCTACTGGCAGTTATCATGGAACATAAACTGGCATGAACTGGGTGAGACTGGGATTGCCTTGGTCAGATTGGGGTGTATTGTTAGGCTGCTGCTTTGTGGTACCAGCCCCTGCTATTGGAGCGCTAACTCCTCCAAGGTGTTGCTCTTTATATTTGGCTGTTACTGTTGTCTGGAGATCTATTTGGGTTGGGGGAGGCTGACGCCACATACCTCTTTGTCTTGCAGACACTTAACACATTGCTGAGAGCAGTAATCTCCCTTTATAGTGTCTAAAACTGTGATTTTTTTTTTCCTGTTGCAGAAAGTTGCTGCTGCCTCTCCCGCAGAGCTTCTGTGCGTGTTCAGGGTTATGGTTACCTTTGCCCCGATTTTTCCACCAATTTGAATCCTTTTGCCTTTGAGTCTTCAGAAATTTATTTTCTTTTTGCCTGTGGTGTTCTCTCTCTTGTTCTAGAGTGTTAATCTGTCTGCTTTTCTAATTTTTAAATTTAAACTATTTTTAAATTTCCAAAGGCTGTTTCTTATTGTCTTTTGCTTTTTTATAGCATTGCTCTTGACATAGTGATATATCTTTTCTCTCTCTGAGAATAATGGGGATTTTTTTCTTTTGTTTTCTTTTAATCTTTATTGTGTTAGGGTTTTTTAAAAAATTTTGTTTATTTATTTATTTACTTATTTACTTGGCTGCGCTGGGTCTTAGTTGTGGTGTGCAGGATCTAGTTCCCTGACCAGGGATTGAACCGGGACCCCTGCATTGGGAATGTGGAGTCTTAACCACTGGACCACCAAGGAAGTCCCATGTTTGTTTTTGGTTTTGGGTTTTTTTTTCTTCTTGTTTTTGGCTCCCTCTTACATTGGAAATTTTCTTTATTGAGTGCTCTGGGCTATCTATTCATATTTAAGGGCTAGGTACTAACAATCTGGTGCTATTTGGAAGTAGCATGTGATTGACACTGGGACTCACTGGTGGGTGACATGCTGTAAACTGGTTTTATTTTTGGGAGAAATATCTACATGTTGGTAATCAGAGGCCTAGCTGCCAAGTTTCTGGAAGCAGGTCTGAGAAGGACTGCTGGAGGTTCCACTGTTCACTGTGCAGAACATCGCCTAATCCTGCTCTGTTTAGTCACACACTTTGCCCTTCTCTCCTGTCTTACTGTGCTTGGTTTCACCCAGTTTGAAGCCTCACTGGCTCCAGAAAATAAACCTCTGTTTCTTCAGAGGCTATGTAAGGTGGGACAGGGGACCTGGGGAATCTTTCAACCAATCTTTCTGGTTTTGATCCTGTCTCATCTTGCTTTATAACTTTAGCTTTAAGTCCTAAGTCTTTTTAGGGTTCTGGGGATGAAAATAGGCTTCTTCTCATCACTATTCCCTTCTCCATGGGGTTGTAGTGGCTGTCCAGCAGTACTGTTACTTTAGTATTCTTTCACTCACATACAGTATTCTGAAAATTGGTTGAAATTTAACTCTTCGGGAGGGAGAGAAAATAGGAACATATATAGCCAATCTACTATGTTTAACTAGAAGTCTCCTTAAATTACTTTTGAATGAGTGGATTTTGCCATATTAAAGGGCTGTTTTTGAGAGGTAAGCATTTATAACATGAACAGCAGTATTTCATTTCCGGCACTACTATTTAGATGTCAGGATGTGGAAGGTACTTTATTACAGACATAATGGAAAGCTCTAATAATTTTGGTAACTAGTATACAGAGGTTTATGTGAAACATTAACTCCCAGTTACTTTGGCCGTTCCTTTATAGCTGGGATGTCGGATGGATTTGGCAGAGACTTTCAGGAGTGCCGTGGTGAGAAGGAGTCTACGGCTTTGTCCTTGCCATGATTGATTACCATGGGTGTGGGAGGGAGAAGTGAAGCCAGGTGTTTGTTATGCTTGTGTAAGAATAACATATCATCTATTGGGGGCATAACTTGAGAACTGAGTAGTGTCAAAAGGCCTCTAAGCAGCCAAAATTTTAATGTCACTAACTTCATATTCCATAGTTAATGTATGTTGTTCATAAGAATACTTTAAAAAATCCCTCGCTTAGAGCTTCCTTATGCTTATTTTGTCTACAGTTCCAATAAATGTAGTTATCTAGTTTCTAAACTAGTAGCAGGCTAAAATGGACAGAGAAGATATACTACAAGTAGCATATCGACAGGAATGACAACTGACCTAGAAAATGTTAAATTATATTGAATTTCCTTTTATCTTTGGAAACTAGAATTAGTTATTTTCGGAAAGGTGAAACCTGATTTCAGAAAAGTGTAGATTCAAAATGGTTAAACCTCATTGTTATCTCCAGACCCCTTCAGGTATTAGTGAGGTTTAACCATCTTGAATCTATAGGTAGATATCTATCTAACAATTCAGCTATTTTGAGTAATTCTTTCTATGAAAACTCCCAGATAATAGAGCCCCTTATGGAATAAACTATGATTAACATAGTTTTGACTTTAACGTAGAACTTCCCAGTAATGTGAATGTCCAAAATTTGTGTTCTTGTTATCTTTAGATTTTGTTGTTCAACCTAGAATTAATGCTTTTTAATTTCTATTTTGTGGTATATTTAAAATATATTAGATATATTTGATGTATTCTAGATTTAATAGTTAGTGGCCATGTTTATCAACATTGTTCTTATACAGACAACATGGTATGATGAAAGCAGTTCAGGTGGGTTGTGGAATCTGTGGATAGGGATCAGCTTTTTTTTTTTTTTTTAAATGAAAGACTAGATTAGTTCAAAATGTGGCATCTTATGTTGTAAAGGTTAAGGTTTCATAAAACTTTTGTTTTAGAAGTGTCTGTGTGAAAAGGATGTTGTTGTTTTACTGTGGGTCCCAGTGAAAAAAAATTCAGAAATAGTGATCCAAAGAATACTGGGGAAGTGGATGAGGGGCTCAGAAGACCTGTTTGCTAACCCAGATCTTGCAGTATGCAACCTGATCAAGCCACATAAGCACTGTGAGCTTCTTACTTTCTTGTCAGGAAATTGGGGATGATAACTTGTCCTGCTTACCTTTCAGATTGGTTGTGAGAATCAAAAGAGAAAGTATTTGAAAACATTTGTAATTACAGAACGCTTCTTTATTTAACAGAGCCTGCTAAGGTGCTGTGCTGGTGTTGCATTTGTCTTGAAGGGTAGATGTAGTCTCTGTACCGTAGGGTTGAGAGACAGTTACTCCTGGTGTGGTGAGAGTGTGAGGGGATCAGGGTGACATCTGATAGAGTCTTGGTGGGTAATGCAAAGTCATGGTGGTGTTCAAGGCTTATTATTCCTAAAGGTGACTGTACTAGCTTCCTAATGTTGCATAACACATTACCACAACCTTGCTGCCTAAAAACCCAGTTATTGTTTCACAATCTGTATGTCAGAAGTCTGGCATGACATGACTGGCTTCTCTGCCCAGGGTCTCATAAGACTAAGATCAATTATTGTCCAAACTGTGTTCTCATCTGGAGGTGAGGGTCCTCCTCCATGCTCATGTGGTCGTGGTAGAATTTAGTCCTTTGTGGTTGTAGGACAGAGGTCCTTATTTCTTGCTGGCTGTTGAATGGGACCGCTTTCAGCTCCTAGGGCTGCCCACAGTTCCTTGCCACTTGGCCCCCACATGCCTTTTCTTTCAGGGTAGCAGGAGTACATCTCTGCTTTCTGCTGCTGCCTCTGCACTCTGGACCCATTTGAAGGGCTTGTGTGATTAGGTTGGACCCACCTAGACAATTTCCTTTCAATTAACTCACAGTCAACTGGTTAGTAACCTTAAATACACCTGCAGAAACCTTTTTGCTATGTAAGGTAAGATAATCAGGGCAGTGATATCTCATATTCACAAGGTGAGGGTCATTTGGGGTCATCTTCAAATTCTGCATACCACAGTGACTAAAATGGGTTTTTTTGTACTGAAGTTGAGGGCTATGGTCAATTAAAATCAGTTAGTTGGCAATAAAAATATAAATTCTGAGCCTGGTTATAGCCATCAGGTTTTTTTTGGTAAATAGCCATGAGAAATCTGAAGACAGATTTCTAAGCTATAAGAATTAATTAGACCAAATTTAGTTTGAAGGAATCTAAATCCTTATATATTTTGAAGTGAGAGGATAGCCTGTTAAAGATCCAGGACTTTGGGATAAACACTCAAGTACAGTTAGTTTCTTATGCATGTTTTATACTTTACAGTCATATCCATTCCCTCATGTGATCCTTACTTTTGCAACTCCAGAGGAAGACCTACAAGCCATCAGGCCAAACCTTGCCACGTGGTACTACTTTTTGGAGGACAGTGTGTGTTAGAACCTATTCTTTAATTTTATAAACCCCAACATTTGATTTTGCCGGCTTATCCAGAGCTGATGAGGCTCCAATTATGATTAGGCTCACATGAGGCCAAAGTAAAAAGACATAGTGCCGGGCTTCCCTGGTGGCGCAGTGGTTGAGAGTCCTCCTGCCGATGCAGGAGACACGGGTTCGTGCCCCGGTCCGGGAGGATCCCGCGTGCCGCGGAGCGGCTGGGTCCGTGAGCCGTGGCCCCTGGGCCTGCGCGTCCGGAGCCTGTGCTCCGCAACCGGAGAGGCCACAACAGTGAGAGGCCCGCGTGCCGCAAAAAAAAAAAAAAAAAAAAAAAAAAAAAGACATAGTGCCACTTAAAAAAATTCACAGTGGAGGTGTACTTTTCAAGTGATTTCAAGGTCCCTGTCTGAAGTAGCCCTGTCCTGGCATCTGGGCATTTGGAAAGCTGAATTATTAACCCCCAAATTTTTTGGATATGATGACATCACAACAGAGAGGGTTAGCTAAGAGCTGTATCCTTTAGCCTAGTATTACTTCTGTAATTACTTTCCTAACTTTTTGCCCTCTCAGTGACCCTTTTATTTTATTTATTTATTTTTTGGTCTGTTTTTTAAAATATTTATTTATTTAATTTTTTTTTGCTGCGTCGGGTCTTAGTTGCAGCATGCGGGTTTCTCTCTAGTTGTGGCGCAGGGGCTCCAGAGCATGTGGGCTCTGTAGTTGGGGCATGCGGGCTTAGTTGCCCTGTGGCATGTGGGATCTTAGGTCCCCAACCAGGGACTGAACCCATGTCCCTTGCATTGGAAGGTAGCTTCTTAACCACTGGACCACCAGGGCAGTCCTGGTGGCTCTCTTTTATTAAAGGAGATATTACATACAACCATTTAAAAGTAGATACAAATGGAGTTTCTCCTGGTCATAGTGGTAGCGTTTGAAACATCTACAGCCTTTGAAGCTGGCATGGTTTGAAATTTATGGCTCTAGGTGTGGGAAGGGTTATTGCACTTCCCTCAACTTCAGTGAGAACTGTTTCTGAAGTGCTCTGAATACTTGTGATTTTTGTTTCAGTCCTGGGTAAACACTGTCCGTGCTTTCCCTTCCCATTTTCTAAGCACAATGTTGGCTTCATACATTTTCTAGACATTTAAAACATTGATAAGTTTCAGCTTTATTTCACATTCACCCATTTTGTTGCTTAAAATTTTAAGGCCTTCCTGTTTCTGTTTTATCTTGATTGAGAAGGGATATCTTATCCCCTAAGGTAACTGCTGCACATAGCTAATTCCTTCTGTCACGTTGATTTTTCTGGTTCATCTTTTAGAAGGTATGTGTGTGCTGGAATTCTACGAAGCAGAAAAGGAGTCTATTAATGAATAGTTGGTGACTTACAGAATTTTCAGGAGGGTCTGAAAGTCTGGGCTGATCGCTCTGCTCAGCCACACTTGGGGGGGCTGCACTAATGAGAATGTTGCAGCTGCCTCAGTTTGGCAGCCTCGCATCTTGCACTGGACAGCTTTTGTGAACGACTGCATGAAGCTCCGCGTCCCCATGTTCACCAGCTGATGAACTGTATTAATTTTGCATGTCTGTTTTCTCATATTACCCACTTATGACTCAGACTCTCATGTGGGTATGTTCATTGGTGGAGTTAGGTCACCTGCCCTAGATGAAAAGAAGACTGGGGTGGTGAGTTTTCTGAGTTCTGACTTACAAGCACTTACAAGAGCTGTTTAGAAAAAAAGGTTATTAAACTTTGTCATGTTTTGTTGATGTTTTCCCCTCCTCCCAATTAATCTATTCCTTTTGATTTCTGCTTCTGACATAAAAGTCTCTTTCCCATTCAGAGATTATAGAAATAGACTCTCATATTTTCTCTTATATTTCAATTAAAAATCATTTAAATCTTTAATATAGCTTAAGTATGAAGTGAGGATCTGATTGATATTGCTCCCCCATATGGATGGCCATTTGTCCCAGCACCATTTATTGGACATCTGTCTTGATTAGAAATGTTAGACTTACTGTAAACTGAATATATGTGTGTGTAGAGTGTGTGTATGTGTGTGCAACATTCCTCGTGACCTCTCTGTTCTAGCATAGCCACAGCAGTAGGTACTGACTTGACAGATTAGGGTTGCATTTGTTCATTCAATCATTTATTTAACAAATATTTATTAATGCCTTTTTAGGTAGTGCTGTACAGACTACAAAAGGGTAAGACATTGAGACATTTCTTTGTGGAGATGAGTTAAGATCTGTCTTGTTATGGGTGATGGTGGGTCTTGAAGTTTTGGTTTTATACTTTTTGGACTGTTTTTAGCTCACCTTAGAGTACACCTCAGACTCCTAGTTTAAATTTGGGGCCCTTTCTCCTGTGGGTTTCTGTATAGGAGTCGTGTGTTCCTTTACAGAACAAATGGACTGGCATCTCAGTATTGGGCTATGGTGTGCATGGTGTTCTCAAAGCAAGGCCCTTGACTAGAGAGATGTTTACCTGTGCAGTTCATTATATTGAATATTAGAGCTGGATGGCACTTTAAAGATTGAATTGACAATTTTATTTTATTTTAATTTTTTTGCGGTACGCGGGCCTCTCACTGTTGTGGCCTCTCCTGTTGCGGAGCACAGGCTCCGGACGTGCAGGCCTAGCGGCCATGGCTCGTGGGCCTAGCCGCTCCGCAGCATGTGGGATCTTCCTGGACTGGGGCATGAACCCATGTCCCCTGCATCGGCAGGCGGATTCTCAACCACTGCACCACCAGGGAAGCCCCGACAACCTTATTTTTTAATGAACTTTTAACTTTGGAATAATTTTGATTTATAGGAAAGTTGCAAAGATAGTACAGAGAGTTTTCATATACTTCTCACCTGGTTTCAGTTTCCCCTAATGTTATCTTCTTTTAAATAAAATTTTATTTATTTTTGGCTACGTTGGGTCCTTGTTGCTGCACGTGGGCTTTCTCTAGTTGCAGTGAGCGGGGGCTACTCTTCTTTGCGGTATGCGGGCTTCTCATTGCGGTGGCTTCTCTTGTTGCGGAGCATGGGCTCTGGGTGTGCGGGCTTCAGTAGTTGTGGCACGCAGGCTCAGTAGTTGTGGCTCGTGGGCTCTAGAACGCAGGCTCAGTAGTTGCGGCGTACAGGCTTAGTTGCTCCGCGGCATGTGGGATCTTCCTGGACCAGGGATTGAACCCATGTCCCCTGCATTGGCAGGAGGATTCTTAACTACTGCACCACCAGGGAAGTCCTAATGTTATCATCTTATGTTACCATCACGACCTTATTTTTGAGGTTAATTTTAGCCCTCAAAATGTTAATTTAGCTAAGATCATAGTTCTAGTTGGTGGCAGAATCAGACCAAGGACCCAGGAGATAGCCTGGGTCTGCTAGTTGATTATGTTTCAGTTATCCTTTTCTGTTTTTCATGTATTTGCTCTTTTCCTTCCTTTCACTGGGTTCTTTGGGCATGGACTATGAGAAGGACTACTTAGTACATAGTGCGCTCATCAATGTAGTCTTTCTAATTTGTGCAATAATTTTTAAATCTAGGCTTCCTCCAATTCTTCAACGCCAACGAGAACCAGGAGCAGGACGTCTTCATTTACAGAGCAGCTTGATGAAGGTACACCCGATAGAGAGGTAAGTTTGGAATTTCTTCTTCAATAAATCTTTTACAAGAAGCTTATTAATTTAAAATGTAATGCTACTGTTGATAACAAAATGGGAAATTACTTAATTCCTAGGTATTTTTTTAGTACAATTTTTTTTTCAAATAGTACTGTTGCTTTTGTAAAGTGTGTTTTCTTTGAATATCTTAATTTGAGAGGGTAATATACTTTGCCTTTAATATTTGAAATTTTCAGAATGATTTGATAACAATTTATTCAGCATAGCATTATGTGGGGAGAAGTCCTATATTTTCAAGCTAGTGATTGGAAACTGTGAAGTAACTCCTAATTCCATGTGACTTGGAGCTGGCACTATAACTCAGATTAGATTTTTTTCCAACTTTTTTTCTTTCTATGAAGGATTATAAGCGTCATGCAAGTAAAACATAAGTACACAAATCAGGGTAAAAAGAGGGTAAGAGAAAAAAGGATAAAAAATAAATGCATAAATCAGTGAATTATTATGAAGTGAATCCCTATGTGACCACCACCCAGGTCAAGAAAAGGAACACTGCCAGCACTAGAGTGCTGCTTCCCTTCCCCACAGAAGAGCACCATCATCCTGACTTCTTGATATTTGCTTCCTTCTTTTTTTTAAATTTTATAATTTTTATAGTACCACTTAAGTATGCTTTCTGTTGTAAACCTTATAGTTAAACCTTTGGGTTGTCTAATTTTTGGCTATTATGAATTATGCTACTGTGAACATTCTTGTATATTTCTTTTGCTACACATGTACCAGCATTTCTTTTGCTATGTACTTAGGAGTAGAATCACTGGGTTAAAGGGTATACATAGTTTTACCATTGAAGGTAATGCCCATTGTTTTTCAGAATAGTTGTAGAATTTTACCTTCCCACCAGGAGTTTATGAAAGTTCTTGTTGCTCTATATCCTTGCTAGTCTTTAATTTCAGCCATTCTGGTGGTGTGTAATGTTCTCTTATTGTAGTTTTAATTTGCGTTTCGCTGATGACTAAGATTGATCATTTTTCGTCTGTGTACTGATAACTTCTTTTGCGAAGTTTTTACTTAAGTCTCTTGCTAATTTTTCTATTGGTTTATCTTTGTCTTATTGATTTGTAGGAGTTCTTTTTTATATAGTGTGGATAGGAGTTTTTTACTGGATACATGCCTTGCAAATATCTGCTTCCACTCTGTGGCTTGCCTTTTACTCTCTTAATGGTGTCTTTTGAACAGAAGTTCTTAGTTTTAATGCATTCCAGTTTATCAATATTTTATTTTATGGCTAGTGTTTTTCATTTTTTAGTATTCTTTTCTTGCCCTTCAGAGTATTTCCCATTATTATCCTGTTTTACCTTTCACATTTGGATCTATACTCCATTTGGAAAAGATTTTTTTCAATATGGTGTGAGGTAGGGATCAAGTTTCACCACCGCCTCCCTCCCCACATAGCTATCCAGTTGTTCCATTCTTTCCATACTGCTGTACTGTGCTACCTTTTTTTCAGAAACTAAGTGTCCATTGAGTGGATTTCTGGACTCTTGTTTCTGTTCTGTCATTTGCTTTGTCTTTGATCTGATCCCACACTGTCTTCATAACTATAGTTTTATGTTAAATCTTGCCCTTATTAGAGCAGGTCTTCCCTGTCTTAGTTTTAAAACCAGAATTCCATAGACTGGGTGGCTTAAGCAACAGACATTTATTTCTCAAGAGTTCTGGAGGCTGGGCAGTCCAGGATCAAGATGCCAACAGATTCAGTATCTGGTGAGGGCCCTCTTCTTGATTTGCACACAGCTGTCATCTCATGATGTCCTAGCATGGCATTTCTTTGTTGCATGCACTTAGGGAGAGATGGAAGAGTGGGGAGGCAGCTCTCTTGTATCTTTTTCTTTTATAAGGACAGTAATCCCATCATGAGGGCCCTGCCCTCATTACCTCATCTAACTCTAATTACCTCCCAAAGGCTCTGCCTCCAAATACCATCACTAAATATCCTTGGGGGTTAGGGCTTCAATATATGAATTTTGGGGGACATGAGCAGTCCATAGCACTCCTACCTTGTTCTTCTTGAATGTCTTAGTAATTCTTGTACCTTTCCATATAATTCCACATAAATTTTAGAATCAGATTTTCAAGTCTTAACAAAACAAACTCAAAACAAAATAAAATATAGCACTGACAACAAAGAAACAAACCTGTAGAGATTTTTATTGGGATTGCATTGACTCTATAGATTAGTTAGGGAAAAGTCTCAATATTATGAGTCAAATTTTATAATCTTTTCAATATTAAAAGTAGTACTGGACTGAGCATTTTACATAATGCATAAGTTACAATGCTGTTCCTTTTTTTTTTTTAAGTATTAAAAACATGTATTCTTGAACAGTGATTTGGATGGAAGTAGTATTCTGAGAAACTTTTTGTTTTTGTTTTTTTTAGGATAATGAAGCTATTTTAATATTATTTAAAATAAGAACAACCTTTAAACCATATGAAGTGGGCAATAGGGGAGAAGCACGCCTTCCTGAGAAGGGTCCTCTGAGAAGGGTCTTCTCAGGGGCAAAGGCAGCAAGGGTGGGTGGGCAGGAGGGAGTGCAGGCCTGGATGTCAGCGGTGCTTCCTCGGGGCGGGCTCTGCAGGTAGGAGAGTTGGCTCTGGGGCTTGGCAGCTCCTGGCTGGAGTGGAGGGAGCTGGCCTGGTGGTCCGTGCCAGTGACTCAGGCAGGGAGGGGTAGGGCAGGGGTCAGCTGGGTAAAAGAAATGTGGGTTTGAGTGTCAGGAGGAGGTGGCCTTGGCTCTCATAGGGGGACGTCAGGCTGCAGGAGGCCCAGGCCCGGGAGTGCTGACCCGCCCCCATCTCTCCAGCGAGACTCTGTGACTGTGCCCTGGGCGGGTGGGGGGTGGCGGGGCCTCACAGCAGGGTGGGCGGCAGACAGGGAAGGCTCAGGCAGGGCTGCTGATCAGGCTGGGGCTCAGTGTCCTCTTCTCGGAGGCGCTTGCACCCGGAGCAGATGCTTCTTCTCAGAGGCCCCGGCCTGGGCACAAAGATAGGGACCACTCCATTCCTCATCACGGGCCGGAAGGCCAACAGCCTGGGCTCGGGGCTCTCAGACCTGAGAGGCCCGTCGAGCCGCCTTTGTCCTTCCTCGCATCGGCTGAGGGCCCTCAGCGCGGTCTCCTTGGCACAGGGGTCCAGGGACTCCTGGCTGGACGGACACGTGGACAAGCTGCTTAGGCTTTCAGCGGGGGCAGTATGGATGTCCACCAGGCTCTGCGTGTGGCAGGAGAGGTGGGCGTTCCACTGGGACCTCATCGTGAAACCGTTGCCATGGCCGGAAAACCCCAGCCCCGAGGAGGTGCGGAGGGGCGGCCCGTTGGGAAGGCGCCTCCAGCCCTGGGGCACCGAGGACCCGCGGACCGGGTAGTACTTCCAGCTGCGCAGGGCGGTGGGGAGCGGCCGCCTGCTGCGGAACCAGAGCTCGTGATCCTGGCGGCGGCGGCGGCAGCACAGGATTGGGCGCCCGTCCTGGCCCATCGGGAGGCAGGTGCCGCTGGCGGGCCCGGTCCATGGGAACCATGGGGACCGGCGCTTCTGGGCGTGGGCTGGCTGCATGGCCTTGGCCGTGCCCAGGTACATGCTCAGGTAGCTGCCCATGCTCGCGGGTCAGCAGGGTCGGACCTTCGACGGGCTTTGGCTTCTGTGCGGCCCCGAAGTCTGTAGACGCGAAGCTTACGGCGCTGAGGCGACCGTTGGCATCGGGGTGTGGGACGGGTTCGTGGAGCGTTGGAACCTCTGGGCACGAGGTCCTGCGCGCGCCAGGCCAGGGCCTCGCGGACCGACCCGGGGCCTCGCGGACCGACCCGGGGACTCGCGGGTGGACCCGGGGCCTCGCGGGTGGACCCGGGGCCTCGCGGACCTGGGGCCTCGCGGACCTGGGGCCTCGCGGGGCGCCCCTGTGTTTTGAGCACAGGGGATCCTTCAGCTCCCACTGCTGGCCCAGACGCTTGGCTCTGGGTGGCAGGAGAGCCCTCCACTTTTTGCCCTTGACATTTAAAGGGAGAAAATATAATAATTTGTACCAGGTCCTGAAAATTGACTGAAGGGCACTCTCTTTCATTACTGTAAAAATGAACAAAATGCACTTGAATGCTCCTTTAAGGAAAAAGAGCAAATTTACTTGTATTTCTATAGAGGCTGTGTGCTTCTTCTAGAATGGTTGCTAATGTCACTTTTTGTAATTTTATTCTTTTTTTTTTAACATCTTTATTGGGGTATAATTGCTTTACAATGGTGTGTTAGTTTCTGCTTTATAACAAAGTGAATCAGTTATACATATGTTTCCATATCTCTTCCCTCTTGCGTCTCCCTCCCTCCCACCCTCCCTACCCCACCCCTCTAGGTGGTCACAAAGCACCGAGCTGATCTCCCTGTGCTATGCGGCTGCTTCCCACTAGCTATCTATTTTACGTTTGGTAGTGTATATATGTCCATGCCTCTCTCTCACCCTGTCACAGCTCACCCTTCCCCCGCCCCATATCTTCAAGTCCGTTCTCCAGTAGGTCTGTGTCTTTATTCCTGTCTTACCCCTAGGTTCTTCATGACAGTTTTTTTTTCTTAAATTCCATATATATGTGTTAGCATACAGTATTTGTCTTTCTCTTTCTGACTTACTTCACTCTGTATGACAGACTCTAGGTCTATCCACCTCATTACAAATAGCTCAATATTGTTTCTTTTTATGGCTGAGTAATATTCCATTGTATATATGTGCCACATCTTCTTTATCCATTCATCCGATGATGGGCACTTAGGTTGTTTCCATCTCTGGGCTATTGTAAATAGAGCTGCAATGAATATTTTGGTACATGACTCTTTGAATTTTGGTTTTCTCAGGGTATATGCCCAGTAGTGGGATTACTGGGTCATATGGTATTTCTATTTGTAGTTTTTTAAGGAACCTCCATACTGTTCTCCGTAGTGGCTGAACCAATTCACATTCCCACCAGCAGTGCAAGAGTGTTCCCTTTTCTCCACACCCTCTCCAGCATTTATTGTTTCTAGATTTTTTGATGATGGCCATTCTGACTGGTGTGAGATGATATCTCATTGTAGTTTTGATTTGCATTTCTCTAATGGTTAATGATGTTGAGCATTTTTTCATGTGTTTGTTGGCAGTCTGTATATCTTCTTTGGAGAAATGTCTATTTAGGTCTTCTGCCCATTTTTGGATTGGGTTGTTTGTTTTTTTTGTTATTGAGCTGCATGAGCTGCTTGTAAATTTTGGAAATTAATCCTTTGTCAGTTGCTTCATTTGCAAATATTTTCTCCCATTCTGAGGGTTGTCTTTTGGTCTTCAATGCTGTTATTCTTTAGGATAGATTTCTAAGAGTGGGATTGCTGGGTCGTAGGGTGTATGCAAATTAAAAAATTTGAAAGATTTTTCCAAACTGCCTTGATGTTATTTTAAAACATAATTTTAAAAAACCTTTATTTAATAGATGTTGATAGCAAAATAAACTTAAAAACTTCATAGTTTTTGCATTCAAAGTTAATGGCATATATACTGTGTCCTTGGTTTATGTATTTAAATGATCTGACAAAGTACATAAGAGTATAAAGTATATGCATACTTTCTTTGAGATCTTATTTTCTTATGCATTATTTGCAGTATTGCAATTCTTTAACTTTATGGTTTCAAGTTTAATGTTGTTGAACTTAGTTTATATGTGTAACCAGTTGGAATGAAAGCTGCAGTACTGAGTAGTGCAAACACTTTTTGCAGTCAGTGTTAATGGCATCATTCCTACACTTACTATATTGGTTGATATTATGGTATATTGGTTTACATATAATATAGTAGAAACCTTGAAAACAACTTGTTGATTGCTACTATTGCTTTTTAAAAAAGATTTATCTAGGATGCTTTAAAACATTAAAATTGAATATGTCTTTACAAAATAATCCTTTCTGAAAGGGATGGTTTGAGCATTCTTTTACAGCAGGCTAAGCAAGCTAAAGGTTAGTTTTTATTTCTTCCCAAATTTCAATACTGAAGGTCCTGTGCTTATAGGTATAGTTTAAGAAATGGTTTCTGATTGAAAACCAAAGCAGTATCATCACTTCGTCTCCTTGCTTTTTTTTTTTTTAATTAATTAATTAATTTATTTATGGCTGTGTTGGGTCTTCGTTTCTGTGCGAGGGCTTTCCCCAGCTGCGGCAAGCGGGGGCCTCTCACTATCGCGGCCTCTCTTGCAGCGGAGCACAGGCTCCAGACGTGCAGGCTCAGTAGTTGTGGCTCACGGGCCCAGTTGCTCCGCGGCACATGGAACCCTCCCAGACCAGGACTCGAACCCGTGTCCCCTGCATTGGCAGGCAGATTCTCAACCACTGCGCCACCAGGGAAGCCCCGTCTCCTTGCTTTTTAAGCATTTTCTAACAACTCTAAAAGATGTTTTTGACCACAAAGTGAAATGTAAACTTTAGTTCAACTTATTTTACAATAAATAAAGGACTTTGAAATTTCATGATTAACTTATAAAGGACATTACATAAAATTATCTTGTTATAGAGAATGAACCTGAGGACATGAGGAGGGGGAAGGGTAAGCTGGGACAAAGTGAGAGAGTGGCGTGGACTTATATACACTACCAAATGTAAAATAGATAGCTAGTGGGAAGCAGCCGCATAGCACAGGGAGATCAGCTCAGTGCTTTGTGTCCACCACCAAGAGGGGTAGGATAGGGAGGGTGGGAGGGAGACGCAAGAGGGAGGAGATATGGGGATATATGTATATGTATAGCTGATTCACCTAGTTATACAGCAGAAACTGACACACCATTGTAAAGCAATTATACTCCAATAAAGATGTTAAAAAAAATTAAAAAGCTTGATGGATAAAGTCTAAGACAGATCCATCTTGTACCATAATCCACCTTAAGGTAAATGGTAAATACAGATGTATCATCTAACCTAATGTAAAAATCCAGATTTACAAAACAAGTCAATGAAAATATAATTTCTTTTCCCTGTTGCAAAAAATAGAAAAAAATTGTTAGTCACCATGCCGCACTCCCCTCCCACCCCCAGCCCCAGGTTTTTCATCTTGTTAAACCTCTAAGATGGAAGATACTCTGTCAGTGATGGGATCCTTACTTTTAGTTTTAAGTTTATTTTTAGCAAAATGTGGAAGTTTAATTCAAATTATAAATATTTGTCCCATCTCTCCAGTAGGTACAGTAAAGTCTTTGTAATCTAGAATGCTTGGGAAGTAGAATGGTTTCATTAAGTTGATATTTCCATCAATTAAATGTTTTACCTTTTTTCAGCTATTGCTGAAAATCCTAATGTCTATTTTCCCATATTAGTAAATATTATATGTAAATCTAAATAAGTCTGTCTTTGATTGCAGTGTCTCAGGCTTCCTTATAGGGCTGTAAAAAATCATCTATATGATTGTAGACCTTAAAGGCAAAGGAGAGTAGGGTGATGTGCACTGACCCTGAGGTCTGCGGCTCTGTGGCGCTCTTTCATCCTGCACAGATGGCTGATCTGTCCAGTTGACCTAGTACTCTCTCCTGGGGATCCTAGGCACAGCCTCAATACCCTCATCAATCTCTTCATTTTTTATCGTTCTGTTGATATTTTCTGTTCCTCCCTGCATCAGTTTTGGTAATATGTGTCTGTCTAGGAATTTGTCTGTGTCATCCATGTTGTCCAGTTTGTTGGCATACAGTTGTTTGTAGCATTGCCTTATAATCCTTTTTATTTCTGTAAATGCAGTAGTAATTTTTCCTCTTTTATTCCTGATATTAGTAATATAATATGAATCTTCTCTCTTTTTATTTTACTCTGTCAAACAAAATATGAACCAGTGTTTGATTCCACTTTCTTGATGAGTGTAGTGAGCATTCTCAGGATTGGAGTGGCATGCTGATCTTTGATGACTTATTTTTCTCAAGTCCCAGATGCCCTGGGACTTAGCAGAAATTACTTGAATCTGTTTTGTTACTTTCCTGGTTTTCTGGCCTGATATCTGTTTTTTGCCATCTTTATATAGCCTTGGTCTTTTCAGTGCTCATCAGTCCTTTTTTGCTATCTTTTTTGTTTAATGGCTTTGTATGTCTTTAACTTTATATATAGTGGAAATATCCATATAGACAAAATAGGGCCTTAATTCGTGACCTTCGATTTGATCAAAATGATTTAACCACAGTCTGTACTGCATATTTTCTCACCTGCTGCTACTATAGGCAGTTTTTTTCTTATATCTTCTGCTGAGTATATTGTGTACTTCTTAAGGTATACATTATTGCAAATAATAAGGAAGTCAATTTGACTCAAAAAAGTAAGTGTTGCTACTAATAGCTATATATAACAGTGTCTGTGAAGATAGAAACAGGACCTCTTCTCTTCAAGGCAGAGATACTAAAAGATACTAAACTTTTTAGGGTCCCTCTCCTAATAGGAGGTACATTAGTACATAGGAGACATATTAATTCATTACATACAGTGGATGCTAGTTAGCAGATGCCTTTCCGCTGGCGTTAGGACTTAATTTTCTCTTTGAACTCTGGTTGAGAAGGACTGGGGGGGTTCTGTGCTGCCAGAGTTTGATTGAGTGCTGCAAGCCAGAGGCTAAAGTGGGGCTCATGGCACTGGTGAAAGGAGGCTGAAAAAAGCGTTTCCCAGCTGATGCATAGAGCTCTCTGTGGCCCATTGTGAGAAGCTGCTGTCTCTAGGGAGGCTTCGTGACCAACAACTGAACCAAACCTCGCATCAGCTTAGTGACTGAATCTGTGATAACCTCTGTGTTGTGATAGGGCAGGAAACCCAAACTGGGGCCCAGGGAATCAGATTGACTGGATAAGGAGGGATGAGCACAGGAGGAAGGAGAAGGAAAATACCTTCCTCAAAATAAGCCTGTAAATGAAAATGCTAAAATAAATGCTAAGAAGACAGCCAATAAAAATAGGAATTGGGATATCAGTTTATTCCAGGTGAAATTAGAATAATTAAAAGGGCAGTCTGGATAAGACTTTGAAACAAGTATTTTCAGTAGGATAAATGAAGTAATAGTTTTCTTAAAAAGAACAGAGAATTGTGGGGGAAAAACAGGCCATAAAATAGACTAGGTAGATATGAAAAAGAACCAATTAGAAATCCTGGAAATAAAAAAAAATGATATAAGAATGTAAATCAGAATAAAACTCAGACTGGTCCCAGTTCAAGGGAAAATTAGGGAGTTTGAAAAGAATACTGAGTAATCCCACCAAAAACACAGAGATAGAGATAGATAATTATCTAAGAGTAAGAGACATGGAGGATAGATTGAAAGCTTTCAACACATATCTGATAGGAGTTTTAGACAGTCGTCATGAATGTTGAGATACATAAAACTTTAGTCAGTGTTAGTTCAACTGATGGGACCACACAGAAGAGGCGAATTAAATTCTTAGCAGATTTGAATTAGAATTTCAACAGTTTGAAAGAGTTGAGACAGACTTATTGAGGATATTTGAGAACTGAATCTTGGGAGACTTTGATAGGCAAAAGAAGCAAATGACAAGGACCACAAGTGGGGAGGAAGCCTCCTTAGGCTTTGAAATAGCTGTCAAAGGAAACTAATTTCGACATACTTTGCTTTTTTACTTGGGCTATGGCATGGGATGTAAATTGTTGTTTGGTAGCACCTTCTTTTGAAATGTTTGGTCAGCATGTGTTTCTATACTGGTTTCTATACAGCTTTTGTGTTTTTCTCTTAAAATTCCAAATCTACTTTTTTTAAAAAATAAATTTATTTATTTTATTTATTTTTATTTTTGGCTGTGTTGGGTCTTTGTTGCTGCGCGCAGGCTTTCTCTAGTTGCGGTGAGTGGGGGCTACTCTTCGTTGCAGTGTGCGGGCTCCTCATTGTGGTGGCTTCTCTTGTGGAGCACGGGCGCTAGACATGCGGGCTTCAGTAGTGTGGCACTTGGGCTCAGTAGTTGTGACTCGCAAGCTCTAGAGCGCAGGCTCAGTAATTGTGGCACACAGGCTTAGTTGCTCCGTGGCATATGGGATCTTCCCGGACCAGGGCTCGAACCCGTGTCCCCTGCATTGACAGGCGGATTCTTATCCACTGCGCCATGAGGGAAGCCCCAAATCTACTCTTAACTGTGAAATTTTAAATTATTTCCTTATGTGATATGAAGAGTGACTTCATTTCAAAAATTAACTTTGGAAGCCTAAGAAGAGTGAATTTGTATAGCATTTAACTTAAGATAACATCCACTCAAAAGATGACCTTTCTGAGTTTCCGGGAGAGTAAGATTTTCAGCAGGAGTGGAAACTATATGATACCCTAGAGCCAAACAGGCATCTAGTGTATTTTAGTATACTACTGACACTAAATTTTAGGGTTTAGTGTAAGATCAATTCTTGAATCCTACCCAAAGAGTACCAGTTATTAACATAACCAAAAAAGACTTTAAAAAAAAATTTGTCTCATCTGTAAGGTGGCCTCTAATGTAGGACCAGATGAAGAGTTAGTGAAGGCTCTAGTCATCCATAACTCTAGAGCACTGAGATGAAAAGTGTAAGTTTTTAAACTTTTGCAGACATTTATTTTATGACATAATTCTTCATTATATATTATATAATAACATACATTAACTGCTAAATTAATGTTTCAAAACTTTTGTTTTTTAAAGTTTTTATTTTGAAATAATCAGATTCATGGGAGGTTAAAACATTTCTTTTTAGGGAGGCTCTGTGTACCCTTTATCCAATTTCTCCCAAATGTAACATCTTATATAACTATAGTACCCTATCAAAACAAAGAAATTGACATTGATAACCTCTGTGACATCCACAGAGCTTATTCAAATTTCACCTGTTTTATATGTGTGTGTGTGTGTGTGTAGTTTTATGCAGTTTTATTACATATGTACGTTTGTGTAACCCCCACCATGAAAAAGTTCGTTTTAATTTCTTATACATCTAATTCATGATAGCTAGTATTTTGGTGTATAGTATACAGTTTCTGAAAGAAAATTGAAGCTCAGAAGAGAATATATATCAAAAGACCTAGTATAATAGAATTTATCCTTAAAACTTATTATAAATTTGTTTCAAAAGTTTCTTCTGTGTGTATTGGAGAAAACTGTATTTGTATATAAGTAGAAATAAATGATTATTTAAAGTTTTAGGGGTTTATACTCCTCATAAATTTCCATGCTGTCTTTTTGAATATATAAAAATGAGTGGCTCAATATTTGTTATACTAAGGCTTTGTGTTCTTTACCATGTATTGTTCTTACTGGTATAGGCTCTCATACTGAATTGCCAGATGTGCTATGTGCTGTGGTGCCTGTTGCATATATCATTTGTATGCCAATAAGCAAGTTGTTTAAAGTTGAGTTTTGAGATCCAAAACAGCTCACCTCATCTCCCTTCCTGACCTTTCCCAGCAACTTACTATTTCTATGGGTGAAGTGATGGGTGGCAGCAGTGGTGGTAGCACAAGGCCATTATAGTGTTGTGTGTGCTGTGCGGTGAGAACACTTTGCAACATTCCCTTATGATTTGTCTTTCATCCTTTGTTTTATTTTTATACCTCTGCTCATTACACTGAATGAGACAGCTGCTAGCCGGGATGATAGCAGAGCCTGCTTTTCTCTCTGAGTATACTATCTTTGCTTTGGATTCCTCCAAGCAGCCTAAAACCCAGACTGACGGTGTGGTGAGTCCTTCCACCGCTTTCTGCCTTCCCTTTGTGGGGAAGCAAAGTAATTTGGTAATTCTAGAAGCACATCTCACGTTGCTTGTCACTTACCATCTCTCAAAGCATCTTCAGTGCCCTGTTGCTAACCTCCCTCTAAAAAATCAGAGAGTAAATTGCTGAATTCTGATGGCTGGTGTGTTTTTTGCTAGCTTTTTAACAGCAACAAAATAACATCTGTTTTCCTTAATGTAGTGAAGAATACTTTCACTTGGTCTAAACTCTTAAGTTTTCTCCCTAGGGAATGTTTGCTCATTAGCTAAAAGAGGTATGCATTGCTAGGAATCTCTGTTGGTAGGAGGCCAACAATATTTTGAGACTTGACTCACATTTTTAGGAAAGAAAAATGCATTTTATATAAATCCATAATTAAACAACATTGAATAGGCAGGTGGAGTCTACTGTAACAAGTAATTGCATCTTATTTTGGGAGAGTACCAGTTTTCTGTGTATTAAACATTTGAAAGGAAATAGTTACCTGTTTATTTTTCAACTGATTGAATTCATACAATTTTGAATCTTGTATATATTGATAATTTCACTTGGGGAAAGTAGACTTTCTTCATAAAGTATCTGAGTTCTTAATTTAGCAAATTAAAACTTAGAGATGTTTGATTGCCTAGTAAGGATGCTTTTGTTGTTAGAATGGACACCGACTGAAATGGGATTGGGGTTTTTTTAAACAGTGAGAATTGGTTTAATTTATTAAGTGGCTAGTAATGAGTTAGAATACTTCTGTATTTATCCATGCAGCCAGTAAAGACTTGGTCTGCATATGGCCAGTATCAGTCTTATATTACATTCTAAACTTGGTTTTAGAAAAGGAAGCAGCTCAGAGTTCTCATAATGCCTTAGCTTGGCTCTCAGGTATAGTGGTCTCTAACACCTCACTGTTTTCAATACTGGTTTGAGAGGGAGACAGGAGTCCCAGTTAGAGATAACTTACCAACTTATTTTAAAAACATAAAAGGATATTACACTTCATGTAGTAGTAATAGAGCCTTAAAAAACCACAACAAAAAAGAGCTTCTCTCAGGCCCACTTCCGTTAGAACATAAAATGATTTGTATTGAGTGCCTATCCTACTGTGACAAATGCTAATAATTTTAGAATGGAGGCTTTAGAACTTTTTAAAATAATTTAAGTAGGCTGAAAGTCTACATTAATCTTATTTAAATTTTGTTTTGTTCAGATAAAAACTTATTTCTCCTCACATAAAACCATAGCATAACCTATAGTAGAATAAAAATTTAGTGAGCGTCTAATTCATTATTTTATTTCACCAATTGCTGACTTTTCCTTAATTCAGTTTTTGGAAAAATGCCTCTCTTTACCCCAAATTCTAAAAGTTGCTGTATCCTTAGTGCTCAGTAGTCAAAAGTAGTTGTTGAAAGACTGAACAAAACATAATTGAAGGGAATTCCCTGGCGGTCCAGTGGTTAGGACTCAGCGCCTTCACTGCTGTGGGCACGGGGTTCGGTCCCTGGTCGGGGAACTAAGATCACGTGAGCCACGCAGTGCGGCCGAAAATTAAAAACAAACAGAAAACAAAAAAACAAAACACACATACACAAAACACCATAATTGAAGACAAATCTGGCAGGGAACCTGTGTGTGCTTTTAAGTTAAATGCACTTTAGAAATGTTTTCCTGTTATCTAAGAATTGCCTCCAGGAGAAAGTGTTGGTGACTGAGTAGTGACATGTGTTGAGCTAGTTCTTTAGGCTTCTTTCTTGGGGGAGGCCTTCAGAAGTCTCCTTACACTGAAGGAAGTAACTGTATAAAGATTTAACAAGCAATTACTGAGCCTCTACTACAGTCAGGCAAAATGTAGGGTTCCTGCCCTCCGAGCGTTTATAGTTTAGTATGGAGACAAAGATGTCAGAATACACTTAACAATGCAAAGGAATTAAGTCTTCATAGAAGAAAATACAGGCATAGGAAATGTGTTAGCCCCTCAGGCCAGCCATATGAAGCTTCACAAAATAAGGGGCATTTGAAAGTTGAAAAATAAGAATTTGCTGGGCAGAAATGGAGAAGGCATTACAGGTAGTGATAAAATCTATAATTTTGTTTCTAGAGATTCTTAACTTAGATTTACATGGTAACAGAGGCCAATACTTTCCTTAGCTGTCTTGCATTTATTTAGGTATATAGTATAACAAGTAAATTGAAATATAGATGCAGAGATGAAAAGTTTTAAAATGTTATGCTGTTTGTTTGGTAGGGTGATATTTCAGACAATTGTAGAATAGCTTTTTTTGTATGGACCACAATCATGTGTCAAATAATTTACTTAAAATAGAATATGGACTCTCTTGCCACTCTTCTTCCTAACCTAAATATTTTATGGAGCCCTTTCATTTGCTTTCTCCATAATTTAACAGTAACTTACTTTTCGGTATACTGCGTGGCAGAGAGACTTGCTGATTTCTCTGAAGTATGTTTTTTTATTTTATAGTGTGTAGTGTAGGATATTTTTAGGGCTGGAAAGCATTAATTATGATGCTACACAAATAATATGCCATGTATACGACTTCTAATTCTTTGAAATGGCAGAGAGCAGGAAGATAAAAGTTAATTCCTATGTTTCCCCAACCGTTCTCTCCTATTTAACTTTAAGGAAGTGTCTTGGACTGATAAAATTTGATAACTTTTTATGTCAGAGGGAGAAGGTATTTAAACTTTTATGAGGAAAAAATTCAAATGTATTGCAAGAGTGAAAATAGTAATGAGTCACATAAGATTTCTTCCCCCTTCCCCAGTATCCATTATCCAGTGTCAACAATTAATAAGTCATGGCCATCTTATTACCATACCTCCCTAACCACACCACTCCCACCCTCCCCACACATGCAGATACCCTCTGCCCATTCCTGTGGGATTATTTGAAGCAAATTTCAGATATCTAAGTATTTTGGTATATATTTCTAAAAGATAAAGACTAAAAATATATAACCACAATACATTTATCACACCTAAAATTATTTCTTAGTATCAAATACCTAATGAGAGTTCAAAAATTTGAGAACACTTTTGCAAAGCTGAGTGCCTTCTCCACTTGTATTTAAGAATAAGAAGAGTCATATATTTGACTCTTTCTTGGTTAGCCCTAGAGTTGCAGGGGAAATGTACTTTCAAGTTACTGAAACATAGTGGCTAGTATTTCATTGAATGCTTTTGTTTAAAACATGGAAGTTATTTTATCATGAGCTGCTTCTATAGCTTTAATTTTAGTTAGACACTTAGTATATTATGAATGCAATGCAGAATTTTGAATCTCGAAGAATATCATCCATTATGGAACTCATGCTGGTATGATATAGTCAGTAGAATGTTGTGTAACTTGGAGCATTTGTCATACCAACAAAAGAAAACAAAAAGCTTTCATATGTGGAAGAAATTATTTTTAATTATAAGTTTTTCTGAAAATTGTCATAACAATTTCATTTAGACTCCTGGCTTCAAATGAATGAGGCATTTCCATTTCTTGTTGCTAAGATATTTTTCAGAGCTTAGCCCAAATAACTTTAAATATTATTTTACTGTAAGGAACAATTGACGTTACTTTTTCTGGATAGTTTTCTACTTGAATGAGTTTTGCTAATTGAATCCCTGATGTTAACTTCATATTGAGGGAAAAAGCTGGGGAGATTGTAATGGGGAGAGGTATGTGATTAGCTTGAAATAAATTTGGCTGCATACTAATCTTTGCTATTTGGTTACAGATATTATAGCAAAATGAATTTTCTAAAATACTTACCATACTAGTTTTGCCTTGCATGAAAAATTCTAATAAGTGAACAATTACTAATTTTGTTTAACAGATAAATGTATCTAATACGTTTTGGTACTTGGCCTTTATTCTTAACAGTTTTAAAATTTTAGTTTTCTGATCCTTTCTTTACAATGTTTCTTTCTTTTCCTTAGAATGCATCTATCCAAGCCATGAAATCTCCCGACAGTGTTAATGGAAGTGAACCCACAACTCCGCAGGTCCGTTATTAATGTTATTTAAAAGAAATAGCAAGTCATTTCAGGATGTCAGTCAATCAGTATTATTAGCATTTGACTTTACATTGAAACAGTGATGTCTGAACATTGATACAATGTCTATGGTAAATCCAGGTTTGTTGATGGTTTCTTGGAAAAAGTTTAAAATGAAAGCAATACATGTATATATATACCAGTCATGTAAGATTCCATTATTACTCATTTAAAAAACTAATGGCACTGAAGAGAAAACTTCGGGAAAAAAGACTGATTTTATAGTAAAAGATTATGGAGTAAGTCATTTTGAAAGACATGTTGAGTTACATATTCTAGAAGGGAGATGTGAAGAAAATGGGATTTCTTTTAAAGTTTGTTCTAATGCAGAATATCTTACTACTAGAGAATTTAGTTTATCTTTGATTTTAAAAAGTTATTTGGAGAGTGGGGCTCATGTAACATTCTTTTGACTCCTTCCAAAAAAGAAAGAAAGAAAGAAATTCATTAAAAAAAAATCTTAATGATAGCAGTGTCTGAGATGAACATTTATTTTCTTTGGCTTTAGTGATTATTATTATCATTAACCTGGCTGTTCTCAACAGTCTCTGTGTAGAGCAATAACATTTCTGATTCTGTGAACCTGGAGCAGGAACATGGGCAATTTCTGAACTAAATCATGTAGATTAAACATTCTAAAGTATTGTCTAGCTTTCCAAACTCCATGAAAAGGTTACCTGTGAGCTGAGAGTCTCATTCTTTTCAGGGAGGCTGGCCAGGCTCTGGGCATAGTCCACATCCCTGGGCTTTGAGCAGCATCCCCTAAGTCCTCTACAGATAAATCATTTTCTATTAGTGCCTTGAGGTAGGGGTAAAATATTGGGAGGCACCAATTTAAATGGTACTGGACAGATCCAGTGATCTTGAAGGAATATTAATTAGAATTAATTAGATAACCAGCTTTATGATCAAATTCAGGAGAGATTTAAGTTTAATTAAGGTGAAGAATGAACATGGGTGATATTCAGGAAGTTAATTGTGTTTATTGAGTTTACTGTGTGTCAGGCATTGTTAATCATTTTATGTATATGATCTCATTTAATTCTCATAACAAGGAGACACCTTCACTCAGAGGCTGTTTTTTACTTTTATACAAATTTCTGACAAGTTGGTTGTTGGTTGTTAGCAAATTAGGAACAGGGGGTATCCCCAAAGTGGGTAGAATGCTTACTGTGGTTGGGCAGCAGGAAATCAGAGTTGACACCAAGGTAGAAGAGATGGTGAAAAGCAAGCCCAAGAGTTTATAAAGTGTAGCTGCCCGTGACCCCCTTACTACTGGGTAGAACATCCTCTGTAAACCAATAGAGTTTGGCACACAATGTAATGATTGTGGTGGGGATGTCATTAAAAAGGGTTACTCACTGTCCTTATTTAAGAAGGCAGAAAAGTGCAGTATACCTATCTCAGAAAAATTTCTGTTAAATAGTTAACTCTTAAATTGTTTAATGCAGTACATAAAATTCAGCTAATCAAAATGATTATTCATTCATTTCCAAAGGAATGCAGGTAGTTGACATTTTACCTCAAACAGACTTACAAAACTCAGATATTTGAAAATAATTAGTGTATACCACCATGTAATAGAGAAAAATATATTTTGCAAAACAGGTATGTATGAGCATTCATCCTTATCTGAGAAGCTGTGAAATAGTTTTATTGGATCATAGTTTTAGTGTTTTAGCAGTTTAGGATGAATCTAGGATCTAGTATTGCCCTCTTATTGTATAGATGAGCTATCAGGCATGAAACTTTAAATTATTTGCCCAAAGACCAGTGGCTAGTTATTGATAGTGGTATTATCATAGATAGACAAAAACATCAGTCTACCCCACTATAATTTTTTGCCATGTATTGCCTCATTTAAGTTTATATGCTGTTAAAACAAAATGAGAATAAAGTAGTGGTTGCCGGAGCTGAGGAGGGTGGGGAGGATGGCGATATAGGTGAAGGGGATTGAGAGGTACAAACTTCCAGCTATAAAATAAATAAGTTACAGGGATGTAATGTACAGCACAGGGAATATAGTCAGTAATGTTGTAATAACTTTGGTGTATAATCTATAAAAATATCGAATTACTATGTTTTATGCCTGAAATGAACATAACATTGTAAGTCAACTATACTTCAGTAAAAACAATAAAAAGTAACAACAGAATTTTTTTTAATTGAATAGAGCAAATCATAGGGATTTAAATGACCATTCTCATATGCTATTTTTTTTTTTTAACTATAGGAAAAAGTCTGGTTTTGAAAATCATTTATGATTTTTTTTTAAAAGCAAGTCAACCTCTGTCAATTTTTAAAATGTATTTATTTATTTTAATATTTGGCTGCTTCGGGTCTTAGTTGTGGCACATAGACTTCTCTCTAGTTGTGGCGTGTGGGTTTTTTTCTCTCTCTAGTTGTGGCACGTGGGCTCCAGAGCACGTGGGCTCTGTAGTTTGTGGCACATGGGCTGTCTCCTTGAGGCACACGAGCTCAGTAGTTGTGGCACGCGAGCTTAGTTGCCCCGTGGCGTGTAGGATCTTACTTTCCCTACCAGGGATCAAACCTGCATCTCCTGCATTGGGAGGCGGATTCTTTACCACTGGACCACCAGGGGACTCCCTATGAATTTTTTAAAAAGGAGAAATTATAGTAGTGTAATTAAATTTTGAAATTTCTGTTGCCATTTTTTGAATACTGCTTTTAATTTTATTTTCAACAGTTATGAAAAATTTCAATCATACAGAAAAGTTGAAAGAACTTTATAAAGTGAACATGTGTATACCTACCACATAGATTCTATCATTGATATTTTACTTTTCTTTTTTCTTTTTTTTTGGCTGCACTGCACAGCACATGGAACTTCCCTGTCCAGGGATTGAACCCATGCCCCCTGCAGTGGAAGCTCAGAGTCTTAACCACCAGGGACCACCAGGGAAGTCCTGTACTTTTTTTTTTTTAATCACAAATCTGTCCATATATTCATTCCTCTATTCGTCCCTCAATCCATTTTATTTTTCTGATGCCTTTCAGAGTAAGTCGCAGGCCACAGTACTAATGTTTTAGTATGTATATCATTATCTAGAATTCAGTGTTTGTAATTTCTATTTTGAAGTGAATTTTATATAAAATGAAATATACAAACCTCAAATGTACATTGACTGATTTGTACATCGACACATACATTTGACAAATGTATGTGCCAAACCCATGCACAGGTTATAGAAGATTATCAGCACACCAGAAAGTTCCCTTAAGGTCTTCCCTTTCAGAGGCAACGTGTTGTAATTTTCTTCCACCATACAACACATTAGTTTTGCTTATTTTAGAACTTTATATAAGTGACCTTATAAGTATGTGCTCTTTTATGGAAGACTTCTTTCACTCAGCATTATGTTTGTGAAATTTCATCCATGTTGTGGTTATCAGTAGTTTGTTCCTTTCTATTGCTGTGTAGGATTCGTTTGAATGAATATTCTGCAGTTATTTACCTATTGATGGACACCTGGGCTGTTTCCAGTTTTCTGCTATTACGAATAAAACTATCATGAATGTTACTGTAGAAATCCTGTGGATGTATGTTTTCACTTTTTTCTTCTTGAGTGTTATTGATTATGTATTAATGCTTTTTGATGATTTCTAGAATAAGATATACTATATGTAAAAAGTGATACATATCATTTTGATCAAGCATTGAGTATTTAAAGATCTCCCATTAGATCATCATTATCATATTGCCAGGTTAAGGTTCAGCTGAACAAATGTGTAATAACTACCTACTTTGTGGAAAGCACTGAGGCAAGACTACAGAGATAGAGAATATGAATTCTGTTCTAAAAGAGCATAAAGTCTGGGATGAGGGTGTGTGTGGCAGATATAATGATAAGAAAATGTATTTAGTGCTTCCTGCATATGAGGCACTATTTTAAATGCTTTTACTCATTTAATCCTCATAGCAACCTATTAGAGTAGTGTTGATTTATAGATGAGGAAATTGAAACAAAGAGGTCCTAAAGCTAATAAATGGTAAAACTGGGATTCGAATCATGGAGTTTTGGTCAGAGTCTGAGTCTTAACCCCGGTGCTGTATTGTCTCTGTAGTTGTTCTAAGGCATAAACAATTCAGTTAGTTGTTATATCAGGAAGTAAGTAACTAATGGTGAGTCGGAATGCAGTATGTGCTCCAGTAGTGGTCCTGGTAAAGTGCTTAGGCCATTGAGAAGGGTTGTTTCTGATGGGTGAAATCTGAGGTTTCCTGGAAGAGCAGAAACTTGAACTCACTTTTGAAGGATGTCTGAGTTTCCATGCGCAGAGAAAGTTTGGGTGATAGTACAGAGGCACACAAGGATACATTTATTCAGGGAACAGGAAGTTACCTGTTGGAACTCAAGTTTTTGTTACATGATGGGGTGGTTTTACAGAGAAATGGGTCTTGGGAAGTGGGAACCTTGAGTATCAGCTAAGGATTTTGAACTTTATATTTAGTGGGAGTTCAGTTTAGGAATTGGAATGAAATGATCTGAATTATGTTTTAGAAAGACAATCCTGGTGACCATGTGGCAGGGGCAGATTGATAGGTAAGAGATTTGAGGCAAGAGAACAGAAGGCTGCTACAGATATCCAGCTGGTAGAGGATAAAAGTCTGACACTGTTGGGGAAATAAAAAGGAGGAATGCAAAGAATGTAAAGTGGGGGAGACAGAAAGGAGCTAAAAGTAACTCTGTGTTCATTTATTTTCATTTATACATTTCTCCTTCTCTAACCCCCATCAGCTTTTTAAAAACTGAGTTATAAATCAGTGAATGTCTTTGGTACCAGAAACCTGACAATAGTTGGAGCCAATGGGAGTTTAGTTTTTCACATAGCAGAAGGGCTAGAGACAGTTAGTCATTAAGGACCCTTCTCCGTTTGGCTTCTTGTCCCCCCCTCCTTTACCTTCTCATCCTTCCCACTGCCTTTCACCCTCACAGTTACAAGTTTGGCCTCCAGGAATTGCATCTCCATTGTTGACAGGACAAAAGGCATATATATTCCTTTTTATCAGGAAAATAATATCTCTCCTAGAAGGTTCCATCCATTTTTTGGGGGGCCACACCACACAGCTTGTGGGATCTTAGTTCCCCGACCAGGGATTGAACCCGTGCCCCAGCACTGAAAAGCATGGAGTCCTAACCCCTGGACCACCAGGGAGCTCCCGAAGGTTCCATCCTTTAGATTCCCACTTACAGTTTACATTATTGGCTGAACTTAGGCACAGGGCCCCCTCCTGGCTGAAACAGAGTCTGGGAAAAGCTAACTTGAAAAAATCCTTTAATTGAAATGTAATATCACAGTGTAATAATGTATACAGAAAAGTATCATGTATTCCTTGTACAATTTACTGAATTTTCACAAACCAAACACAACTTTGTAACCAGCACCCAAAATCAAGAAACAGAAATTACCAGCACGCCAGAAGCCCTTGTGCTCCCTTGTGCTCTCTGCTCTCACCTCCCCCTACCAGGGGTAACCACTATCCTGACTTCTAACTCTGTAGATTAATTTTGCCTGTTTCTGACTTTATGTAAATGGAATCACTAGTGGTTATTCTTTTGTGTCTGGCTTCTTTTGCTTAATAACTCTGTTAGTGTTAGTGAGATTCATCTATATTCTTGCTTGTGGCTATAAATCTTTAATTCTCATTGCTGTCTAGTATTCTGTTAGTGAGCAGATGACAATTGACTTATCCCATCTGTTATTGATAGGCATCAGCAGTGGTTTCAGGTTTGGTGCTATTTTAAACAGTGCTGCTATAAACTTTCTAGCGTATATCTTGTGTTGAACATATGTATACATTTCTATTGTGTATATACTTAGTAGTGAAATTGCTGGTCTGGAGAGTACGTGTGTGTTTAGTTTTAGTAAATACTGGTAGTTTTCTGAAATGGAGTGTTCCACATCCTCACCAATACTTGGAATTTTCCATAGTTTTAATTTTAGCTAGCCCGGTGGATATGTAGTAGTATCTCATTAGGGTTTTTATTTGTATTTGAGAAGGTGAATGTTTTAACCTGGCTGTATTGTCACCCTGCATGAAACTGGCATCTGGTGGAAAGGAAGAAGGGAGGATTGGTTATCAGGTGATAGATACTATTGATTGTTTAGCTCAAGCCAGTCATGATGCTAAGTGCTTCACATGTATTAATGTAGTTAGTACTCCTCACTAGCGCCCTACGAGGTGAGTGCTGTTGTTTTCCCCAATTAACTTATGAAGAAACAGAGGCACAGAGGGGCTATGTAACTTGCCCAAGGTCATATTGCCGGAGACTTGAGCCCAAGAAGCCTGGCTACAGAGCCTGTGCTCTTAGCTACTGCATCTTATAACCAGAAGAGTCTGCCACATAAGCTTGTGTATAACATTCTTATTTGTAAGTTTGTCTTTTGTTTTGTTTTAGTCTTCTTTCTTTAATAATAATGATAATTGTTAATGTTTATTGAGTATTTGCTGCATTGTAAGCAATTTGCATGTACTTATTAACTCATTCAGTCCTTGTGGCATCCATATGAGGTGGGTGGTATTATTATTACCATCATTATTATTTTTATCACCCCCATTTTAGAGAGGGGGAAATGAGACTAGTGAGGTTAAGTAACTTGGTCTGTGTCATGAACATTGTGGTGGAGCTGGGATTTAAACTTAGGCAGCCTTACTCAGCAGCCCACAGGCTGAATCACAACACTCAAACTCCCAAGCAGGGCTTCCCTGGTGGCGCAGTGGTTGAGAGTCCGCCTGCCGATGCAGGGGACACGGGTTTGTGCCCCGGAAGATCCCACATGCCGCGGAGCGGCTGGGCCTGTGAGCCATGGCTGCTGGGCCTGCGCGTCCGGAGCCTGTGCTCCACAACGGGAGAGGCCACAACAGTGAGAGGCCCGCTTACCGCAAAAAAAAAAAAAAAAAAACCTCCCAAGCAGAGTAGATGTGACAGTTACTCAGTTTATGAGCTTCTGCAAATACATGTCTTTGAAATTGTTCATTACCTCCTGGCTCACCCTAAAATAACAACTGTTTCTAGTGTTATTCAAACTTACCTCACTTGTTTGTCCTAAGGCAATTTACAAGGAGATTGTCTGTAAGAGCTGAAAAGCACTTTTTGCATGGGTCAGAAGCGGATGGTAATGGAATAGCGGTAAAGTGGTTCTTCAAGTTTTTGAGCATGAGGGTCCCTCCTCTCCCTTAAGATTTTCTCTACCCCACCCCAGTATAAAGGTAAAACTTTCACATTATGAAAAAAAAAATTGGAAAGTACAGGAAAATAGAAAAATGAACATAAAAATCATCTAAAATCTTACCACCCAGACCCACTCACTGTTAACTTTTGGTGTTTGTCCTTTAACAACCTGATTCTAAGGGTGTTTATGTAAACATGCATACAGATTCATAAGTATATGTAACTACGTTAAATCAAAATGAGTTCACAGTGTATGTGTTATTTTATAACCTGAGTTTTCCCATTAATAGTATGTCTTGAACCTTGTTACATACATTGTGGTTTATATAATGTGTCCTCTAGTGGTGAACATTTGGGTTGTTACCACTTTTTACTGTCATGAACGTCCTGTGATAAATCTGTGCGTATGCAGGGGGTGGGCCCCTCTTACTCCCACCTTGCCAAATACTATTATTAAATCTCTAAAATCTATGAGTAAAGTATTCCTGGTCTGATTTTTTTTTTCTTGTATATTAAAGAGAATCTTTTTGTTTTCCTGTAATCTTTGCCTATACATGACCTCAGTCTCCCCTGAGCATTTCATTCCTGGCATCTTTGAGATCTTGCAGTGACCCTATTGCACTAATGAGAATAAGTTTCTAGGAAACACCTGAAATACTGACTGCTGTCACGTGAACAAAAAAATGCAGCTTACAATAATGCAGTTTATTGAATTATATTATTTTCCATTGCTATTGTTCAAAATAATGCATCATTATTAATATTAATATTCTAATTAAGAGAACAGCTCTTGCTTATCACTAACATCAGACTTACTGATCCATGTAGAGGGACTCTAGCTCAGACTTTTTAATGGTCCTCCATGATTTTTTTATGCTTATTTTTATTGCCGGTAGACAGTGGTAATTAGAGCAGAGTTAGATATCCCTAGTCAGCTCTGCCTGGCATTCTGTTATTGAGCAAAATGGGTTCACTAAACATTACCCTCTGCCCGAGAAGAGTGATGAGGAATCTGTGCAGGCCTTCATGCAGACTCCAGATGCAGCCACACACTTCACACTTCACAGTACATACCCACATTTTAGGCACTGGGTGTATAGTGGTGGTATAGATGACCACTGCCTCCAAGGGTCTTACAGTTTAGTGGACAGATCTCACAGCACACCTGTGAGGTTGGCTGGGAAAGTATGGCTTCCTTCTTTTTACAGATGTGCAAACTGAAGGGAAGTGACTTAGTGAAGGTCATTCCACTGCTCGGTGACAGACCTGGGACCTACACCCCAGTCCTCTGACTCTAGGTCCAGCGCCTTTTCACAAATAAACAGGTGTCTCTTGTTTTTCATAAAACAGTGTATTGTGTAAAATGTCAGGAATATAAATTAAATGTGTTAGCTTTCTATAGATTATTGCTGGTGATTAGGGGATTATAGAAGTCTAAATATGTATTTTAACCCACATGTTCTGATGCGTTTTGGTTGCAGTCAGGTGACGTGCAGTCTTTTGCACAGAAGCTCCAACTCCGGGTGCCTTCCGTTGAGTCTTTGTTTCGGAGTCCAATGAAGGAATCTCTATTCCGATCTTCCTCTAAAGAGTCTTTGGTACGAACGTCTTCTAGAGAGTCCCTGAATCGACTTGACCTGGACTCTTCTGCTGCCACCTTTGATCCACCCTCTGATATGGAGAGTGAGACCGAAGATTCACTAGGGAATTTAGACAGTCTCAGCAAAGAACATTTGATCCAGTGGTTGCGAAGAATGGAACGAAGGTTGAATGGCTACAAAGGAAAATGTTCTGAGGTAGGAGCATGACTTTTTTGTTGGTATGAAAAGTTCCTCCCCGTATTCTCTAATTCATATTACTCTCTGGCCTTTATGCCTGTCATTGGCTGAGCTGTCAATTCCCTGGCTACGCTGGATACTGATGGGGGATAGTTTGTGGAAATATCTAATTAAAGACCTTCAGTGGTACTGAGGCCCTTTGACAATACTCTTAGTAAAATTTTGGAGCAGATTGTTGCCCGTAGCCTTTTGATTCTCACATTCTGTGCCCCTCTCTCCAGGGTTGCTTGGACACTCAGCTCAGAGTTCATTGTCTTTCCTCCTCACATCCCTTCCCTTGTTCATCTTCTAAGTGTTGTGGCTCCAAAATGACCTCTTCTGCCAACCAGATTCCATTATTTCTGACCCCAGATATGTGCACATTTGGTGCATTCTCATTGGACCTAACATTTACAATTTGCCTCAAGTGAATCTTTTAACTGCTGGACCCCTTGACAATGTTTGGTCTAAGAGGAAGGAAGTGGTGCTGCTCCTTCGCTCCTTTCGTTCCTTTAGAAACATGGCGCCTTCCCTTTGGGCTGATTGTATTAGTTGCCCTTGCTGTCCTGTGCAGTTAAAATGTTCTTTCTCTGGAAAGCCTTTCTGGACAAAGTTGCCCATGGCTTCCTTTTTTAAAAAAACAAAAACCAAAAAAACCCCATGGGCTTCTCTGGTGGCGCAGTGGTTAACAATCCTCCTGCCGGTGCAGGGGATGGTTGTTTGAGCCCTGGTCTGGGAAGATCCCACGTGCCGCGGAGCAGCTGGGCCCGTGCACCACAGCTGCTGAGCCTGTGCTCTAGAGCCCATGTGCCACAACTACTGAGCTTGCGTGCTACAACTACTGAAGCCCGCATGCCTAGAGCCCGTGCTCCACAACAAGAGAAGGCACCGCAATGAGAAGCCCGCGCACCGCAACGAAGAGTAGCCCCCACTTGCTGCAACTAGAGAAAGTCCGAGCACAGCAACGAAGACCCAACAGCCAGAAATAAATAAAATTAAAAAAAAAACCCATAATGTTTTATTGCCTTAATGCTGATAAATCAGCATTGTAGTTAATTTTAATTAATGAATAATAAAGTTCAAGGTTAGAGTATAAAGTTAGCTATTACTTCTATTTCCAATTTGGCTGTAATATGGGTAGTTTTACCCTGCAGCCAAAAACAACCCAGAAAACTCCTAGATGAAATATATAAAATATCTTTTTAAAAGTACAAAGTGCTCCCCTCTTTGTCTTCTCTGCACTGGGGCCAGCTCTCCTGCCGTGGCCTCTCATCTGAAAACGTACGCTTGTGCCAAGTTCGTCTCCATCTCCTCCTTGATCAAGAGAACCTCTGCACTACTGAGCTGATCACTGTCTACAGTGATGCTGAAACAGTAGGAGACACTGACAGATGAGAGCCACAGCAGCTTGGCAGCCCCGAGTCCCCTGACCACCTCACTTATTCCTAGCCACACCTTCCAAACCAGTGCCATTTCAAGGGACATTGACACGGAAACCAAATTCATTGGAGCTGGGGCTGCCACAGTAGGGGTGGCTGGCTCTGGGGCTGGAATTGGGACTGTGTTTGGTAGTCTCATCATTGGTTATGCCAGGAACCCTTCTCTGAAGCAACAGCTCTTCTTCTGCGCCATTCTGGGCTTCTGCACTCTCGGTAGCCATGGGGCTCTTTTGCCTGATGTTGGCCTTTCTCATCCTCTTCGCCATGTGAAGGAGCCGTCTCCACCTCCCATAGTTCTTTCTCTTGTGTCTCGTCTGCCCTGTATGTTCCTTTTCCTGTACCTCCCCATTTTTTTTTGGCTCAGTGTTTGACAGAGGGAAGACAAATGAATACTGTATTAATAAGAAAAAAAAAAGTACAAAGTGCTGACAAAATAGGAAGGAATTATTAGGTTAAAATCTGTTGGCTAGCTGGAACCCAGAGATGTACACAGGGCATTAAGGCCATGTATCTCATAAGGCACATGTGGAATCTGGCAACTTTTTTAAATTTTTAAAAAAAATTTTATTTCTGTCAAAGTTAATAATGGTCCTGAATTTGTTTGTTTAGACTTATGTTATTTTCACTAACCCATGGCTTTTAAGTTTGAAGCTTGGGCAGCCGTATAGTTAGTATTTAAATGTACAAGACACTATGCATTTTATGTTTACGGTGCCATTAAATTTTGCACCATCTCTGTGAAGTAGCTATTTATTAGCTCTGTTTTGCAGAATAGAGATTAAGGACTCATAGAGAGTTACTCATAGAGATTAAGTAACTTGCTTATAGTCACACAGGTAGCAGTTGACAGACTCTGCATTGATTCTAGGTCTTTCTGGTTGTTTCCGCTCTTCTGTACTACCTCAGGTAAAGCTGTGCGGCTTTTTAGGGATGGAAAGAGCCCACCGTCTTTGTCTCCACCTTTCCTTGCTACTGTAGGTACCTAGGATGGTAGTGCTGTAAGTGTCATCTGATTGTTGTGTTACTCTTCCACTCCCACTCCTCCCCCCACCCCTCACCCCCACCTTGAGTACCTGTTTCCTAACTGGTCTTAAGTAATAAGAAGGGGAAGATCCTGGTTTAAGGCCGAATTTTGGTTTTTTACATCCTTATCCCTATCACTGGACTCGCCTTCCACTGCTGCCTGCCTCTTGACTCAAGACATCAGTAGACACATTTGAGGGCACACAGCAGCCTTCCAAGGAAAATGGCAAGGCCAGAATCGGGAGTGCTTTCTCCTGAAGCTGCAACCTGTCTCTTCAGAGCCCACTAGCACCTCTAAAGTGGGTCCAAATAATGCGGTGGAGCCATGTGCTTAGCCTTCTGATGAGAAATGCTATATAATTTATAGTTGTAAAGGTTTATTACTCTGTAATTTCATCAAGTTTTGCTAGAATGTTTAAATATCATTTTTAGGTTAAATGGTTAAATATCTCTTTAGGACCTGACATAGCAGTTTTCCTCTGTTGGTTGTGAGTTGCTTCCCTCAGATTTTCATAGAGCCACAGTCACAGGTCCTACACCAGAGAAACTTTTAGAGATCAGTTACATGGTCTATTACAGCCCAAAGCAAAAAATCACCTGAGGAGCTAGTCAAAACACACATTGTTGCCTCCGCCCTCCCTCTGCTTCTCATTCAGTTAGTTTGGGGTGGGGCCTAAGAATTTCTGTTTCTAGCAGGCTCCCAGGTGATGCTTTTGCTAATGGTATTGATCTGTGACCACAGTTTGAGTAACCTTTAAGCAAGTTGTCTCTAATCCCCACCTATAAATTAGGTACTGAAATTTAAAGAGGGGTGTGTGTGTGTGTGTAAGGTGAAATCAAATGGATATTTAATATCTTTCTTTATAGAGTCAGTACATTTTATATTTTAGAAATACATTTCCTATGTTATTTAGTTTCAACTGCATATACATCTAATTAGGTTGAATTGTCTATAAAAGGATTGCTTTGATTTGTTTTCTGACTTTCATAATGAGATGTTTTAGCAGAGTTTAGAATAATTAATTGCATTTATGTAGGAATGACTGATGTTATTAGTGACTTTTTCTTTATTTTAGCTTGTTACAGCTTATCAGACTCTTCAGAGAGAGAAGAAAAAGCTACAGGTAAGTGATTTGTTGGCTGTTATATTGATTCATATATACTTTTAAAAATAGAAAGGATCTTTTAATAAGATAGTTCTAACACTCACTTTTAATAACTCTTCATATGACCGAAGTATTTCAGCTGTTTTACCATTGGGGATTTTGATAAAGAGAATGATTGAGAAATCTCAGATATTTAACCTCTGGTAGGGATGGGCTTCCTTGAGTTCTGGATCCCTGCAGTGTGTAAGAGGTTGGATTTAAGGCATGTTTGCCTCTTTCAAGCATCATTCCTGGTGTGCCAGTGTGCAGGGTGCATCTTTGTTTTAGTGGTAAAGAGACGTACAACTTCGAAGCTTTCCCTTCTACTTTTTAAATACCTGCAGAGATCTCTGTTTCTTATTATATCAGGGTCCAGAAATAAGCATCCTCTCTGTTTCCTGAGGCTGCTGCTTGTAAAGCCCTTGGTTAAGTGTGTGGAGAGAAGAAGGTATTATAGCTCTTCTAGTGACTGAAGACACTAATTATAGAACCAGGAAGTTATTTGTAAAGTGAGATTTGGTAAAATTAATTTCCCCATGTACATTATTTTAAAATACCGAATCTGCCATAAATATTAGTCTCCTTTGAGTACGACATTAAATTTTCTGGCTTTGGTCTGGAACATAATCAACTGAGAATGATAGCACCAGTTACTTATTGCTGATTCAGTGTTCTAATCGTCCATAACAAGTGTGAAAATTAGATTATTACAAATAAAGTTTTTAGTTTAATATTTTCTTAAACATGTCTGTAGAAATTGGGGGTAGTTCTCAGTTAATCCATTGTACAATTAATATTCCATAAATTCATTCTCAAAAGGTCATTTTATTCCTAAATTCTGTGAGTACCTTGCTTGTGTTTCTATGAATTGTCTTATGGATTTTTATTTTGAGATTACATAATTCTACCACTAGGTGGCAGTAGAGAGTTTGGGTCGCATAGTTGCAAAAGTAAAGGGTGTTGGAGATAAAATTCAATGATTTGTGATCTTTTAAACTTGCTTTTCACTACTATGTCATGTGGTTGTTTGAACCAGCTTTTTTTCCTTTTAAATTAAAGGGTATATTAAGTCAGAGTCAGGATAAAGCACTTCGGAGGATTGGAGAGTTAAGAGAGGTAAGTTGTCACTAGTACTTTGAGAAAAGAGTAACTAAATCTCTCATATTTATCAGAACTATTGTATGTATTTGGATAGTTTCATATCTACTACATTAGTTACAGCGAAAATTAACCAGTCCAAGCTACAAGAACAGGGATCAATTCTTATAGTTTTTATTTGTGTGGTTTTCCTGACATCTGTTGGTGGAATTACAGGTAGACCTAGTTGTTTTTTTTAACATCTTTATTGGTGTATAATTGCTTTACAGTGTTGTGTTAGTTTCTGCTGTATAACAAAGTGAATCAGCTATATGCATACGTACATCCCCATATCTCCTCCCTCTTGCGTCTCCCTCCCACCCTCCCTATCCCACCCCTCTAGGTGGTCGCAAAGCACTGAGCTGATCTCCCTGTGCCATGCAACTGCTTCCCACTAGCTATCTATTTTACATTTACACGTAGTGTATATATGTCTATGCTACTCTCTTACTTCGTCCCAGCTTACCCTTCCCCCTCCTCGTGTCCTCAAGTCCATTCTCTACATCTGTGTCTTTATTCCTGTCCTGCCCCTAGATTCATCAGAATCATTTTTTTTTTTTTTAGATTCCATATGTATGTTAGCATACGGTATTTGTTTTTCTCTTTCTGACTTACTTCACTCTGTATGACAGACTCTAGGTCCATCCACCTCACTACAAATAGCTCAATTTCGTTTCTTTTTATGGCTGAGTAGTATTCCATTGTATATATGTGTATGCCACATCTTCTTTATCCATTCATCTGTTGATGGACACTTAGGTTGCTTCTATGTCCTGGCTATTGTAAATAGTGCTGCAGTGAACATTGTGGTACATGATTCTTTTTGAACTATGGTTTTCTAAGGGTATATGCCCAGTAGTGGGATTGCTGGGTCATATGGTAGTTCTGTTTTTAGTTTTTTAAGGACCCTCCGTACTGTCTTCCATAGTGGCTGTAGCAATTTACATTCCCACCAGCAGTGCAAGAGGGTTCCCTTTACTTCACACCCTAGATTTGTTCTTAGTGACCCCAAGGGTCTAATCAGAACTTCCTGAAAGTGGAAGATAACCCCAGATACGAGGGTCTAGTTCTGGAGCTAGTGAGATCTCTATCATGGTGGTGTTGGACAGCTGGCTAGCCAGCCTGTGGGCTGTAGTCAGGATATAAGTTGACAGTTCTTAAGTTCCTTTATAACTGTGGTCTTTATTGTTTATGGAGTACTTATTGGTTGAATAGTCTAATGTAGCAGGAGGAGGGAGAAGGGGACATGATTAAAAGATGTTTCTGGGGAATTCCCTGGTGGTCTAGTGGTTAGGATTCAGTGCTCTCACTGCCATGGCCTGGGTTCAATTCCTGGTTGGGGAACTGAGGTCCTGCAAGTCGTGAGGCAAGGCCAAAAATAAAAGATGCTTTTGTTGTATCCAAGGACTTCTTACCCTAAGATGAGGAGATGAAAACGTTCAAAACCTGAAAATCATAATATAAATTGAGAAGTTTTTGTGGGCTGGTAGGGATGCCATGTAACAGAGTCTAGTATGGTAGAATGTAGAAAATTATTTGGAAGAAATGAATTGTAAAGAAAGTAAAGGACTGCATTGCTATTAAGGAGATGTGCAGCTGGTTCTTACTAGAGAATTGGCCTGTGCAGAGTCATGGGTGGGGGAACAGTGCTTTCCAGACTTTTGGATTTCAGGGACTGAGAAATTAATTACCTTCCAGTTCCTTCCAGAAATGGGGGAAAGGAGACTTGTCATGAGGCTACTTTTATTTTTTTCAAGTGAGGACATTGAGAATAAGGAACCAGATTCTTTTATTGTCATTATTTCATGCAAGAAAGTTTTTTTTTAATAATAAAAAAAAGTTAGGAAGGACACAGTCTCAGAATAAAGTACAGTTGTTCAGATGAAAGAAATTTGGATCTAAGAAAAACATGTCTTGATCTGAAGACCAGTATTTGGAGACTCCTACTGCTGGGGGAGGTCAGGCCAGGAGTCTGTAGTGAGAGGAATAGTAAATGTGCTGAGATCTTGGGGCCATGTGGGTGTGGGGAAGAGTAGAGGACAGTTAGTACCTCAGTGTTTTGAGAATTAGTAAGTTTGAAACAATTCAAGAAGAAGGCATTGCTTATAAGTCCTTGAAAGTAGTGTTTGAGGAAAGTTTTCTAGCAAATGTGTGAGGGATGGATTAAATCAGAGGTAGACTTGAGGTAAGAATTCTCTCTAGAAGGCTACTAAAGGAAATTAATCATCAAAATTATTAGAGATTGGGATTATGGTTTTGGATGTGGAAAAAGGACCTAAACATTGTAGAGAAAGTAATGAAAGAATTTGGTTATATGCAGAGGTCAACAAACGATAAGTAAAATGTGACTTTGAATATTTTGAGCTTAGAGAATTAGAAAAGTAGGAATCCCAGAAAAATTGTGGGGTTTTGATGGGATATCCACTATGTTCCAGGTGTTATTCTGCAACATTCTAATGGAGCAAGTGTAAGGGAGAAGTCCTGAGGACACAGAACTGAGCCCAGAGGGATAATTGCCGAGAGAATCAGTGAAGGGCACAGTGGAAACTCTGAGAGACAGGAATATAGGTAGGAGCCCTGAAGCCGCAGAAAGCAGGTACCTCAGTTGAGGAGGTGATTATTAGTGACTGGTATAGTGGAGAGGTAAAGACCATTGGATTTAGTTAGGGAGGCTCATTAATGACTTAAGGAAAGCAGCATGTAAGGAAGTTGAAATTTCACTGTTTGGTGATCAACTAGGTCAACCTTTTCATTTGAGGAGGCCTCTGATTTTGACTATTGATCACTTTCATGTATTGGGAGGAGGAAGGTTCCATTGATTATCTATTTAGTATATAACAATTCAGTTTTAGATCAAGTGAATATAAGATAGCACAAACAGTAAGATGTCTTAAAGTAGGATAAAATTTTACCTTTATCTTAAGTAACTAATTTTTTTAATCCTCTTTACATAATGATCAATTCAGCAGTGATTACAGATCTATAAGTATACTTTTGCTTCTTGGATTTTCATATTCTTTAAGGAACAGAATTATTTGTTGGGGTAAGTACTAATGTTTTAAATGCTGATTATTCTTTAATTATTGTTGCTGATAACTTACCTTGAGAGTAATGCAAATCTGGATTGATCAGTTTTTAAACTTTGAAAATTTCAGGTTTGTATTTTTTGTTTTATACTGAAAACTGCTTATGAATCCTTTACATTTTAGGAGCTCCAAATGGACCAGCAAGCAAAAAAACATCTCCAAGAGGAGTTCGATGCATCTTTAGAGGAAAAAGATCAGTATATCAGTGTCCTTCAGACTCAGGTAAAAAAAGAAGTGTGGAATTTTTGGATAAAGAAAAATAAAGCGGTTTTGATGGGATATCTGTTAGGTTCCAGATGTTTAAAAAATGGACTTTAAAAATATTTATTTATTTATTTAGCTGCATCGAGTCTTAGTTGCGGCGTATGGGATCTTCATTGCAGCACGCAGGATCTTTCGTTGTGACGTGCGAGCTTCTCTCTAGTTGGGCTCGTTGGCTCCAGAGCTTGTGGGCTTAGTTGCCCTGCGGCATGTGGGATCTTAGTTCCCTTACCAGGGATCGAACCCGCGTCCCCTGCATTAGAAGGCAGATTCTTAACCACTGGACCACCAGGGAAGTCACAAAATGGCCGATTTTTAAAACTCTTTGCTTTTCCTCAATTAATTTTAAGGATAATTTTTGATTTATTGTATTTTCTGGCTACGATATCATTGAAAATAGCAAATATCAAAATCAGCAGCATTGGGAGTAAATTTTTTATTTTGATTTCCCCCCCTCTCCCATTATAGCAAAAAGGGTATCTTTTACTCTGTTCCTTCTCTGTTTCAAGGAAAGCACTACTGCCAAAGTTTCTCTTGGTTTTTTTCTAATGAAGGACATTTTTTCTTTTAGGTTTCTTTGCTGAAACAGCGGTTACGAAATGGCCCGATGAATGCTGATTTACCAAAACCACTCTCGCAGATGGAACCAGAGGCTGAAGGCGTCACTAAAGGGAACACAGATGGTGATGTAGAGCCAGTAGGTAAGCTTCAGCTTGTCAGAAGGTTAGGTTAAAAACTAGAGGAGGATGGTGAGAGATTCTAGGGCAGGAAGTAGTAGACATGGACTGAGGTAGAACTAAAGTGTCCCTGACCCTAATATTTCCAGAAAGATTCAACTGAGTCAATTTTAAAGATCTTATTGACTTAATTAGACTATTCATGAATCAGGCAGTACCCCTTCTAGCAGATAGAAAAGAGCTCCTGGGAGCTGTACAAAATGAAAGACTTTCATAAGCAGAAGGGAGTGGGACAAGGAAGTTACAGTAGCAAAAAGTAGATTGGTTGTGACAAGGTCCCTTTCCTTTAGGGGATGCAGGGGTCTGTCAGGCATGTGACCTCCCTAGTGTTGACCAGGTGATTCCTGATGCACTGGTTTCAGATTCCATTTCTGGGAGAGGCTGAAACTGTAATTAAGTCTCCGTTTGGTGATGTGAGGCTTAGCTTAAGCCTCCATTTTGGACCTGTTTTTAGCAGATGCAAGAGTTTTGATGTTTTTTTGGGCTCTTTGTTTATTGTTTTCCAGGAGAAAGTAATTGTTTTGACACTTGAAAGTTTGTGAGTAGCACCACATTTTCATTGTAATTGAAATTCATTATATTATACTGTTTTACTGATAGCAGTAGCTAGATTTCATAGAAAAACGTTAAGTCTGTTCAAGATTAAGGAATATGCTCTTTGTCATTATTTGTTTCTTTTAGTTTTTAAGTATTATTGCTTACGTATTTCTACAATCAAAGATGCCAATATTTGCCCTATTATTTGTTTTGTAATTGTAAAAGAAGGAATAGTTGAATTATGTTTTAAAATCCAATTGTAGCCCTCCCTACTCTTTGAGGCTTCCCATTTTTAATTTACTAGCTTTATCACAAAGAGATTTGTGATAAACTTTTGGTCCAGCCAGTGCTGGAGTAAGGTGTTGAGCAGCCATCTATCTGAGCAACCAACCTGTAAGGGCTCCTGAAACACCCCTGGGCTATGTCATAAATGTAAGGAGATGGAGAAAGCTGTACTTGCCAGAACTCCTCTCTGGATGAGATTAGAATACTTTGGAAGGAATATGTTAGCGATCCTTTGGGGATTGGCACTAAGACATTGGAGGCACTTGTAAAGAGCAAAAGAGGTCATCAAACTGTCTTTGAAGGAGGGTGGATTCAGTTAACATTAGTTAACTCTTGAGTGTTGTGTGCCATTTGGGTTGGGGTTGAACCACAGAAGAAGAGGTGAATGTACTACGTAGCTTCTTCAGCTGCAGATCACACAAATAGTGGCAGAGTAGAGGTTTGGAAGGGCACCCTTCTCTCCTCAATCTGGCTCAGAGTATAACAGAGTGTTGGAATGAGAATACAGTCCTGTGCACTAACGGAGTAGCTGTTCCCAGGGAGCCCTTAGATTCCTCACTGACTGCCCCTGCTTATGCTGCTTTATTAATAGTGGGAGATGGAGCTTCTGCTAAAACACTGGAAATACTTCAGCAAAGGGTTAAGCGTCAAGAGAATCTACTGCAGCGCTGTAAGGAAACCATTCGGTCGCATAAGGAACAATGTATGCTGTTAACCAGTGAAAAAGAAGCCCTGCAAGAACAACTAGATGAAAGACTTCAAGAACTAGAAAAGATGAAGGTAAAAGAGAAAATGATTGTGGTTTAACGCAGCCCTGTGATGCTAGATCCACAGGCCCCAGCGTGGCCTGCACTTCCTCTGGAAAGCCTTCCCCGTTCCTCCGTAGACAGCATGGAAAGGGCCCCTGAGTGCCCTGGGCTTCATAGCATTTACCATCCTTTTGACACATCCTGTGTTCTCTTCTCCTATTAGACTTGTAGGAGTATTCAAATTAGAGAAAATGTTTAGAGTTCTCATATGAGGAGAAGCTTTATTAGAGATGGAAATGAATTTTTAAAATTTTTTTAGGAGCTTCATATGGCTGAGAAGACTAAACTTATCACTCAGTTGCGTGATGCAAAGAACTTAATTGAACAGCTTGAACAAGATAAGGTAAAACAACAAAACTTATGATACTAAAATTTGTCAAGGGGCACCCCAGTTCATTTTTAGAAGCAAATTGGAAGCATGTGGACTTCTGCTTTCCAAAATTATTACAGCTGCTTCCATGAAAAATCTTTTTGTTTTAACTTCTAGATTTATAGAACCATTAGCATTAGTTTTGTATCATGTGAAGCTGAATCTGTGATTTCTTGATCCCAGTCAGCATTTTGATTTATAGATTAGAATACTGTTGCAAAAGAAATTTGTTTACAGAACATAACTACTTTTTAGAGAAAAGTTAAATTATTTACAGTTAAGGCATTACTAAATGTGAATGATATAAGTATTGTCTTTCAGATATAATGGAAACAGATTAATCTCACAGATAAATTGCCTAAAAAGTAAAGAAATGGTAATGTATATGTTAGCGTAAACAGAAATTTCTTCAAATAAACTTTAGAATGTATAGGTGAGATTGGCAGTTTAGAGTTGGAACAGCAACTTTAGCTACGGCAGCAAAGACAGCTAAAAAATTCACGGGCAAAACAGTTTTGACCAAAGCCTTTCAGCACCGGGTTCTTGGGTCCTTTTTTTAAAAGTAGCTTCCAGTTAGTTCCACATCATCCACCGTGTTCTTTAATATGGTACTTTATAGCTGCAGTATTTTAAGTGGCCATGTAATTAAGAACATGTTAGAGCTGTTCTGCTATTGAAATGTATTGGCAGTTTTTTCATCCTATTCATTTTGCTGGATTCTATTCCATAAACTTCATGAAGGCCCTCTTTAAAAAAAAAAAAAAACTTTTTATTATGAAAAACTTAAAACATTTACAAAAGTATAAAGATTAATAAAAGGAATTCCTGTGAACCCATCACCCAACTTCAACAGTTAACATCTCCTGGCTAATTTTGTCTCATCTGTACATTCCCAGCCCCCAGTACCCTCATCCCAGGATTGTTTTAGAGCAAATCTAAGAAATCTTATCATTTCTTCCATAAGTATTTTAATGGATATTTAAAATAAAGGTCTTTTTTTTAATAAAAATATAACCACATTATCATGATCACATCTAAAAATTTAATAGCAATTCCTTAGTACAGTCAACTACCTAGACAGTTTCAGATTTTCCCTTTTGTCCCATACATTTCTTTCCCATTTTTATGAATCAGGATCCAAATGAGGTTCTTTCATTACAGTCGGTTGATGTGACTCTTAAGACTTCTTTTAATCTATAGATTCCACCTCTCTCTCTCTCTCTCTCTCTTTTCCATTGTGCTTTGGTTTTTGAAGAAACTGAAGGCCCACGATTTTCTTTTGGAATTTTGTATAATAATGCCCCACTTACCTGGTTTTTAATCTGTTCATTAATATTAGCCATCTGGAAGAGTCATACCCTAAAGCAAGGGTTGACAAACCCTGGAAGTAAGGTAATACTCTGCTTAATATCATAAAATAGCTGTCACAGAGTCTTATGTTTCAAGAGACAAGTTGAACCACCCATTTTTTGTTAGTTGCAAATGACTGATTTAATATATACTATTTGATTATATTTTCCCCCTAGCGACCTTCATTTCTTGTGTAGATTATCCAGAGAGTGGGAAGACAGTAGCAATTAGCAAATAGGAGGAATGCCTCACTGACAGTAATAAGGAGTGGTGTTGGGACCAGAGACTGTCACAAGAGGAAAGAGAAAAACCAGGTAGCTCTGTACCGCAGTCTTGGTCCATCCAGTGTGGCAGCAGTAACCTTATACTCTCAGCAGCCTCTGGGACTTTCCCCATGTTACAGCGCAGTTCAATAATAGTAGTTCATGATTGGTTCTGAGCCAAGTACTAAAGGTCATATTTTGTTGAATATAAACTGTTTACTAAGATAGGGAAAATTATAGTAAACATTTATAGAAAGATTATAAAATCTTTTAACTAAAATGTGTTGTTAATAATTAAAATATTAAAGTTATTATTAAAATAATTTTTTATATTAAGAATACCCTGATATGCCAGGTAACTGAAGTTATTGTAGTATATAGTGTAGTATATACACAGGACACAGACTAAATACTAAATATACTAAATACTAAAAACTAAATACTAAAATAATTCGTATGCTGTACTTAGTAAGAGACATTATGTTTTCTGCCCTTTAAAGTAAGTTTGATATGTGCTATTGATAATGCAGTTTTGTTACACAAACGCTTTAGAGTCTGCACTTCTGTTTAGGGGATGGTAATAGCAGAGACAAAACGTCAGATGCATGAAACCCTGGAAATCAAAGAAGAAGAAATTGCCCAACTTCGTAGTCGCATCAAGCAGATGACTAGCCAGGGAGAGGAATTACGGGAACAGAAAGAAAAATCTGAAAGAGCTGGTAAGAACTCAGGGGTTACTTGTTTTATGTTAGAAATCAAAAATCATGTAAAGTGCTTGACCAGCCAACATTTAGAAAAATTAGTTAAATATGGATAAAAATGTTTAACTGTAGAGACTCTTTATAAAGACACTGTGGACTGTTCCTCCGAAGAGGCAGAGGTTGGTAAATTATGGCCTATGGGTAAAATGCAGCCCATGCCTGGCCTGTTTATGTATAGCCCTGCAAAGCCTGAAGTATTTATTATCTGGCCTCTTATAGAAAATGTTTGCTGACCACTGCCTTAGACTATCAAAATTCAGGTTTACAACTTTGAAACTCCCCAAGTAGGCACAGCATGGTACATATTAAATAACTGCTACCTTTTGGATGCTCTAGGGTAAATAAAAAGTATAAGATGTAGTCTGCTTTTTAAGAGACTGATGGAATAATTCAGTGTTATACATAACTGCATTATGTTTTGACCCAATAAATGCTAAACTGTAAAGTGTAGAGACCAGTATTCAGCAAGGTATGATACTGAATAATGCTCGGAAAGAAAGCAGAGATGCTAGAAAGAGGAGAGAGCAGGGTGAACTGGTGCCTTCAGGTTAGTGAGGATGTGAGTTGACTTGGGCCTCAGATAATGAATAGAATGGGCCTAAACAGAGAGATGGGGGCAGCACATATTTCACATTTAAGATCATAAACGGGCCCAGTGACCATAGGGGGGTGTGTGTGTCAACTGGAAACCATTCTTGCTGAAGTGGGAAATGAAGTTGGATTGTGAAGGAACTGACTGTTAAAGTCTGTAAAAGTGAGTAGCTGAGTTTAGACTTTGGTAAACAAGGAAACCAGTAATAGGAAAGCATAATGTGATGGAAACCAGTGTTGTAGGTAGAAAAGAAATGAAGTGGAAAGTCAAACTTAAAAGCAAGGGTAGAAGTCCAGGCTTTGGGAACTGAGAGCTTTGGCCACCTTGACTAGGATGGTGGGTCTGGGAAGGAGAGGAAGAGTCAAATTTGCAGAATCTGATATCCAGTTAACTTGGAGGGGCAGAAGAAAAGTAGGAGTCCAAGATGATGCCAGAGTTTTAAGGTTAGGAGGCCGAATGAATCAGGTGAAGTCAGAATAGGAAGTCTAAATGGGGACACTGAGGAATAGAGTGAAATGGTGAATTTGCTTAGATTCTTTGAATTTGGGCCTATCATGAGGTTTCCAGATGGAATTGACCTGTAGGAATTTGGAAATAAAAAATCAGAGCATCTTTTAGGAGTAGTTAGCCTAAGGTTGAAGCCTATGGTTCGATCTGTAGAAGAGGCTGATTTCTCTGAAAGATTGTTTTACTGGTAGTAGAAGCGGTGGTAGCCTTAGCGGCTGCTGCTGCTAATAGCCAGACTTACTTTATGCAAGGCTCTGTCATCAATGCTTTGCTCGTATTCACTTGTGTATGTATTTGTATTTAATCCTCAAAATTTCTATGACTTGGGTATTACTAATATCCTTATTTCACAAATAAGAAAGGAGACAAGAAAACCTAGGAACATAGAAGTTAAGTAACTTGCTTACGTTCACCCAGAGAGAGTAAATGTATAGTCAGGATTTGAATCCGGGCATTTTGAGTCCAGAGCCTATGCTCTTAACACAGAGGTATTGAGTTTGGCAAAGAGACATAAATGAAAACAAAAAAAGTAACCTGAGAAGTCATAGGAATTGCGGATACTTATGCTTCTGGGGGAATATAGGAGGCATTTCCAAAAGTGAGGGAGGTAGGCTGAAGATTTTTTAAAATGTCTTTTAATTTGCATGAGGATTTGATTCCCAGGATGCAGTTTCAGAAATGATTTTAGAAACCAGATTGTAAGGTTTAAGGAAAGGAATGGGTCTGGATGAGAGAGGCAGTTGGTTGTGCTCATAAATATCTCCTCATCTCCTTATAGTTGTTTTATTGACAAGTGGCTGGGAAATTTAGAAATGTGCTCCCCAAAAGCCTAAGATTTCCCTTCAGAGAGCATTAATGGGTAGAATCTCTCAGATTATAATCTCTAAAGACTTTGCTGAAGCAGCTGGAGACTCGTGAGACGCTGTTAAACAGGTTTGCTTTCCGTGAGCAGAAAACCTAATGCAGAGTCTCAGCTTCTCATGTCAAGCCTTTTCATTTTTAGGACTGCTTTTGTTGACTCTTGTAGCCAGCTGAGAGAAAATAATGCCGGTCAGGGATTACATTTCCTTTTAAAATTGAGATGCATCTTGTGAGGAGGTAGAAACCCATGAATAACAAGTAAAAAGGGGCACATGATGAAAAGGCAGACAAAATATACAGTTAATTCATATGTAGGATAAAAATTTCCCAGGCTGCTGTTCCAGTCAACTCTTTTGTAATACAGCCTTCCTTCTCTTGCTTCTCCAAAGCACAGATGTATTTTGTCTTTGTTTATTTATTTTTACAATTGAGGTATAGTTGATATACAATATTACATAAGTTTCAGGTGTACAACATAGTGATTCACAATTTTTAAAGGTTATACTCCATTTATAGTTATTACAAAACATTGGCTGTATTTCTTGTGCTGTACAATATATCTTTGTACCATATTTATTTTATGCGTGGTAGATTGTACCTCTTATGTATTTTGTCTTTAAATGTGATTTTCATAAAACTATATTTTTGTAATATTTCATAGCCTATAAGTTGAGAAACTTATCTGTTAATAATACTGTCAAAATATTTAAAGTTAATAAATACTTAAAGAGAGAATTAAGATTTACAGTTATTTAATAGATATATTTATTTTGGAAAGTCTTTGGATAACACGGTTATGAGTGCTTTTATAGATATTTTCAAAATTATATTTGTAGTCATAATTATTGAGGTTTATGATAGAAAGTTGTAACAGACTGATTCCATATTGAAGATGTTGCCCTTTAAATCTATAATGAAAGTTAGTTTTGTGCATCAGCTGAATTTCATCTAATGGCTTTCGTTGAGTCTGAACAGAATTGTTCTAATATAATGTGATTCTTAGTTCAAATATAAAATGCATTTGCCAATTGACAGAAAAGTCCCAATTTGGTACTAAAAGTGAGAAAAGGTCTTTGTAAAGGAAATAGAGTTTTCATAAATTTTTATAAACATCATTTGGCTCTTGGAGAATTCAGTTGCTGTGTTAAATGTTTGTCTTTCTCTTTCTTAGATTTAAAATTCAAAGGCTAAAAAACACATAAGAGCTGGCCATGTGAAGGAAACACTAACATTAAAGTTTGTGGTTGTTAAGGTTTTTAGAAGTAAATGTGCCTACATAAAATAATTATCAAAGGATCTGAACTCTCCTAATGCATTTTTAATTGTAAAAAATTTAACTCATATATTTAGCAGCTCTTGACATGTGGATATTAGTAGACAAATGGCTACTTTTGGGGGCTCACTTATTCTGGAGATCAAAATGTGGCTCAAATACATTCCTCACTACTTTTCTTAGAAAACAGTCTATTGCACTGCTTCTCATAGTTTTTCTAGACAAACTGTGATGATTCTCATATGTTGGAGGACCAAGGAAATCTGAGTGTCTCTGATTTTAAAAAGAATAATACTATCATAAAATACCAAGACTATGGGAATATGGTAACATGCCTACTTGATGCTGTATCAGCTTGTAGTACTTACTCTGCTCTACAGTGGAACTGGTAGGCATGTTTTCTGAAGTACAATACTATAGCACTTTTGTTAAAATTATTTCAGTGAATAAAGAAAACCAAAAATAAATATATTTGTTACAACCATTTTACTACAACTGTTGATAGTATTCCTTTCTAGGTGTTACTTAAAAACAGATGGTCATATCTTCAAGTAACCAGATTTTAAATTTGGAGAATTCTGGTGATTCAGCTTAAGTATGTGATGGTGTTTTTTTAGGTACTAGGTACTATTACTGATTGTCTAGAATATTACCTCTTCAATGCAGCACCGGTGCAGAATGTTAATGCTGCTAAAGTTCACGCTAGATCTTGGGTATTCTTTGTGTGCATGTGTGTGTATGTTTTACCTAGGATAGGAGGTAGAATAGCTGGCTAATCATTAACGTAGTGTATTACCCAAAAATTGGAAAATAGAGAAAATGAAAGCACGTTGCTGTTGTTTCAATACACTTCCAGTTAGTCTTTTCTCAATCCTTATTTTATACGATTGTAATCATAATTGTCCATATAATTTTGTATGCTCCTTTTTCTTTATTTAGCATTATATTAGGAGTAGTTTTACATGTTGCCAAAGTACTAACATTTTAATGGCTTTGTCAGAATGCATGTACATCATTAACCATCTCCCTATTGATCAGCACCTAGATTATTTTCTACTTTCACTATTCTGAATAATACTGTAACAACTTTGTAATACAGCTTATTCCATCCTTGAATTTTTTCTCTGGATAAAGTCTTCCCCATAGACTTTTAGTCTTTTTTGTTAATTACCTTTAAGAGATTTAAATAAAGCCATTACAAAAAAGAACCCATATCATAGTATTAACACCCTGTCCTTAAAATGTTCTTGCCTACAACTGTGCAAAATGAGTAAAATATTCTGCTCAGATTAGGAAAGTTTACAGAGCACACTGACTTTTGTAAAACCTGTTTCCATTTCATGTACCCTGTCTTTGCTGAAGTTCTGTGTTTTATGATTGTCTGCATTTTAAAATGTAGAGTAACTCACAACGTTCTTTGCTTTTTTATTGTCATGTTGTGTTTGTGCAGGAAATAAGTTTCTTTTTCATTTGTATAGTATAAACCTAATATACCAAAGACATTCAGTGGAACATTTATTTGAAGGACCCTTTAAAATAGAGTTTATTTTTAAATAATGTATAAGATTTATGCATATTTGTATAACACACAGAAATCACATGTGTATTTAAGTGCTTTGTTAGTTGTTGATAATTTATGTAACAGAGTTTTCTTGGAGTCTTAAGTCTCACAAAACATCTTATTTTTGTGCATCCACACATGCCAATAAGTGAATCATGGTGCCTTTCCCAAGCCTTGTATGAACAGGACTGGGGTAAGGGCTGTTTTTTCTTATCATGGGTACTTTGAATAAGCTTTACAAAGAAAATTCCATGTTTCTCAGGCAAAAGAGTATGAATTAAAGTTGAATTTAAGTATGCCATGTTAGGTGAGTAGTATGTACACATTTTGGCACTGAATGAACACCTGATGGAAAATTTTATTATTTTAAATGGAATTAGATTTTAAGTTTTTTATTTCATAGTCGTGTATTTGTAGGTGCTTGATACATTTCTACAATAGTAGCTGTACATACAAACCTTTAGAAAGTCATTGTCAGCCTGCACTTATTTATGTCCCTGGCAATGTCACTGTTACTGGAAAGCACCAGCAACTAGAGGAACACATTTCTTTGCTACAGAATCATATTTTCCATTTAATTAAATTTACTTATCTTTAGCCTAATATTTTTCAAGATCATCCTGATGTTTTCAAAGTATTTGATAGTAAATTTGCATGGTTAATGTAAGGAGTGCATGAAATTTGGATAGATCTGTAAAGATTTTAAAGGTCAAAGCATAGTTAATCCTTAGAGTGAATCCTGTTATGTATTTTGGGAAGTGGCTTGAAAAGTAGATTTCCAGGGCTTCCCTGGTGGCGCACTGGTTGAGAGTCCGCCTGCCGATGCAGGGGACGCGGGTTCGTGCCCCGGTCCGGGAGGATCCCACATGCTGCGGAGTGGCTGGGCCCGTGAGCAATGGCCGCTGAGCCTGCGCGTCCGGAGCCTGTGCTCCGCAACTGGAGAGGCCACAGCAGTGAGAGGCCCGTGTACCGCAAGAAAAAAAAAAAAAAAAAGTAGATTTCCATTGCACATGCGATATTAAATTTCTGAAGGCCCCAACTATTAAATTTCTGAAGGCCCCAAGTATTGCAATATCTGGTTTATGCCACTAGGTGGTAGCATTATTTTATTTTCATTTATGTAAACTCTAGACCAGTGGTTTTCAAACTTTTTAATCACAGGGATCTCCTTACACTCTTAAAGCTTACTGAGGTTTCCAAAGAGTATTTGTTTGTGTGGGTTATACGGATTGATATTTATTATATTAGAAATTAAAACTAAGAAATTTTTTAAAAGTTCATTTTAAAATAACAATTATAAACCTATTACATGTAAGTATTGAATACTTTTATGAAAATTACCCATATTTCCCAAAACACAATTTAGTGTGAAGAATGGCATTGTTTTACATTTTTGCTTATCTTATTGTTTGGCTTAATAGAAGATAGCTGTATTTTCACGCCTGTTTCTACATTCAATCTGTTGTGATAGGGTCACAGAAAGGGTCTCATGACCCTAGGATTTGTGGACCACACTTTGAAAACTGCTGCTCTAGACTTTTGCTTTTATTCACAAAAGACACTTGATGATTGGATGGGAATTCTGATAAATCTTTGTGTTGTTTTTTTCTGTTAATTTGCATTTCATTCATTTCATAGTACTAGCTGTGTTTTTTTGGTTTTATATCACATGCATTTTAGCAGCTTTTTTGCTGGGATAAAGAAATAAGCACTGGCTTACTTATTCATTCTTGATGTTATTAATCAGCTTCTTAGTTAATCTACAGGTGGCAGCCTTTCCACATTTCTGCCCCTTTGCTTCTTCCCTGCAGGGGGAGTAGAGTGGGTCTTGTTATTTTTACAGTAAAGTGTCCCCTGGGACAGTGCAACAAAACAGTAACGCTGCCTAGAATCTCAGAATTCCGGCATTTGTTATTTATTATGATTGGTTAGGACATTGAGAATGAGGAGGGGGAAAGACAGTGAAGTGGTAAAAGCAAATGCCACATTCTTCCTAGCTTAGCCTGAGGATTAGTTCTTTTATACACCTCCCCCCACCACCACCCTCCACCCCGCCTGCCTTATTACTTCAACTGTCTTTTTGTGAAATATTTTCTTTATATCACCCAATGCCTAACATATGCTTGGCAGATGTCAAACATCTAATAAATATATGATGAATGAATGGTTGGATTATTGAGCTGTAGATTGCCAACGTTTCTCATGTAACTCATATAGTGAGCATTTGTCCATTTTCATAATTCCCATGGATGTGAGTAAACCTCATCTGAAGGGGAAAGTGATGAGCCAGCAATAAAAGGTCTGCCCTGTGTTTTTTCTTAACTGATAGAGGACCATTCTTAAGGTGCATTCAATTTTTTCTAGAAATATTTTCAAAGTTTTTTTTTTTTTTTAAAGCAAAAATTGCCTGAGATACATTGAATTTTGCTTTGGAAGAACACAACGTGTTCTTGCAACATTTGGCGGCAGTTCGTGCTTAGCCTTCCTGTTGGTGTGTGCTGTGACCATGGTTTCTCTGTGCACTCTTGCATGTTGGCAGAAGACTTGTCAGCTGGGGCTGATGCACGCTTTCTTTCTCCCCACTCACTTATCCTGTGTTGGTAATTGGAAGACAAATTATGTAGACATTCAGAACATACTTCTTTAGTACTCAACATTAAAATCCTAGCATAGTTTCATTTTGGAAAGAGTGGGGAATTCACTTGAGAATATTATAGGCTAAGGATACCACTTTACTACGTCTGGTGGTTGCAAGATCAGAAGGTGAGATGTTTCTGGTTAGTAAGTAAGCTCTCAGTATATCCTCCTTCAACATTGAAATGGGACTCGTTGGACGCAGACTTCCTGTAAGGAAGTGGCTTCATTTGTGGTAGAGTGTAGAGTGGGTTTGAAATAAGTTTTCTGTATGTGGATATAGAAATGTGTTTTATTGCCTCTTTAAAATTTTATTTTATTTTGGGGGGACTTAACATTTTCATAAAGCAAGATGGAGGTGGAAAGCAGTGAGTTTTTGTATGTCTGTCAGAGGTATAATAACATGCTGCATTTTGTTGAGAGTTAGAAGCCATCAGTAATTGATTGGTTCAGAAATTCTGGTTTAGTAAGGTATATTATTGCTCAGCTGAGCTTGATCAATGTCAGCATTCTTGGTTTTAAAAAATAATGCAAGGTAAGGATTGTTCCTTAAATCCTGTATATTTAAGTTGATTTATCATCTGAAGGCAAAGTTGGATGACTCAGTTGTTACATTTGAATGAGGACATCTCAAAGGTGTCTTTTTAGGTATAAAATTATATGGTTCTCTGACAAGGTGGCAGAAGGTAGGAAGAAAGGATTAAATTTAGATGAAAAGAACTTTGGAACCAGATCTGTCCTACCTTAATTATTATATGATGGATAATCAAGTGACTTAGGAAAGCTATTTTGGACGATTAAACACTAAAATTAGAATATAATATAGGAGAATATACTAAAATTTACTGAGTATGGTTAGAAAAGTTAACTATTGGAAAATTATATCCAAATAGGAACTTTGTGGCATAGATTTTTTTGTTATTTGAGAAAGTGAGAGCACTACATCTATTTTTATACTATATCGGATTCTGGAATTTAAAGAAAACAATGAAAATTCACTTGGTATTGACTGTGTACAGTTTTGTTTTATTTTGCTTAATTGACAAAAGTTTTTCATTTAAAACTGTCTTGCTGGAAGAATATCAAAACTATTTTCAGGTTCTCTAGAGCCTGATTTAAGGTATTTCTGTGAAGTGCTTAGAAGTGCTAATGTAAGTGCAATCTTACATGCCAAATATTAGCAGTAAGGAAAAGATTGTGATGACATCTAATAAGCATTTTAAAATATCGTCATTCCATTTTTCCATGTTTTTCTCTCCCAGATTTAAACCTTCAGCTCAAACTAAGCAGTAAGCACTCTGCTACAGAATTTCTTTCCCGTAATTGATCAGTTTACTCCACTTGTTTTTGAGAAACTAGGAAACTAATTTCTTATTCCTAGCAAGAGGAGCTTCTTCATGCTCGACACCAGAATTTATAGGAAAAGAATATCTAACTAAAACAAGAGCATTTCCCTTTAAATACTTTATTTACCAACATATTTATGTCTAAGGATTATCATCTTGGTGTTTGTAGGCAAATATCAATAAAGTTGGAGTAGGAATCTTTAAAAATAATTTCAGCTAATTAATATGCCTTTGAAATTTAGACCTTATTTGAACTATAGTTTTATACTTTGTGCATATAAAATGAATAAATTGGGTAGATTTTTTTAATATCAAAAACATGGTTGCCAGAGAAGTGTTTTTGTTTTTTGTTTTTTAACGTAGTGAGCAAAATAAGTTGTGTTTCTTGGTTGTTACCAGAATTCAGCTTTTCTCTTGCCTTTTTCTGTACCTACTACAGTTCATCATTAAGAAAATGCTTTAGAATACGTGTTTGCTTCAGGTATGCAATTCCTTTGCCCAAACCACTGTCTGTTAAGTCAAGTTGTGGTTAATAAAGGGGCTTTTAAATGAGATATCATAGGTTGAAGTTCCACATTTCTTATACCACTGGGAGTGAAAATACTACACATGTCAATGAACTGTCACCTCTGGATATATGTTTCTTAAAAGGATTAAAACCCATCTTGAAATTTGATGTTTTATTTATAGTTCGTCTCTTTGGTAAAGGGAAGTCTGGTGTCTTCTAGTCTATGAGGACTAAAGGAAATAGTCTAGGATGATAATAGCCGTAGGATTTTCACAGGCTACTATTCTGTCAGTAGAGAGAGAAAGAAGGGGAGAGAGAGGGAAAGTGTATGTTTGCACACATATGCAGTGCACACAAACATATATACACACACACATATACATAAACACACACATATATATTTTGGTGTCAAGTTACCCAGCTCTTGCACCCATCATATATGACTTTGTTTGATACTAGATGAGCTGTCCTTAAAGATCTTACTACTCTAGCCTAGATGATTGTTTATTAAGGGCCTGAATTCTTACTTATTTCACCCAAGAACTCCCTGCTGATAGTGCCTTTTTATACACGTTGAATCAGGTAAAGATTTCTTTCTAGTTAACTACACTAATTCGAAACTTACACAGTAGTAGGTTTCATATCAAAATACATTGTTTAAATATGTGATTCAGACAGTAAATATTAAAAAAAAACCCTGCTGTTATCATATGGTTAAGAGGTTTTTAAAAATAAGATTAGTCAAAGAATAATTTTTTCATTCTTAAAAATGTCCTAGTGAGTATATAATAGTATTACCTAATTATTGGTAATAATTGGATAATTATTAGATAATTGATAACAATTAGATAAGAACTGCATCACAAACAAAAAAGCAATTGGAATTATATACTACAGAAGTAGGTACAAGTCTTCATTTCTTTGAATTTGCTTTCCATAAGGACACTTGTGGGGAGAGTGGGCAATCTTTAGTAATTTAATATTTTTTCTAATATTTTTTCTAACTTCTGAGCTTAAGTTCATATAAGCAATCTTAAGATCTGAATCCAGAACTCAATGACAAATTGCTTTCAGTGACTGGACATTTCTGTGGCTTTTAACTACTGAAATATCTCTTGGCTTAAAACAGTGATGAGTTTTTTAACCTCTTCTGCTACTGCTGCTCTTAGTTCCCATAAATTGAATGTAAAACACTTTAGCTCAATGATAGTATTTCTTGAGATACTTGTTTTCTGCTGTTTTCATTGTAGCTTTTGAGGAACTTGAAAAAGCCTTGAGTACAGCCCAAAAAACAGAAGAAGCACGGAGAAAAATGAAAGCAGAAATGGAGGAGCAAATAAAAGCCATTGAAAAAACAAGTGAGGAGGAGCGTAACAGACTTCAACAAGAATTAGGCCACGTGAAACAGGAGGTTGTTCATGTAATGAAAGTAAGAATAATTCTGGATTGAAATGGGCTACGGCAGTGTTGAAACTTAAGTCTTAGGCTTTTCCTACATCTTTGATAGTAAAGAAGAGTTAATTTGTATTTTGTTTGAGACCTTGATCATTTCGTGATGTTTAGATTATAGGAAAAAAGCACTTTGATAGAGAAATGAATGTGTACCTTTTTGGCTATACTTCCCAGAGATAGTCTCTGCATATAATTTCTCTCTTATGTTTTCTAATCCTCTCTTTAATTAATTAACTAAGTTATTTACTTGGCTACATTGGGTCTTACTCGCAGCACATGGGATCTTCATTGTGGCATGTGGGATCTTCTGTCGTGGTGCGCAGACTTCTCTCTAGTTGTGGTGTGCGAGCGTGCAGGCTCAGTAGTCGCGGCACGTGAGCTTAGTTGCCCCGCGGCATATGGGATCTTAGTTCCCTTTCCAGGGATCAAACCCACGTCCCCTGCATTGGAAGGTGGATTCTTAACCACTGGACCGCTGCGGGAGTCTCTTTATTTATTTATTTTTTAAACACAAAAGATGGCATGTTATTTTTACTGATCTGTATTTTGCTTTTCCACTTAATAATCTGTCTTGGAGGTTGTTCTTTATTATTGAGTTGATAATGATGCCTCATTTGTTTTAAAGACTGCTCAGGACTTCATTGTATGAATAGCTCACAATTTAATCAGTCTTCTGCTGATGGATATTTAGGCTTTCAGTTTTTACTGTTGGAAATTGTGAATATCCTTATCGTATTTGCTCACATCTGTGTTTCTTTAGAATAGATTCCTAGAAGTGGAATCTAGGAAAAAATTACATGTATTTATAATTATTGGATAGTTGCTACAAGCTCAATGGAGGACAGTTTATACTTATGAGCAATGTATTAGAATATGTTCCCCCCCTCACAAAGATGGTATTACCTGAATTTTTTTATCTTTCCAAGCTAAGTTAAAATAATGACATCAGGGCTTCCCTGGTGGCGCAGTGGCTGAGAGTCCGCCTGCCAATGCAGGGGACGCAAGTTCGTGCCCCGGTCCGGGAAGATACCACATGCCGCGGAGTGGCTGGGCTCGTGAGCCATGGCCGCTGAGCCTGCGCATCCGGAGCCTGTGCTCTGCAACGGGAGAGGCCACAACAGGGAGAAGCCCGCGTACCACAAAAAAAAAAAAAAAAAAAAAAACAATAATGACATCATTGCAGTTTTTTAAAAAAAATAAATTTATTTATTTGTTTATTTATTCTTGGCTGCATTGGGTCTTCATTGCTGCGTGCGGGCTTTTCTCAAGTTGTGTCGAGCAGGGGCTACTCTTCATTGCGGTGCGCGTGGGCTTCTCACTGCAGTGGCTTCTCTTGTTGTGGAGTGTGGGCTCTAGGCACGTGGGCTTCAGCAGTTGTAGCACGTGGGCTCAGTAGTTGTGGCTCACGGGCTCTAGAGCGCAGGCTCAGTAGTTGTGGCGCATGGGCTTAGTTGCTCTGCGGCATGTGGAATCTTCCTGGACCAGGGCTCGAACCCATGTCCCCTGCATTGGAAGGCGGATTCTTAACCACTGCGCCACAAGGGAGTCCTGTAGTTTTAATATGCATGTCTCTTACCAGTACGACAAACATGTTTTTGTATGTTTACAGGAATTTATAGTTTTCCTTTTTGAGTCGCCCGATCAGATCCTTGATTCATTTTCCTCTTGGGCTGTTGGTCTTTTTGTGATTTGTAGAAGCTTTTTACCTATAGTAAGAATTAGCCATTGGATATAAGGTGCGTTTATCCAAATAATTTTCTCAGTTTGTTATTTGTTGTCTTTGTTTATGATTTGCTTTTGTTTTGGGGTTTTTTTTGGCTATGCAGAAAGTTTTCTTTTCCTTAAATGCTCTCTGGATTTTGTTCTGCTTTAAAAACACATTCTCAGTTGAGATGAAAAATTTTTTTTTATTTTTCTCATCTAACACTTTTTTTTTTCTCTTTTGTATCCTTTGACCAACATCTTCCCATTTCCCCATCCCCAGACCTGGTAGCTTTGCCTTCCATCACACCAAGTTTTTTTAAAATTTATTTATTTTATTTTATTTGTGTTTGGCTGTGTTGGGTCTTCGTTGCTGTTCACGGGCTTTTCTCCAGTTGAGGTGAGCGGGGGCTACTCTTTGTTGTGGTGCGCAGGCCTCTCACTATGGTGGCTTCTCTTGTTGCAGAGCATGGGCTCTAGGTGTGCGGGCTTCCGTACTTGTGGCTCACGGGCTCTAGAGCCCAGGGTCAGTAGTTGTGGTACACGGGCTTAGTTGCTCCGCGGCATGTGGGATCTTCCCGGACCAGGGCTTGAACCCGTGTCCCCTGCATTGGCAGGCAGATTCTTAACTACTGCGCCGCCAGGGGAGCCCTCTCATCTAACACTTTTATGTTTTCATTTTTTATGGTTAAATCTTTGATCCAACTGAAATTTATTTAGTGTGAGGAGTGAGGTAGGGATCCAACTTAAATTTTTTCCAAATGACTACCTAGTAGCCTTCAAATCATTTCTTTAATAGCCCATGTTTTCCCTTCTGACATGCCATACTACCTTTATTACATACTAAATTATTGTAGTGCTACGTATGGGCCTTCTGGATTCTCTGTGCTGTTCTGCTGCTTTGTCTGACTATGTGCTGGTATTACACTAATACCAGTTTTATAATATGTTTTAGTTTTATAATGTTCTACTATTTGGTAGCCTCTCCTTGTTATTCTTTTTTTTTTTTTTTTTTTTTTTTTTTTTTTTTTTGGTGGTACGCCGGCCTCTCACTGTTGTGGCCTCTCCCATTGCGGAGCACAGGCTCCGGACGCGCAGGCTCAGCAGCCATGGCTCACGAGCCCAGCTGCTCCACGGCATGTGGGATCTTCCTGGACCGGGGCACGAACCCGTGTCCCCTGCATCGGCAGGCAGACTCTCAACCGCTGCGCCACCAGGGAAGCCCTCCTTGTTATTCTTATTTTTCAGAAGAGATCAGCTATTCTTGCATGTTTATTTTGTCCAGTGGGCCTTCCCTCATTTTGTTTTATTTGATTATATTAAATATTTGAATTTATTTAGGGTGATTTGACATTTTTATAAGATTGAGTCCTCCTATTCAAGAAAGAACAAGGTCAATACTTTTTTTTTTTAAATAAATAAATAAATTTATTTTTGGCTGTGTTGGGTCTTTGTTCCTGTGCAAGGGCTTTCTCTAGCTGTGGCAAGCGGGGGGCCACTCTTCGTCGCGGTGCGCGGGCCTCTCACTATCGCGGCCTCTCTTGTTGTGGAGCACAGGCTCCAGACGCGCAGGCTCAGTAGTTGTGGCTCACGGGCCTAGTTGCTCTGCGGCATGTGGGATCTTCCCAGACCAGAGCTCAAACCCGTGTCCCCTGCATTAGCAGGCAGATTCTCAACCACTGCGCCACCAGGGAAGCCCAATACTTTTTAATAAGTAGTAGTACATGCCTGGAAAGCTAGGCATAAATAGATGGGTGTAGCCAGAACACCTTGACCATGGTGGAGTGCCCTCTCTGAGAGCATCCTTATTCCTCCTACTGTGCTCCCCTATCCTGATTGGTGGGGAACATCTTTGTATGATGTGGAATTGGAGCTTCAACCCCATAGGACTGACCATTGCAGCTGCAGCTCTCTTTGTCTTAAATGAGGAGCAACACTTTATTGGTTTATCTTTTAACTCTCAAGAGTTTGGTGACTTTTGATTTATGTGGGAAATATGTTCCAATTTTTCCTCTTAAGAAGCTATTAACTTGATTATAATAAAGTATCATTTAGTTGTAGAGTTACATATTTTATTCTGGGTGTCTCACTTTAACTATTTGGTTGTGTTTCAGAAATCCTCAGAACAAATTGCAAAATTACAGAAGCTTCATGAAGAGGAGATGGCCAGCAAAGAGCAGGAACTGACTAAGAAGTTTCAGGCCCAAGAAAGGGAATTTCAGGAGCAAATGAAAGTAGCTCTTGTAAGTACCTATTTTGTTTTGGCCACATTATAAAGTTGTCAGCCCCTCACCCCTGCCTTCCAGCTTGAGGTCACGCTACTGGCAGCCTTAACATTTGAGTATGCAGAGAGGGTTGGCCGTAGGCAGGAATGAGGCTGTGAGAGCTTGTTAATTTAATATTATCTGAAAATTAAATTTTCTCATCTAACAAGCTTTCATTAATCAGTTTGTTTATCATTCCTCTCACCCTGGCTGTAGGCTGTGATTAGGGAGAAGTAAAGGGGAACATAGGGTAACTGAAGCAGCGACTGTGTAACTTAGGAAGAATGTCTAAAAACTCACCAGACTGAATATATCAGAGCTTAAGGTTCAGAGAGTTTGCCTGAATGCATTTTAAAGAAGACAAAATGAAAATAACCAAGTAGTTTTCATTTTAAGTAGAATAATTTCAGTAATTTTCAATCCATATGATGTTTAAAAAGATAAAGTAAAATGAGAAAACTGACTGAACTAACTAAAACAATAACCAGAAAAGCAAAGATAGAAAGATTTGTTGGAATAGTATAATTTGGAAGTTTAAAGCAAAAAATTTTTTCTCTTGAACTGTGAAGTATTAATGCTGAAAATGTAGTTTACTGTTTTTATATGAAGCTATTATCCATGAGATAATATGTGTAATTAAAAAATACTTTTAGTATGAAAGGATGAGAAATAGTTTTTATAATTTTAATCTTTTTTTTTTTTTGGCTGCATCGGGTCTTAGTTGTGGCACACGGGATCTTTGTTGAGACATGCGGCCTTCTCTCTAGTTGTGCCGTGTGGGTTTTCTCTCTCTGGTTTTGGTGCGTGGGCTCCAACGCGTGTGGGCTGTGTAGTTGGCGGCACACGGGCTCTCTCGTTGTAGCGCGCAGGCTCAGTAGTTGTGGCATGTGGGCTTAGTTGCCCCCAGCATGTGGGATCTTAATTCCCCGACCAGGGATCAAACCTGAGTCCCCTGCATTGGAAGGCAGATTCTTTACTACTGGCCCACCAGGGAAGTCCCTTTAATCTCCTTTCTTTTACACATTTTTTTTCACTCTCAGCTGGACCTGGGGCTCTGAGGATTTCCAGCAGCTGTGATCCTTGAACTGAGTCAGGGAGTTCTCTAATCTCTGTGGGGCCAACAGGCACATGGTTTGACAGTGCTGTTGGCTGAGGTTAGTGGTTTAGTCCGTGGTTGTGAAATGTACACCTGTACGGGTACATATTTGTATTCTTTGTTGGTCCAAAAAGGATTTAAAGTTGTTTACAAGAGTACTTAAAAACTATAACACGATAGCATACCTTTAAAATAGGGACAAGGAAATAAAGGAACAAAGCGAGACATTAAGGACCTAAATGAAGCTGGGAATGATGCTAAAAATTCAAGTCATAAAGACCTGCTGTGGGTTTTCATGCTGGAGTAATTGGGGGCACTGAGCCTTGAACATTGGCCTTGTTAATACTGTGTTCGGGAACTGATATATTCAGACATATTCCCACTGGCGAGCACAGGACACAGACACACGTAAAACACGTATGTGCACATGCTCTCGCCCCCTTCCACTCCCCTTCCTACCTAGTTTCTCAAAGGAGTTAGCTTGGAGTTGAGAATCAAAATTCTTCAGACTATTAAAATTTCTTCTTTTATATTTATGGACGTAGATAGAGATGCATTTAACATATAGTTTACATTAAACAATATAACATTTTTAAGTGATGTTTTTAAATTGATGTTATAGAAACTAATATTTTCTTATCAATCTACTTATAATATGGTACAAAATCTTTACTTAAGGCAATATGCTTCCCCAGAGTGAAATGGACTGAAAATATTACTGTTGGCCACATGAACCCTAAGCAATAGGTATAGAGAAGTATACTTAATTGGAGTCCAAAGTCACTAAATGTCAAAAGTGCTCTCTGGAGCTTCTCTTTTCAGAACAGTAAACGTATTAATATGAATGCTGATATATACTAAGGACAGTCAAAGAAGAAGCTTGTCAGGGCCAGACCATCTGAAGACATATATAGACTTTTATAAATATTTCCTTGATCTAATCCATATATTCACATGTAATCTTCTAATTTTGATTTGCTTTTCTGTGTGGGGTTCCCTATTATAGTGAGGTATTTCTCATAAATCATATAAATTTCTCAGCCTAGAGTTGAAATACCAAACTGGCATGCAGAGAAGAGGTAGTAACAATTGTGTGACCCTGCACATTCAGTGATATTTTGCAAAACATTTTAAGTAGTGAAAAAATAGCAGACGTAGTAGGGTTACTGGAACAAAATTTTTCATATCAATAGTGATTGTGACAAAGATTGGCCAGATCACACGGAAAAAGCCACAGTGCCTTATTTCTGCAGACCAGGGTGTGGGAAGAGAGGTAATGATACTGCCTACCTCGCAGGGCTGGTGTGAGGATCAAATGAAATGAATGAATGATTCCTGTGGCAGTGCTTTGGGAATGCTGAAGATCTACATGGGTCTAAGGTGGTGTTACTGTTTTTGGCACAGGAAAAAAGTCAGTCTGAATATTTGAAGATCACTCAAGAAAAAGAAGAGCAAGAATCTTTGGCCTTGGAAGAGTTAGAGCTGCAGAAGAAGGCAATCCTCACAGAGAGCGAAAACAAACTTTGGGACCTTCAGCAAGAAGCAGAGACTTACAGGACTGTAAGTTTAAATACTCTTCAGGTTCCACAGCTGTGGAACTGCTTGTATAGGAAAACTGTTGTTATCTCTGCAGTTAATATAAGGTTGTAGAGAAGCTTTTGTTTTAGATTTACACATACATGCACTCCATTCATTATTAGGTAGTAAGAGCTGTTCATGGGAGTGGTTTTGACGTCTGCTACATGGTGCTCCTGACCTGCCTTTAGCTGGCTGTATTTCTGTCAGCCACTCGCTCCGATTCTTTGCCCTCAGGCTGTGCAGCATCTTAGCTCCACTGCTTACTCACCTTTCATCTTTAGGAAGTGACCTCATTTTGTACGCAGCACTTGCCCTGACACCTTCCTGCCTGTTCAACTTCATCTCGTGCCACGCCCTGGACATAATTCATTCTCTGTTTATATCACAGTTTAGTTACCCCATTGCTCTACTTTGACATTTAACTTTTCCCCAATTTTCCCATATTATAAATAGTCCTGTGGTGAGCATGTTAGTATATATATCTCCGTGTGCACATTTTAAAATCCCTCTGTCCTTCCCCTGAACAGTGTATGAAATGTTCGACCTATTTTAAATAAACTGACTGATGTTATTTAGACTTTTTAGCCTTTTTGCTCTGATTTAGACAGTGACACAGTCACACTTCTTACCCCAATTTCTATAAGGGATTTGTTTTTTTGTTTTTTTTTGTGGTACACGGACCTTTCACCGCTGCGGCCTCTCCCGCTGTGGAGCACAGGCTCCGGACGCGCAGGCTCGCAGCCATGGCTCAGCGGCCATGGCTCACAGGCCCAGCCGCTCCGCGGCACGTGGAATCTTCCTGGACTGGGGCACGAACCCGTGTCCCCTGCATCGGCAGGCGGACTCTCAACCACTGCGCCACCAGGGAAGCCCTCTTACCCCTACTTCTAAACTGTATTTTATTTTCCCACTTCCAACATTTCTGTAAGGTGGCATGGTAGAGAGGAATGGGTACTCAGGAGGCCTAGATCTTTCACTTACTAGCTTTGTGAATTAATTATACCTTAATTTCCTTACCTGTCACCTGAAGAGATTGATATTTGGTAATTTCTTAAGACCTTTCCAGCTTTGACATTCCTTGGCTCTGTCTTACATTCCTTACAATGCCTTGACATTCCTTAGCTCTTTTCCTTTCAGTCAAGATTGATATTTTCATGAGATGATCATTTTACTATTACTTTTTGTAAATTACTTTGGTAAAATTTGTGTAAGTTCCTTCTTTTTGAAAAATATCTTCTAAGTAATAATTTTTGGGGTAAGAGCCAGATACGTTATTTTTCTTCCAGAATTAAGTTATGAAAGTAATAGAATACTATTATAGGCCTTTTAACAAAACAGAAAAAAATACTCATCTTTCTACCAGCAGTTACTATTATCTACGTTATGATTTATTTCTTTTTCACTATCCATTCAGAATATTCTTGAAAAAACAGGTAGTTGAAATAGTTACCCAAATAGGTAGAAAGAATCTGGAATTTTGAGTTGTGTAAAAAATAGAATCTTTTCTTTTTTTTTTTTTTTTTTTTTTTTTTTTTTTTTTTTTTTTTTTTTTTTTTTTTTTTTTTTACGGTATGCGGGCCTCTCACTGCTGCGGCCCCTCCCGTTGCGGAGCACAGGCTCGGGACGCGCAGGCTCAGCGGCCATGGCTCACGGGCCCAGCCGTTCAGCGGCTCCGCGGCATGTGGGATCCTCCCGGACCGGGGCACGAGCCCGCATCCCCTGCATCGGCAGGCGGACTCTCAACCACTGCGCCACCAGGGAAGCCCTCTTTTCTTTATTATATGATTCGTTTAGGAATTGAGCACAGATTCTTTGTCCTTTCTAGAGTTTGGTAAGATATGTAAAGTTGTTTATCTAAATTTTAATCTTTAAGTAGGTGTAGACATCATGTCATATATATCATTGCTAACAAATGTACTTTAATAAAAAGACATCTGTTTTCATTAACAGAGAATTCTTGAATTAGAAAGTTCTTTGGAAAAACGCTTGCAAGAGAATAAAAATCAATCAGAAGATTTAACTATTCATTTGGAAGCTGAAAAAAATAAGCACAATAAAGAAATTACAGTCATGGTTGAAAAACACAAGACAGAATTGGAAAGTCTGCAGCATCAGCAGGATAACCTTTGGACTGAAAAACTCCAAGTCTTAAAGCAACAGCATCAGACTGAAATGGAAAAACTTAGAGAAAAGTGTGAACAAGAAAAAGTAACACTGTTGAATGATAGAGAGGTTCTCTTTCAGGCCCACATAGAAGAGATGAATGAAAAGACTTTAGAAAAGCTTGATGTGAAGCAAACAGAATTGGAATCACTATCGTCTGAACTGTCAGAAGTATTAAAAGCCCGTGACAAGCTAGAAGAAGAACTTTCTGTACTAAAGGATCAAGCAGATAGAGTGAAGCGGGAATTAGAGGCCAAGCTGGATGAACAGAAAAGTCATCACCAGCAACAGGTTGACAGCATCATTAAAGAACAAGAGATGTCTATCCAGAGAACTGAGAAGGCATTAAAAGATGAAATTAACCAACTTGGGCTGCTTCTGAAAGAAAAGGACAAGCATTTAAAAGAGCATCAGGCTCATGTGGAGAATTTAGAGGCAGATGTTAAAAGGTCTGAAGGGGAACTCCAGCAGGCGTCTGCTAAGCTGGAGCTCTTTCAGTCACTGCAGAGCAGCATGCATGAGCAGGTAGAAACATATGAGGAGCAGTTGGCCCAGTTGCAGCAGAAGTTGTTGGATTCGGAAACAGAAAGAATTCTTCTTACCAAACAGGTAGCTGAAGTTGTCACTCAAAAGAAAGATGTTTGTGCTGAGTTAGATGCTCACAAAATCAAGGTACAGGACTTAATGCAGCAACTTGAAAAACAGAATAGTGAAATGGAAGAAAAAGTAAAATCTTTAACCCAACACTATGAGTCCCAACTTAAAGATAATATAGAGGAGGAACAGACAAAGCAACTCTTAATGGAAAAGGAAAATGTAATTTTACAAATGAGAGAAGGACAGAGCAAAGAAATTGAAATACTCAAACAGAAATTATCAGCCAAGGAGGACAGTATTCATGTTTTGCAAGAGGAGTATGAAACCAAATTTAAAAGTCAGGAGAAAAAGATAGAAAAAATTAAGCAGAAAGCAAAGGAGATGCAAGAAACGTTAAAGAAGAAACTGTTGGATCAGGAAGCCAAACTTAAGAAAGAGCTCGAAAATACTGCTCTGGAGCTCAGTCAGAAAGAAAAACAGTTCAATGCCAAAATTTTGGAAATGGCACAGGCTAACTCAGCTGGAATCAGTGATGCAGTGTCAAGATTGGAGACAAACCAAAAGGAGCAAATAGAAAGTCTTACTGAGGTGCATAGGAGAGAACTCAATGATGTCATAGCAGTCTGGGAGCAGAAACTTAACCAGCGAGCTGAAGAACTTCAGGAAAAACATGAAGTCCAGTTACAGGAAAAAGAACAAGAGGTAGCAGAACTGAAGCAAAAGATCCTCATATTTGGGTGTGAAAAAGAAGAGATGAACAAGGAAATGGCATGGCTGAAGGAAGAGGGTGCTAAGCAGGATACAGTGTTGAAGGAATTACAGGAACAGTTAAACCAGAAGGCTGCTCACATGGTTTCTGCCTCACAGAATGAAGCTAAACTGAAAGCTGAACTTGAAAAGCTGGAGGTTGACCTGAATCACTCTCAGAAGGAAAATACTTTTCTTCAAGAGCATGTAGTTGAACTGAAGATGCTGGCAGAAAAAGATAAGCTTAAGGTCTCTGAGTTGACTGAGAAGCTGAAAACCACAGATGAAGAATTCCAGAGTTTGAAATCTTCACATGACAGAAATAAGAAAAGCCTAGAAGACAAAAGCTTAGAATTCAAAAAACTGTCCGAGGAGCTAGCAGTTCAGCTGGACATTTACTCCAAGAAAGCGGAAGCCTTATTACAAGCTAAAACAAGTGAGCTCATCAACATTAGTAGCAGTAAAATTAATGCCGTTCTCTCTAGAGTCTCCCATTGTCAACACCACACAACTAAAGTTAAGGAGGCACTACTGAGTAAAACTTGCAAAGTTTCTGAATTAGAAGCACAACTGAGACAGCTAATAGCAGAGCAGTACACACTAAATAGTTCTTTACAACATGCTGCACATCAGTTGGAAGAAAAAGAAAGTCAGATTAAGAGCATGAAGGCCGATATTGAAGGTCTTGTGACAGAAAAAGAAGCCTTACAGAAGGAAGGAGGAAATCAGCAACAGGCTGCCTCAGAAAAGGAGTCTTGCATCACTCAGTTGAAGAAGGAGTTATCAGAAAACATCAACGCTGTCACTTCGATGAAAGAAGAGCTTAAAGAAAAAAAAGCCGAGATCAGTAGTCTTAATAAACAGCTAACTGATATGAGTGCTCAACTTCAGAACAGCATCAGCCTAACTGAAAACGAAGCAGCCATTTCATCACTAAGTAAGCAACATGATGAAGCGCAACAGGAATTGCTGGATCAGGTGCGAGATTTATCTTTGAAAGTTGAAACTCTGAGTAATGAGAAAACTTCTGCTCTTGAACAGGCCAACAAATTCTCAGAATGGAAGAAGAAAGCACAGTCAAGATTTACACAATATCAAAATACTAGTAAAGAATTGCAGATGCAGCTTGAGTTAAAAACAAAGGAAACCAGTGAAAAGGATGAGCAGATAACTTTATTGAAGGAGGACCTTGATCAGCAAAAGAAGAGATTTGAATATTTAAAGGGAGAAGTGGAAGATAAGAAGAGCAAGATGGAGAAAAAGGAACGTAATTTACAGACTGAGTTAAAAACTCAAACAGCAAGGATTGTGGAATTAGAGGAGCATGTTACTCAGAAAACAATTGAAATTGAGTCCTTAAATGAAGTTCTTAAAAATTACAATCAACAAAAGGATATCGAATGGAAAGAAATGATTCAGAAACTTCAACACATTCAAGAGTTAGGAGAAGAAAAGGACAACAGGGTTAAAGAGGCTGAAGAAAAAGTCTTAAGCCTTGAAAAGCAAGCATCTTCCATGAAATCTGAACTTGAATCTACGAAGAAAGAATTGGAACATGTGAATTCAATTGTGAAAAGCAAAGAAGAGGAGTTAAAGGCATTGGAAGATAGACTTGAGTTAGAAAGTGCTGCAAAATTAGGGGAACTGAAGAAAAAAGCTGAACAAAAAATTGCTGCCATCAAGAAGCAGTTGTTATCTCAAATGGAAGAGAAAGAACAGCAGTATAGAAGAGACAGAGAAAGCCATCTGAGTGAACTAAATACAAAATTGCAGGAAAGAGAGAAAGAAATTCATGTCTTGGAAGAAAAACTTAAGTCGGTGGGCAGTTCACCACAATCAGAAACATCAGTTGCACCCAGATCGGCAGAAAATGAGGCAGCATGTACTGAGCAAGAAGAAGCAGAATCCCAAGGCTGTGTGCAGAAGGCATGTGAAGAAAAAATCCGTGTTTTACAAAGAAATTTAATTGAAAAGGAAAAGCTATTGCAGAGGCTAGAGCAGGAAAAAGAAGGCACAATTTCTTCTCATTCTGAAATGCAGTGCAAATACCAGGAGCTCTTAATAAAGATAGAACAGGCTGAAGGAAAGCAACACGAGGATCAAGTGATGATAAAGCATCTTCAAGAAGAACTTGAAGAAAAAACCAAATACTCCTTGTTAGTATCCCATCATGTGGAAGAAGAGGGAGGTAAAAATAACATAGGGGCAAAGCAGAACTTGGAGAATGTGGTTGATGGTGTCCAGAAAGCCCTCCAGGAGAAGGATTTGACCTGTCAGATCCTGGAGCAAAAGATAAAAGAGCTGGATTCCTGCTTATTGAGAGAGAGGGAAGGACATAGAGTTGAAATTGAAGCGTTGACCTCAAAACTTGAAAGATTACAGGCTCTACCACAACAGATGGATGGAAAAAGTAAACCCATGGAAGTTTTGGAAGAAAGTGCTGAAGAAAAGTCCAAATCTCATGTGGTCCAACCCAGCTTGCTTAGTAACACGGAGGCTGAGCACAATGACCTGGAGTTTAAATTGGCAGGGACGGAGCAGGAGAAGCAGAAGCTGAGCCAGGAGGTGGTTAAACTGCAGAAAGATCTTCGAATGTTGCGGAAGGAACATCAGCAAGAACTGGATATCATAAAGAAAGAGTATGAACAAGAAATGGAAGAGAAAATCAAGTAAGTTTTTTTCAGTATGAATATTTTTAAGGCAATCCTCCTTAATGAAATCTCTCTTTTTTGTGTCTAATACCGTTAAGTTTTACAACCTAAATTTGTTAGTATCGAACATAAATATAATAAGTTAAATACCGAAGAGAACTAAAAACAATTTAAGGCAAGAGGCAGTGTTATTCCATGTCAGTTTATGGGGAAAAAACCCTTTTCTTGCCTATGAGATCATGGTTATTAGGTACATATCCCAGTAATTATTTTTAAAATCATTTTTATATTTTTATTATATAATATAGATGTGTATGTTGAAGAATTTTAAGTCGAAAGTAAAAATTCTCAAATCATCAGGACCATTCCCTAGAGTTAATCATAGTTTACTTACCCTTCCAGAAGTTTTCTGTGCCTGGAGACGCACACGCACACACACATGCATGTGGATGCACGCTCCCTTAAAAGTTGTTGATATTGCTGAGGTCATACTATATACACTGTCGTGAAGACCAGGTAACTCTTTACAGCTTGTTTGTTGTATGACAGCAGTTAGCTCTTCATATTTTTGGTACTCAGACAGGAGCAGGAAGATCTTGAGTTGAAGCACAATTCCACACTAAAACAGCTGGTGAGGGAGTTTCATACACAGCTGGCACAAAAGGAACAGGAGCTGGAAATGACCATAAAAGAGACCATTGGTAAGTAAACTTTTAAATTCAATTAAAAAACAAATCAGAATCAGCAGAGACTATTTATAATTTAAGTTTATTTTTTTCACACTGTGCTAAGTGCTTAAAGTAATTATAAACTGGAGAAGAAAATGATTCTTGCCCAAGAAAGTTCTCTGATGGGAAACTGTGCTGCCTGAAAGTGGCTTGCCTGTCAGAGGGGAGGAGCAGGTGGAAGAACTTGAAAGCATTACCTGATTAATTACCTAACGAAGACACTTCTGCTCCGTGAGAAGGGTACATTTGGTCAATTTGATCAATTGATTTTAGTCAAATTTAATTTGGAACAAGGGTTCTTACAGAAATTGGGGTACAGATACTAATTCTTACCTAATATGTTTTCTTGTATGTGTCCATTTTTTATTTGTTAGATAAAGCCCAGGAAGTGGAGGCTGAACTTTTGGAAAGCCATCAAGAGGAGACAAATCGGTTATATAAAAAAATTGTAGAGAAAGAAGATGATCTAAAACGAACAGCCAAAAGATATGAAGAAATCCTTGATGTACCTTATTTTCTCTCTTGAAAATTAGCTGTAATAGATTTCATGGTAGTGCTAAAGAAGATAGGCTGTCAGATTTCCTGTTTTTTCTAGTGTAGAAGGGTTTTTTTTGGGGGGGAGTCAATATTATTCAAATTAGTATTTCTCTACTGTTTGCAGATTTATAAGGAGTCTAACTGATTTCTGCTAGGATTGTAATTTTCTGATCAGTTTCTGCTAACCAGGCATATAGGCCACTTGAAGCAACAGTGAGTTAGTAAGGGGAAGAATGGATTCTCTTCTATGTCTTTCTCCCAAATTCAGACCAAATTGTGAGAGCACCAGACTAAGAATTGAGAGCTTGTGCTTGGGACAGGTAGTGTATGTATGAGCTTTAGCTGGGAACTTTCCAGGAGGGCCAGTTAACTTTATTTAATCCCTACCCAATTTGCATAGGTTTTGTTGCTCTCAAGGGAGAAAAAAAAAGATAGAGAAAAAAAAAAAAGGAATACATCAGCCAAATCTTTTATATGTAGTTTGGAGGCTAAATTCAATGTACTTATTCTTCTAGTGGTGGATTAGTATTGTCATTTTTGTGTATGAAGATAAGCCATGAATGCTAGTGAGTATTTGGACTGCAGAACATTTTTGAATGTAAAGCAGTGTAAATTATTCTTTGCTGGATTGCAGATTCTTTTTTTTTTTTTTTTTTTTAAATATATTTATTTATTTATTTTTGGCTGAGTTGGGTCTTCGTTGCTGCGCGCAGGCTTTCTCTAGTTGCAGCGAGCAGGGGCTACTCTTCATTGCAGTGTGCAGGCTTCTCATTGCGGTGGCTTCTCTTGTTGCAGAGCATGGGCTCTAGGCGCTCGGGCTTCAGTAGTTGTGGCATGTGGACTTCAGTAGTTGTGGCTCGTGGGCTCTAGAGCGCAGGCTCAGTAGTTGTGGCGCATGGGCTTAGTTGCTCCGTGGCATGTGGGATCCTCCCGGACCAGGGCTCGAACCCGTGTCCCCTGCATTGGCAGGCGGATTCTTAACCACTGCACCACCAGGGAAGCCCAGCAGGTTCCTTAGTTACTGCAAGCCTTATTTCACTATGTGCTAAAAACCATTTGATGATTAGGAATGCATAAATTAGAGAATCATGCCTCAGCTGACTATGGCAGCAGTAGAACTCTGAGTTAGGAACAGATTCTAGTAGTAATTATTTTATTTTATTTTTTAAAGTTTTATTTATTTTTGGCTGCACTGGGTCTTCGTTGCTGCAGGCTTCCTCTAGTTACGGTGAGCAGGGGCTACTCTTCGTTGCGGTGCGTGGGCTACCCTTCATTGCGGTGCGTGGGCTGTTCTTCGTCGCAGTGCATGGGCTTCTCATTGTGGTGGCTTCTCTTGTGGCAGAGCACAGATTCTAGGCGCGGGGGCTTCAGTAGTTGTGGCATGCAGGCTCTAGAGCACAGGCTCAGTAGTTGTGGCACACGGATTTAGTTGCTCCGTGGCATGTGGGATCTTCCTGGACCAGGGCTTGAACCCATGTCCCCTGCATTGGCAGGCGGATTCTTAACCACTGCAACACCAGGGGAGTCCCAATTATTGTAAATGTATTTGAAAAAGCTGAAATTACCTGATACATGAATATAAATGTTACCTTAGTGTAATTTTTGAGCTTTAGACCTCACTGTGAAAGAAAATTTGAATGATTTCACATTTTCCTGTACTTACCTAGGGTATATTATGTGAAGCTTTAAAAATTACTGTTGTTTCTTGAATGCTTAGAGAATGTTGGGATTGGAAGACACATTAGAGCTAGTTTAGGTTCATCTTCTGTTTTTGTGTTTCTTTGTGTGTGGCAGAAGCAGGAGAGTGAGTGCAGCATAGTCAAATGATTTCCCTAAAACTACACGTGGCGAGTGGTAGAGCACTGATTCTTCATTAGCTTCATATATTTTATAAAGGCTTCTCCCTAAGGAAAGAACTCGGATAGTTAAGTCAGGGAGCTTCATTCGCAGGGGATAAACTGTGTCACGGCTGTAGTGTTCCCTTTTGTGAACTACTTCTGTCTCTGAATGTGTGTGTATGGGGGTGTGGAGGTAGCACACAGTACACTTTCCATGGTCACAACAAGCCTCTGTAGGTGGAGGGGTGAGTGGACAGGGAGACAGGTTACAGTTAATCTCTGGTATCGTTCCTCCTGGAAGATCTGCTGTTTATTAGAAAATAAATGGTCCTCCCAGCTTCAGGCTTGGAGTAAGTAGAGCAAGTGGGCAGGAAGTGGAGGGTGGGCCAGAGGACTCAGGTGGACTCTTCCCCAGGCCCCTTCCTGTGCCTTAGACCAGTACTGCCCATTAGAAATACAATGCAAGCCACAAACGGGATTTAAAATTTTCTGGTATTCACATTAAAAAAAAAAAAGAAAAGAATCAGCTGACTTTAATTTTGGTAATAATGTTAGCTGACCCGTTACATCCAAGACATTATCATTGCAAGATGTAGTCAATATAAAAATGATATATGTATTAATTCTCAGATTCAGTGTGCTTCCACGTTGGCAGCCCATCTCAGTTTGGATTAGTCACATTTCAAGTGCTTATAGCCAGAGTACAGGGTGGCCAGTGATTAAATCAGCAGTCCCCATCCAAATACATACTCTGTCTTGAAGAGTTTTTTTTAAAACAGCATATATTGCTAAAAGCGATATTACCAATTCTAGGTAAACACCATATTGCTTTGATTCTGAGACATATTCTCTTACCATTCTCCAATTTAAAGTTTTCCAGAATTGGAGTTTTATATAGATTTGTATGTATTATGTACTCCTTTTTTACCCCTCTGAAAAAGCTGTTATCAGATTGATGATTTGTCTTAATGATGACATTGTAGAATGCTATATTTTTCTCATCCATTAAAATAATTCCATGATTTGTTGATAGCACAGTGGAGTACAGAGACATTTTCATTTTCTTGCTTTCACTGTCTTAGCTCACATTCTTACCATTGCTTGGAGGAAACTGAGAACTTTGTCATCCTAGATTCACGCCTCCCATCTTCCTCAGCCCCTCACACATCCACATCCACACATTTTTTAGGACATGAAATCTGCTTATCTTCCCTGATTTCCTAGGCAGGGAAGTCACCTTTCTCCCTTTAATTGTGGATCTCCAGTACATTCTCCAACATGTAACAGACTCTCAGCTGTAGTGTTTCGTTGACTCCCATTGCCTGTTCCTCTCCTCTTAACTCCACCGCTTCTGCCATGGTCTAGGCTGCCATATTCCATTTGGTCTGGCCTACTGTATTAATTTCCTGCCTGGTCTCCTTGCTCGTTTTTTTTCCCCGTAAAGTATTCGTCTCTTCCTGTCAGAGTTATTGTCTATCTGGAAACAAACGGGGATCATATCCCTTCCCCTGAACACCTGCAGTGGCTTCCTTGTCCTGGTGACCCCATCCTCCGGGTCAGTCTGTGGTCTAGCTGAGCTCAGCTTTAGCTCCTTCTTCGCTGTATTTCACCTCTGCTCACGCTTTTCCTGGTGCTTCAAGAGTACATTCTCACACTTCATGAGTTAGTGCAGCTGTTGTCATCTCTTTTGGCAGTTTTCTTTAAAAGTTTTAAATTTATCTTGTATTCAGAAAAAAAACATTTGAATCAAATGTATTCCATGGTTTAAAGATCAAAATAATATAAAAAAAAGGTATACTTGGAGAATGGTCTATCATGAGAATTGCATCCAAACTTTTCTCTGTATTCTATACCCTGTTCCCCTTCTCCCTCCACAGGTAACCATTAGTTTCTTATGTAATAATATTCCTGTGTTTCCTTATGCAAACAGAAACAAAAATGAATATATTCTTGTTTTCTCCCTGTCCTACCCCAGAGTTAGCTTTTTGAATATGCTTTTCTGCATCATATTGTTTTCACTTAGGTTTTTTGAAACCCCTTAAAATAGAATTAATTGCACCTGTCTTCCTTTGGTACTTTATTACTTCACTTACGACATGTTACTTTTGTCATACATACATATGTGTGTAAGAATGTATTAATGTATCTGTCCTCTCCTCTAGACTATTAGCATCTTGTAGGCAGATATCTTGCTGTTCATCTCTAGTCTTGAGGACCTAGCCAAATGCTTGGCACACACTAGACACTTGGTAAAATTTTTTTTTTTTTTTTTGCGGTACGCGGGCCTCTCACTGTTGTGGCCTCTCCCGTTGTGGAGCACAGGCTCCAGACACGCAGGCTCAGCGGCCATGGCTCATGGGCCCAGCCACTCTGCGGCATGTGGGATCCTCCGAGACGGGGGCACGAACCCGTGTTTCCTGCATCGGCAGGTGGACTCTCAACTACTGCACCACCAGGGAAGCCCGACACTTGGTAAATTTGAAGGAAGTGACACCTGGTAGGGCAAAGGGAGCATTCATTCGGGGAGAGTGGCTGGTGACATCTGAAAGGAGTTGAGTCTCACAAGTAAGGGAGCTGACTGCCTTCATCCCAACCTCAGAGCAGTCTCACTGGGAGGGAGTAGCTCTTACAGCTACATTAGATATAAAACTGGTTTCTTTTTGACATTCACTGTATTTTAGTGATTTGGTTTTGGCATAATAGTCTTTAAAACATAATTTCCATGTATGTGCATAAATATTCAGTTTAGTTTTTCTTACTGTTTTTACTTCAGAGCAAGCAGTATTGCTTTCTTTCCCCCTTCAAGAAGACAGAAAGCTTTTACAAAGGAAATTATAGAACTGTTTCTTAAATTAGAAACAACACGTCAAGGATTCTTTTCCAATTTTTAGCGGGCTTGCTTTCTAGTGGTATCTCCCAGCTGCCAAAGGCAATGTCAGACATAGCTGATTGTCATATCAGAATCTGGACCTAACTGAATAAGTAGCTGTAAGAGGTGATCCTTTCAAACAAGACTAGACCACATTGACACAGACATCCACACAGGATATGTGATGGTAGAATAAAAACAGTAAGTAAACCAGGATTGCAGGCAGTTACAGATTTACAGTAGTTTCTGATCAGTGGTGTTTTAGGGGTGGAGGCTGGGTTAGAGTGCCTTGGGCAGATGTTGAAGGAGGCTATTTACAAGATACCCCTGCTTTGCTTATGTTGAGAGAAGGGGTTCGTTCTCTTTTAGTTGGTCTAAGTTTCATGACAAGTGGTATTTAAAGTTAGATTTTCGAGGTGTCTTGTGGTTTGTTGCTTTATTTTGTGCCTTGGGGCCTGTTTTTGTTTTTGAGAATGATGTTTCTTGGTTCTTAAATCAGATAGCTGCTTGTGGCTGTTTTCCTGTTTAGTCTCTTACTCAGCAAGCACTTGTCCTGTCTTCATTACTCAAATCTGATCAATATTCCAATGTCAAATATTCTTTTAGCACAAAGGTTGTGCTAAAAGGTTATTGCAAGATTTATAAGAGCAAGGAGAGGTCTGGACTGCTTTGTACAACAAACGATGGCAATTATCAAGACAAATGAAAAAATTTAAGGGTGGGCAACAGCCTTTTACCAGGGCAGTCAGAACAGAAGAGAGAATGATTTGTATGCCAAATTTTACAAAAAGGGTTTTTGAACCAGTAAATCATGTATTACTTTTGCAGCCTTGTCTGTTTTCTACAAAGTTCAGGGCAAATGGATACATTACGTTAGTTACCAATACATTGGACAGTAATTTTTTTTCAAAAATAGATTTTAGTTGAACATTTTACTCCAAAGAACTGCTGGTATGGTTTGCAGGCAGATGTGAAGGGAACGTACAGGTTTGCTAACTAGGGCAAAGAACCATCCTGATTTGTGCAGCCCTTCCCAAGGGGCTGAGAAAAAACCTCCACAACTTCTTGTGATCAGTAAGTTGCCAGCTGGTTGAGCAGTGCTGTGCATAAAACTAGTTTATATTGGATATTTTCTAGAAATCAAATCCTAGTGTAGAAAAGGCCAAAGTCTTAAAACAGAGATTCTGTTTTACAGTTCTGTCACAACGCTGTTATACACCTAAGTGTTGCTTGAACCTTGGAACCCTAGTTTAAGGGGAAAGAAACAGCTTGATGAGCTTTATGGGGTGGGGGCAGGAGGACTGAGGGTGGGAAAAGTCATCCTAGGAAGAGTGAGCAGCTTTTAAAAGGGCTTGGAGTTAAAAGTGGGGCGTGAAGGAAGGTGTTTAGAGCACAGTAATGAATTACAGTAAAAACAGTGGTTTGTGTTTCCAAAAATGTGTAGGTGTTGGTTTCTCCTACAAAGGTAGTTTTCTCTAGATCATGTTGCCTCTTTACTGCATTCTTTTTGATATGTTTGTTAATATTTTTTTTATTCTAAAGGCTCGTGAAGAAGAAATGACTGCAAAAGTAATAGATCTACAGACTCAACTTGAGGAGCTGCAGAAGAAATACCAGCAAAGGCTAGAGCAGGAGGAGAACCCTGGCAATGATAAAGTGAGGGGAACTGGACTTGGCTCCATACGTTCCTTGAAAACATTGTCGTTTTCACTGGCTCGCCTACTAACATACCTACCTACCTCATCTAATCCTAACAAAAGACTTTCAAGAGGGAGATGCCTGCCTCTCTTTTATAGACAGTGAAATTGAGGTTCAAAGAGGTTAAATAAAATGTTGAAGCTCACACAATAAATATTCTATTGGGAATATAAAGCCAATCTTCCAGACTTCAGAGCCTAGGGTGTTTCTGTGATACCTCTGCTTCTCAGTCTTTCCTGTGGAAAGAACAGCAGAGGAGAGTTAACCTCATAGCCCTGGGGCAGAGCCAAAAATGGTCTGTAGAAAGTATGATAATTTTAGATTTTTATATTTTGTGCTAATAATTCATATAAATTTTACATTCTCTATAACAGCAGTCCCCAACCTTTTTGGCACCAGGGACTGGTTTTGTGGAAGACAATTTTTCCACGGACCAGGGGGTGGGGTGGGGGGAGGATGGTTCAGGCGGTAATGTAAGCAATGGGGAGCGGCAGATGAAGCTTTGCTTGCTCACCTCCTGCTGTGAGGCCTGGTTCCTAAGAGGCTGTGGACCGGTCCACAGCCCGGGGGTTGGGGACCCCTGCTCTATAATATATCTTTATTTGTAGTTACATAAAAATGTTTTTAGTTGTATACCTTTGAGAAAAACAATGTCTCCTTTTCTCCTTTGTTAACAGACCAGTTGTAGATGCAATGGGATTATTTTGGAAAATTGCACTGAATTCAAAGAGATCTGGCACTCCATATCCAGGCTTTTTTCTTTCTTTCTTTTTTTAATAATCCCAATCTTTAAGTAAAACTGATGCTATGAAAGGCCATGTTTACCTTGTGGCTTCTTGTCCTGCTGGGCACCCCAACAAGTGCACACCCGCAGGGCTTGTGGGCCCCCATTCAAGAATCCGGGCAGTGTACCGTTGTACATCTAAAATGTTCTTGCTCATTCCAGTATGGTCTTCATAGCTCTGTCATAAGGGTCTTGGGAAAGGTGAACGCATTCATGGCTTCATCCTTTAGTTATAGAGGATTCATTACAGAAGTCAGTGACCAGAAAGCAATTTTATAGACAACCAATTACATGGATCACTTTTCCAAAATGGAGAGAAGAGGACTTTATAAAAGGCTTTGCTATGCTGTGCTGCTTGGTACATATATCTTGATTATTAGCAACGAGCAAAGCTGAGTAGACTCTTTCTCTCTTTCTTTACTAGCTACTAAGTTAGTTCTATTATTTTAGGTGGGTTTTTTTGCCATTTGGTCACAATATGAATATACTTGGTGCTATTAAATGTTGCCTCCTATGAGCCAAATAAGTATATTCTACTCTGTAACATGTTCTTTTCCTTAGTATCAAATTAAGTATTAATGTTTTGTAAAGTGGCACTGAGGCCTGTGTCAAGATGCCATAGAGTATTGAAACATTATGAAATTAATATTCAGGAGGTCTTTTGAATCCTTTACCTTGTAGCATAAGAAAGGAGAAACTATCCTTAACTTTTATTTCTACTCTAAAAAATATTTTTCTATTTTATTCTTTATGAATTTTTATTCTTTTCCTTTTTGAGCATCTTTTGGTGCATCTGGGATATCTTGAACTACGTCAGTGTTGAGTTCAATGAAAAATAATTTGTGATTATTGTGTAGAGTGGATTCCCAGAAATGGTCCTTTAGAATTTTCCTTAAAGGGCCCATATGCTATAAATAGATGTTAATATGTTTAATTTTTTGAAATTGCACAGATAATAGATGAATACATGCTTGTTAAAAAGAAAAAGTCAGATAATACAGAAGTATATAGATAAACCCTTCCTGGTGGGTACCTCCTTTTCCCAAGTGGTAATCATTGTTAGGAGTTTGGTGGGTGACTTTCCAGTCATTTTTTTTGTGTGTTTACCTATCTTTATGTATATTTACATTTTAATAGTTTGTATAGCAACATAGACCAGGTTTAAAAGCAAATATTTAAAGTTGTCTCATCTCAAATCTAACCACTCTCTTAAGGCTGTAACACTAAATTTTTGTTTCCTTGTAATTTCATATTGCTCCATTTTATTATTTCTTGTAGATTTTATTATATGCACTAATATTTTTTTTTTCTTTTCCATTTTTAGGTAACAATTATGGAGCTACAGGTAAGACTAGTTTTTCATTGAATTTGAGTGAAGGTAGTCCATTTTCAGGAGCATTCTGTACTTTAGGTTAAAACATAAAGAGCCTTGTTCTCAGGAGAAATTTACCAAGCAGTATAGAAATGTATCCAAGCAATGATGAAACCCATTTGCATCTCAGATCTGACTTCTTGTTCTTTCAGACACAACTAGCACAGAAGACTACTCTAATCAGTGATTCAAAGTTGAAAGAGCAAGAGTTCAGAGAACAGGTACAGGTCTAATTGGTGCCTTTTATTTTGAGATGACTTCCTTGATTTCTGTTAGTATGTTCTTGGAACTCATTTAGCTAGTTTTTAAAAAATAACGGATTTAATACTCATTTATTAATTGACTTTGCAATCTTGTCTTACACAGGAAATTTTATTCCCAAACCTAAAGGTGCTAGAGCATATCTTTATAAATTTGTGATCACGTATATTTAAACAAGAACATTTGCATTCATATTATCTAGTTCCAGAACATTCCATCACCCCCAAAAGGAAGCCCCATACCCATTAAGCTGTCACGCCCTATTACCTCCTCCCCCCAGCCTCTCACAACCACAAATCTGCTTTTTGTGTCTGTGGATTTACCTATTCTGAGTATTTTATATAACTAGAATCATATTAATACATGAGCTTTTTATTTTTTATTTATTCACTTATTTAATTTATTTATTTCTTTGTGGTACGTGGGCCTCTCACTGTTGTGGCCTCTCCTGTTGCGGAGCACAGGCTCCAGACGCACAGGCTCAGCGGCCATGGCTCACGGGCCTAGCCACTCTGCGGCATGTGGGATCTTCCCAGACCAGGGCACGAACCCGTGTCCCCTGCATCAGCAGGCAGACTCTCAACCACTGCGCCACCAGGGAAGCCCTAGCATGATGTTTCTAAGGTTCATCCATGTTGCAGCATATATCAGTACCTCACTCCTTTTTATGGCAGAGTAATATTTCATTGTATAGATATACCACATTTTGTTAACTCATTCATCAGCTGATGTATGTTTGAGTTGTTTCTACCTTCTGCCTATTGTGAATAGTGCTGCTAGGAACATCGTTTACAAGTTTTTGTTTGAATACCTGTTTACTTCTTTGGGTTATGTACTCAGGAGTGGGATTGCTAGATCATATGGTAATTATATGTTTAGCTCTTTGAAGAACCATCAAACAGTTTTGCATTGTGGACACCATTTTACATTCTGACCACAAAGTATAAGAATTTCAACTTCTCCACATCTTCCCCAGCAAGTGTTTTGATTATAACTATCCTAGTTGCTATGAAGTGATATCTCATTTTGGTTGTAATTTGTACTTCCCTAGTGACTAATGATGTTGAGCATCTTATTATTTGTATATCTTCTTTGGAGCAATATCCTTTGCTCATTTTTAAGTTGGGTCATTTGTTTTTTGTTGTTGTTGAATTGTAAATGTACTTTATATATTCTGGATATAAGTCCCTCATTAGATATATGATTTGCAAATATTTTCTCCCATTCTGTGGGTTGTCTTTTCACTTTCTTGATAATGTCCTTTGAGGCACAAACATTTTATATGTTTTTTTCCTTCGTTGTCTCTGCTTTTGGTGTCATATCTAAGAAACCATATGTATTAATTTTTTTTGGCCTATATCCTGTATTCAGCATTAAGAAAATCTAGTGGCTACAGCAGTTTTTTTTTTACATATGATTTCCATATGAATCTTATGATATGATTGGAATATTTGTTATTTTTAGATTCACAATTTAGAAGATCGTTTGAAGGAATATGAAAAGAATGTATATGCAGCAACTGTGGGGACACCTTACAAAGGTAGGAATGATCTCTCATCATGTTATCTATGGTTATCTTGTATTGGTGGACTTCTGGATGATTTTCATTTTTGTCTTTGCTAATCTCATTCTTTACAAGGAATATATTTTACCTTTGTAATTCACCAGTAACAACTAGTTTTATGGAAAGAATGGTAGTAATCTAAAAATTAATGCATATTTGTTGTAAAAAAAATGCTGCCATTTTAAGTGAAACTGCAAGTTTCCACTTCATTCTCCACTCTCCAGCTGAACCTAGTTTACAATTTACATATATTTTTCAAGACTCTTCTCTGTGTATCCAGATATTTATGTAATCCACTATATATACCCATACAAACTCAGAGTTACATATTTTAGATGCTTCTGTTTTTTACTATTACAATAATGCTGTAATTGCTATTTTTAAACCAGGATTTAAGGAGAAAATAATTCATAAAAATATTTATTTCAAGGTGGGGGAGGATGATTTGGAAGTATTACTCTGTTGACTTAAGTTACGTGTGCCACTTACAAAGGATCCTAAAGATGAGCTTGAGTCTTTATATAGTTGTTCCCTTGAAATAGTCATGACTTCAAATAATCTCTGAATAATCTAACAATTTCCCATTCTCAGTTTCACTGCCTCACTGCATTAAGAATAGTTTTATTTTGCTAAATGTTTTGTAAACCTTTCTGCTTTTTCATGGAAGGCACTGGGGCATGAATCTAAACCATTTCACATTCTTTTGTGTTTTTGAAAGCTCTTACTGTTGTGAAATAACATAAGACATTATACAGTTTTTAATTAAACAAGGACTTTCTTTAGATTCTTTCCAAAACACACTTCAAAAAGAAGAGAAAACCAACTTGGGAGTTTCCTATGGCTCATTGCAGAGAAAATTCCTGCTACAAAGACTGTTTGCCATAGCTAAGTCAACATATGTGATTCTTAGCACAGAACTGCTAAATCAGTGCCCAGCCGTGCATAGGGAATAGTATTGATTCTTTTTTTTTTTTTTTTTTTTTTTTAGTTTCAACTTAAGAATTTCATACTTAATTTTCCTTTTTTCTCAGTTTTAAATTGTAAAATGAACACATATGTACAGTTTTTAAAATAACTGACACATATATAAGTATCAGACGCTGTTATAAAATACATTTTGTCTATCAACTCATCTAATCCTGTCAACAATCCAAGCAGTCTGTTTGAATTGGCACATTAATCTCTTTGCTATGCTTTTAGATGTTTCTTGGTGCAGAAGGCTTTTCAGATTACCTAGTGTGCCATACTTCTGGAAGTGGATGCAAGTATAGACTTCACATAATGCATAATTTTGAATTTATTCAAATTAAAGTTTGTTACAGTGTGACTTCATATACCTGAACTGTATTTATTCTTTAGTTTTAGATTGAAATGGAGCTTGATTAATAGATGTACTGTAAATTATATGACAGTCTTTTTAAGATGTTGAATCAAAGTATCTGAAAACCACTATATTGGCATTATTATTTCATGCATTTTCAAGTTATTTTATCTACCTTGTGTTTCAGAACTGTTTAGAAAACTTGATTTAAACTTCAGTGCTTTCAGGTTTGGAATACTAGAAAATCTAGAATACTATTCTGAGTTACTAAACTCTTAAAATAAAAATGATCATTTTAGTCATTGTAGGATATCTGAAGCCAACCACATAATATTTAGGAAAGAAATACCAGTTCTGAGGAATCTTTGTATTCCCTAGGTCTAGTTTTTTTTTTTTGGTGGTACGCGGGCCTCTCACTGTTGTGGCCTCTCCTGTTGAGGAGCGCAGGCTCAGCGGCCATGGCTCACGGGCCCAGCCGCTCTGCGGCATGTGGGATCTTCCTGGACCGGGGGACGAACCCGTGTTCCCTGCATCGGCAGGCGGACTCTCAACCACTGTGCCACCAGGGAAGCCCATAGGTCTAGTCTTTTTAAATTGCCATGCCAGAAAGATGAAGAAGTTTGAGGATGGGGGGAATGTGAGAAATAAAATTGCTATAATAATTCTTGTTTTCTCTTCCAAGGGAAAAATACCAACTGGAATGCTTAGTGTATATGTAATGTAATGCAGTACAATACTTACAATATAACACAATTAATACAAGAGTGATGCCTCTCTCTTTGTTCCTTTGATTGTCTTTTAGTTTGTCTTTTTCTAAGTAATAAGTAGCTTATCTGGGTTGTTTTTTTTTTTTTTTTTTTTGCGGTACGCGGGCCTCTCACTGCTGCGACCTCTCCCGTTGCGGAGCACAGGCCCCGGACGTGCAGGCTCAGCGGCTATGGCTCACGGGCCCAGCCGCTCTGCCGCACGTGGGATCCTCCCGGACCGGGGCACAAACCCACGTCCCCTGCATCAGCAGGCGGACTCTCAACCACTGCACCACCAGGGAAGCCCGCTTATCTGGTTTTGTCTTTACAGTTTTTTTTTTTTTTTTATTTGACAGGTCGCAGTTTGTACCATACTGATGTCTCGCTCTTTGGAGAACCTACTGAGTTTGAGTATTTGCGAAAAGTGCTTTTTGAGTATATGATGGGTCGTGAGACTAAGGTATAAATCATGTCTGGTGATTTGGCATGTGGTTTAATTTAAAAGGAAATATGTCCCATTTTTAATACACATATTGATGTTGTATATTTACTATTAGCAGACCATACATGCTGATAGTAGGCAATAGGTAATTGTGTTATTGCTCTTTGTTTGCAAAAGTGAATTGTCAGATCTTGCTTATATTTGTTACATTTATAAAATATTAATTTAGAAAATACTGGTGGATGATGCTAAAAAATAAAAACAAAAATTTCGTTAACTTAATACTTTGTGAAGCATGTGACTGTTCTTTTGACTTCAAATCTTAAAGGTAGGAGAATAGATGGAGACTATTTCATGGAGACGTGAGGATAGCGTGGCTAGTATTGGAAATGGTCCTAATTAAGAATGACTATGTAGGGATATTTAGAAATATTTTACTTTAGTCACTGTAAGAAAGTTACTCTTGCACATATGGAATACTAACCGTTTAAAAATAACCACACTGTGTAAGTAATAATGCTTGGTTAATTTGTTTTCTAGAATGTTAAATTTATTATAAGGTCCTTGAGTATAGAGTCTTGTCTTACTGTTATTTGTATCCCCAGCAGTGTTTTTAAAAGAGCCTTATATCAGACATTTTGTAAATATATCTTTAATTGAATTGATTGCATTTAGGGAAATTCATGAGCCTTTTCTCAAAGTTTTTTATTTGAAGCAATTTCTGTTTCTGATATTGTTTCAACTTTTTACCTTCATGAACTTTTACATTGTCCTTATATGTTGGCTGAGAATGGGATAATGAGTTTTCTAAGAAATTATCAGTGTTTTAATTTATGGGTCTATGGGGGTTACTGAGTGCTAATAAACCAGTTCAGGAATTGATTTGGTAAATATATTTAAGACCTAAAAATTAGGACATAAAATCTCTTAAGAATGTTATGGGGACTTCCCTGGTGGCGCAGTGGTTACGAATCCACCTGCCAATGCAAGGGACATGGGTTCGAGCCCTGGTCCGGGAAGATCCCACATGCCGCGGAGCAACTAAGCCCGTGCGCCACAACTACTGAGCCTGTGCTCTAGAGCCCACGAGCCACAACTGCTGAGCCCATGTGCCCCAACTACCGAAGCCCACGCGCCTAGAGCCCATGCTCCGCAGCAAGAGAAGCCACCACAGTGAGAAGCCCGCGCACCACAACAAAGAGTAGCCCCCACTTGCCGCAACTAGAGAGAAGCCCGCACGCAGCAACGTAGACCCAACACAGCCAAATAAATAAATAAAATAAATTTATTTTTTAAAAAAAAGAGGTTGTTATGAATCATAGATTCAGCTAAACACCAGGAGCTATAGGGCTAGAAGTCGTTTGAATCCTTGACACTATAGAAGTCTTAATTTCACTGTATCAGATAGTTCAAATTAAAGTAATATCTAGTGTGATCCTGAACATGAATCATAGGCGGGATATATTAATTCACAGTAATTCAGTACCTTTTATTCTTAAGGACTTTTTTTTTTTTAATTCAGAGGCTAACTAAAACTCATTTTCTCCTTATCTTTAAAAAACAAAGCCAATGAAATGTAACTTTCTCTTACTATGCCCTGATTGGATAGCAGCCTGTATTTGAGGTGGGGTAGATAGTTTAAAGTTACCTTGTTATTGCAGGGAAGGGGAAAAAGCATTTCTTTATGAAAAATAGCCTTTCAGGAACTTCAGCTACTCTGGTTTATTCGTTGAGTCTAAAGCTATCATCCCAGAGTTGTTGCTAAATAAATTATTTAGTCTTTTCTCGATCTGCAAAATGAAGAGAGTGTGACTGCCTCAGCCTGTATCTTCTGGATGTTGTGAGCCTGTGTGGGGTGAGATCCCTACAGAGTTTGAGTCCTGCAGAAAGGCCCAGCCCAGCATGAGATACGTTCTGGGGTGGTACCAGTTCAGCCAGGTCTCAGGGCTCTGCATTTCCTCCTAGGCTGTGACTTGGGAGACAGCTAGAAGGGATGCTCTTGAGGCATGGGCAGCCCCAGCTAACACATGGCTGGGAATCTGTGTTGAGGCGGCTCTCTTTATCTTCAGCATTCAGTGTGCTTTTCTGGTTACCAAGACTGAGTAGTCTTTTATTCTGCCATCACATTTTATAAGTCAATATTGAAAATTGGCAGTAGATATTCAGTATAATATACTTCATATTTATTGAGCACTTACTGTATGTGGTCCTTTGTTTATCACCATGATGGACAAGGAGATGAAAATTGACACCATCCCTAACTTTAAGGTGTTTACCACATAGTGAGAAAGTGGAGCTGTTTACTAAGCACAGTGTGATGCAGACCTCCTCATGTTTACTTGTGGGAAGGTCAAGGACATCATGGAGAAGGAGATGTATATACAGGCCTTTACAAGGGGGCAGAGATTTTGATAGATGAGCTCAGACAGGAGGAAAGCCCAGACAGTAAGTCCAAGACAGGAAATTGAGTGTGGGCTTTGGAATGACAAGTAGTCCGCTCCAACTAAAATACCAGCTCTAAGAGGTGGAAGTGACTCTGCTTAAGGCTGCAGGGTGTGGAGGGCCTGGAGTGTTCTCAGAGTTTTACCTGTAGGTTGTTGGGGGGCAGCCCTGAAGTTTTTTGTGCAGGGGTTGACAGAATCAGAGCTATTTTTAGACATTTGTTGATTTGCCTAATTTCCATACATTCACAAAGAATTTGAAATGGAGACCAGGTTGTGGTTTTAGAACAAGCCAGAGTATATTGTGGCCTTTGTGATTTGATCACCATCTGCCATTGTTTCTTGTCCAGTAGGATCTGTATGTCATCCCACCTGTCTTTCTTCATCTGCTTTTGCACACAGTGTTCCCTATTTGATGAGGCAGATGATTTTAAGACCACATACGTGATACACATTCCTATAGTACGAAGTTAAGTAAACTCCCCTTCTTTCTTCTGTCCTTGCACTTTCTTTTTCTTGGGTTTTGAGCCTCCATGCTATTTTTGATGCTTAAATTCAGCCTGTTCTCCTTTTCAATAGAAAGTGTTTCTCATTCTACCCTTTACTGACTCTCCCTAAAGAAAACATGGCAGGAGAGGCCACTTCTAAACCAGGTGGCTCATTTGAACTTTTCCTTACTTCCCAGGACCTAAGGACATTGTATGTAGACAATGTAGAGTAGACAGTCTGATTTCTTTCCCAAGATTCAGCAGAGAGCCTGGGCTTTCCATTAAAGTGTTTTCTGACAAGTCAGGGAAGAACTTTTAAGTCTTTACTAGGTAATCAACTGCACATGCTGCATCAGGGATGAATTTAGAGGTGGGTTTCCCATTAAACATTGTCTAGAAGTGTGAAGAGGCAACTAGCCACATTGGGATTTATTTTTTGTTTTGTTTTGTTTTGTTTTTGTTTTGACAGACATGTTTGTGCCTTGATGTGCACTATGCAGTTTCATAGTGAATATAAATGGGATTTTGGGTTTCTGAACTTGTTAAGCTATTGAAATTAAAGAAATGTTCCCTATAATTGTGAATCCCTGAATTTTAGATTTTTGGTACTTCCTAAAAACAGTCTTCATAGATAGTATACCAGAAACCATTTAAAATTTCCAGAGTGCTAATAAAAAGAATATTGAAATAGTTGCTATTTCATATTTCTCTTCCCATTTCATGCCACATATACGCTTGGTTTCTAGACTTCAGTTTAGCACAGAAGATTCTGTTCTATCTAGGCAATACAATTTAAAGGATGAGGAAGGAAGGAGGGCTGAAACTAAAATCTTGCTCTTTGTGGGGTTTGTGGTTGAGGAATAGTATTAGTTGATCTGCTAGTTGAAATAAGTATTAGAAATATGTAAAGTGCCTTGCCTAGGCTTAGCACATAATAAGAATTTTTTTAAATGTTAGTTCTTTTCCTTCCTGGAAATAATTATACTTTTTTTCTAATGATGTGTGTTCCTAAAATTTTAGTTAACTCTATTATGTCATCTTTTGCTCAGTGACCTTCTGTAGTCACACATTCTTCCCCGCCCTGCCATAAACACACACAGTCTTGTAACTATGAGCAAAGAATGTTAGAGTCAGCTTTCTGGTGAGCCTTCCATCCTCTGTAGCACTACAGTAAGTAGTACTACTACTAATCCTCAGGAGAGCACTAGTACCTGAATTTGTATGTAAGCACTGAACTTGTTATCCTACTTATTTCATAAGTGGTATCTTCTTTCCTCTCTGTCTCCCTCAAACCATCTCATCTTGATACAAAATAGGGAATTTCAACCTTTGAGGAGAATTTTCCACGAGCTTATGGGTGACAGTCTGACTTACGGTATATTTATTGAGATCGCACAGTTTATGATCTTGTTTGCAAGCCACCATGTGTAATGTTTTGATTCATCCTGTTTTCTACCAAACAAAACATCTTGTGTTTATTTAAAATGTAGTTTGTATTTCTATTAGGCTGATGTGCTGCATGTATTAAAAAAAATACCTATAAGCATGTTCATGTTCATGCAGTAGCCCGTGTTTATGAGATATATGATGTGATTTAGTTCAAGCTGAACTTGGGAGTCTCTAAATCTGATTGTTTAGAGCATATGTTTTGGCAATACATCACTTACTAGGTAGATTTCTACAAATAAAAAGCCTTATAAAATGAATGAGTAATAAAGTTTCATTTTAATAAGACAGAGGGCCAAGAGCATTAGAACTGTATATAGCTTCATGCTATTGTCAATACATCTTCTTAAAATAATATCAACCCAGACCTTGTGAGGGATCCTTTCAAATTGAAATTCTAGCATTGGCTGTTATTTCCTTGACCAGTACCTTCACATCATACTTCTTTGGTCGTGGCTTCCATTGAGAGCACTAAAGAATTCCACCAGCAGAACATGTCAGAATGGGGTGAGACCCATCTGCTCCACTGTCTAGTGATCGTCTCTTGTCTTTTTTGTAGACCATGGCAAAGGTTATAACCACTGTACTGAAGTTCCCTGATGATCAGACTCAGAAAATTTTGGAAAGAGAAGATGCTCGGCTCATGGTAAGCTTAAAGAATAGGCTACAGATAGAAGACAACTTTATCTCATCCGTTTACATTCTGTCTCATTTACAGAGACTTTGAGTTGGTAAGAGAAATTTAAAAGTTTTCATCTTTATTGTACTATAGCCTGAAAAATGAGAGTGAAACTACATTAAGAAAATTAAACTGAGGGCAGATCTGAATGGATGCTCTCAAGGAAAGAACAGTCTTATTTAATAGTATATATGAGGTTGACACCAGTATGTGCTATATGAGATTTCTGGAACTTGGGCTCTTTATGGGAAGGATGGAAAAGGCATTTGTTCTGGTATATCCAGTAATAATTTTTTAAACCGAATGATATCATGATGTTAGGTGTTTTGTAGATTACAATTCCTTATTCTACTTCACTTGATTTCTAAGTACAATAATTCTGATATAAGAGTTTAAGCATTTTTTGAGCTTTTGACATATACCCTGCAAGGGAAATGTAGATAACTGAATTCTTAGAAACCTTTGTGTCAAGTCAGCTGTGACTGAAATGAAACAAACACACACTTCATAAATTATGCAAAATTCCCTTTGCCTAACTTCTTTTTGTGCTGAACCAATAATACAGTAAGAAGATCCATTCTAAGCATAGTATGAAATTTGTGCTGTTTTCCTGTCTGGCCCTTAGCTGTCTCTTTCTGCTTCCTTTTCTTGTCTTGCTAATAGCCTGTAGCTCTTCCACATCTTTCCCCCAATTTCTTTACCTATTTCATGATCCCAGTACTGCTGTTTTTTTCACTCTCCTATTTAAATCAAACAAAGATCTACTCTTTAGTGATGGGTTAGCCCATGTCTGAATATCTCCAGTAAGAAGGACTAAGTCAATAAGTAATTACCCTTAAGAATTCTATCTTGGGCTTCCCTGGTGGCACAGTGGTTGAGAGTCCGCCTGCCGATGCAGGGGACACGGGTTCGTGCCCCGGTCCAGGAGGATCCCACATGCCGCGGAGCGGCTGGGCCTGTGAGCCGTGGCCGCTGAGCCTGCGCGTCCGGAGCCACAGCGGTGAGAGGCCCGCATACCGCAAAAAAAAAAAAAAAAAAAATCCTATCTTATCTCTACAGACTGTGTGTTTCTTACAAAAATTCTGGCTTATCTTGATCCCAAGTCTCCCTTTCTATTGTGGTCACCAATCTGTTCTGGTTCTAACCCATGGAACTCAACCAAGAACCCACAGATGGCCTGGATGGAGGGCTTTTACCTTCCAGGCTAAATAACCCCAGCACTTATCAGCCATCTATGAAGTTCCTCTCCTTTGACCCATTGCATGTTCTGACCTCTTTCTGGCTTCCTCTAAAGTCATCCCAGCATCCCTGACTTTTGTCCCAATACTCCATTGTATACTATATTATTTACCTATTGTATATTTTCTGGGACAGTTGCAGTTATTTTGGTTAGCCTTTGTTTTTTTTTGTGAAGCATTTCTCCATGCTATCTAGTGGTCTGAAAAATATTGTCATACCTCTGTAGTTATTTCTGGTTATAGATATTTTTGATAAAGAAGTATGTAACTATAATGTATGCCCTTCATCAGTAGAGAGAATGTTGTTTTAAATTATAGCAAAACATCCAATTCTATAATCTATAGTCCACTCAGAGTGGTTTTCCTCTTCACTGAGTAAACAACTGTGTCTTTATGAAAATAAAAATCTCCAATGCAGTTTGAGCCCGTTGACACAATTCTGTCATTATAGTCCAGTTTAAGAAAATATTTTAAAATGATGGATGTAAATAGAAAGCTTTTATTATCTTTATTCATTCTCCTGTAGCCTCTTTTTTATCTTGATGTTGGGATATAGCCAACCTCTCATCTTACTGTTGGGCTACATTTTTTCAGGATTTAGAATATAGTATAGACTCATCCTAAGTCACTGCTTTGGCAAATGTGGTAGGAAACATTCCCCCTCACCCCCCACACACACATACAGCCTTAGATTGGTTTGTCTTGAAGGAAACTAATCGAATTGATTACATGTAAATAGTGAACCATCTAAAAACCTTTTAAGGTGGATGGAAAAGTTTCTTTCTTAAGGTTTTTTTTTTTTTTTTTGTGCGGTACGCGGGCCTCTCTCTGTTGCGGCCTCTCCCGTTGCGGAGCACAGGCTCCAGACACGCAGGCTCAGCGGCCATGGCTCACGGGCCCAGCCGCTCTGCGGCGTGCGGGATCTTCCCGGACCGGGGTACAAACCCGTGTCCCCTGCATCGGCAGGCGGACTTTCAACCACTGCGCCACCAGGGAAGCCCTCTTAAGTTTAATTAAAAAGAAATCTTTGAAAAGCTTTACACTCTTCTTTTGTGAATAAAATGGTATTCGTTCTAGATAAGGATGAAGTGGTGACTGACTTCCTGAAATAATCCTTCCTTATCCCAGAGGCTGACCTGCCCAGAAAGAAAGTCCCACTCCACTACTTTTTTTTTTTCTTCTACTACTATTTTAAGCAGAGTCTCATCCATCATTATCTTTTGCTTAATGAATGAGTTCAGTTGACAGTCACCTACTTCTCTTCTGTTGGGTTGGCCAAAAAGTTTGTTTGCTTTTTTCTGTAACATCTTACTTGTTATGGCAAATGTAGGAAAATTGAAGACATGGACGATATGATTGTTGCCCTTGTGGAACCTTTAATTTTAGGGGGAAGGGGTAGCATCTTCATTCATACATGAATAAAAGATATGCTTAAGTAATGTAATTCAAATAATAAAAATAGATGCTTAGGAAAGATGAACTAAGTTATAGTGAGCATGAAGTGAGGGAGATCCCAAAGATGACTTATCAATTTGAGTCACCTTTTGTCAGCATAAAGAGATTTTTGGTACAAGATAGAGTGACTCATGATTGTTTCCTTATTTGATGGAAAATTAAGATTACTGTTGATTGAGAAAGTTGAAACATAGTCACATTTGCCTCAAGATTGCTGTCATTCATAAAATAAGTGGTAAGAATCATTGTCTTTGAACAAGCCTCCTAAAGAAATTATAACTTGTTTCATACCCCAATGAACTGTAGCTGATTAGAGCAAAACACTGCTAAGAATAGTGACTTCTCTTTTTCTATGGAAGTATCCAATAGAAAGATACCTATATGTGTAGAAAGCAGAGCTTTTTAGGGTTTTATTAAATAATTGTTTAAAAGCTATTTAGTCACATTAGTTTTAAATATATGTTCCAGATGGACCATTTCTGTAATTTGTTGTAACCGCAGCTACAGTTTCCCCTCTATTAAAAATCAACAGTACTGACTATTTTGTTATTGTAGGTTTGGGGGCTACAAAGCTGGTATAAGTAAACCAAACAAACCCCGTCATATTGCAGAGCTCCCTCCCCTGTCCGTTAGTATTTGGGATGCTTGAGAGAGTGTGGATTGCACGTTTTGCTGAGAGTGTGCAGCCACGTCAGCATTTACATTATTTAACAGGTATGAGAGGAGGAATACTTTCTAAAAACTTTGCTTTATGACCCTGATGATTATATGTTTGCTTTGTGGCATTGATCGAAAACTGTCCATGACTGCTGGTAAGGTATTTTTCAGTATGTCCCCTCTTTACCGTATCTCCCCTCTCCTTAGTGACTTTTATACTGTTTATTTGAAAAACCCCACTACAGAATACAACAGTTATTATTTAACAAGTGGTTTCAGAGTTTAACCTAATTTGAAGAATGTATTTCATAGATGAGAAACCATTATCTGTCAAGTAAGAGTAAATTATAGAGCATAAGTAAAGTCTGGTTTATTTGAGGGTCACAATGTATAGAGAAGGAATACTAGTCCTTCATTTGACAAGTCTCAGAGCCTCTGTTTCTTCACAAAAGTATGTTGGATTATTCTATCTCTAAGGTTCCTTTTCCTCTAAAGTATTAAATTAGTTATAAATTTTAAAGTTTTAGATTTCTTGCAAGTGGGAAAAAATTATCTTCTATGCAGCAGGTAGAAGTTAAAGAAAGTGCACACACAAGTCTCAGAGCCTCTGTTTCTTCACAAAGCTAACGTTATCTTGTTAGGATTGTTGGAGAACCAAAGTACGTATAGTGCCCGCGCTGGGGTTTTGTGATCACGGTGGGACTGGTGGTGGTGGTTCCTGAGCCACATGTAGTGATGAGTAGAACAAGTCTTTCCTAGAAGGTGAGACTTGGAAAGGTTAACCAATAATGTGTGTAAGATAAACCATGAAAGACCTCACTACAACAGTCAGGTCACTTTATAGGAATGAAACGAGCTCAAAACATGTCCCATCTCCCGTTTCAGAACCTCTGAGTGCCACCACATGCAGCTTTGCTTGGTGAGAGCTAGCCCTCAACAGCTCAGCCCCTGTGTAACTTTGAGCAAACCTTTTGCCTATTTCTGGCCCTTATTGCTAAAACAAGTATGTTGGATTAGTCTATCTCTAAGGTTTCTTTTCCTCTAAAGTATTAAGTTAGTGGTAA